>NW_027210600.1:9185000-9247500 GCF_029030835.1 Brachyistius frenatus
CACGCCAACTGGGCCAAACATGTGGTGGGTCCCCATAAAACAAGAATGGTCAAATATTTTGGGTTCCTTCAGGGTTTTGCGAATTTAAAATATTAAAACGCTGCTGCATCAGGTGGTTGCCCCTTTTTAATGAGGACCTCAGAAACCTCGGGTGAGCCACCGCCAGCTGCCTGTAACATCAGACTGAGCTTGTGCAGAACTCCTTTACACTGCAGCCAAACAGTGTCGGATCATAGCACCGCGCATACTAGAAATGAAACGGATGAGTCTAATCGTTTTTCTTCACACTCCAAGTGCGCTGTGGAGGTCCAGGGCTGGAACCTGGTGTCCGGGGCTTCTGGTGATGACACTTCTGTTCTCTCTCACTGCCTTCTTCGGCTTCACGGTGCAAGCCGGCCGACTCAAACGTCTCACTGTGCTGTTGTTCCCCGTAAACCCCCCCCTCTCCCCGGATTACAAAAGAATATACAGTACGTCTCACCTGCTTTCAGGGGTTGGAAGTGATTGGAAAAGGCTCACACGGTACTCAGCATGCGCAGGAGGAAGATGGAGACGTGCTGAAAGACACTGCAGGAGAGCAGCGTGGAGGAGGTGTGGAGACAGATCGGTGCATTGCTGGCAACGTCACATTGCCTGAAATTGCATACTTCGTGTTTGACAGATTCAGCTGACACGCAGACTAAAGCCACAGAAAAATACTAAGACTTAGCTGCTTTATGCACATTCTCTATATATATCTATATCGAACTACTTTTTTTACATTGACGTTAGATTAAAAAGCAAGATGTCAATTTGTGTACGTTTTGCAGATTTTTCGATTCTTTTTTTTTTTTTTTTTTTAAACATTCTGACATGCTTTTTGTTGTTATACATTACCTGGAGTTCTTTTATTCTCTTTTTCTCTGTTTATTTTGTCTCCATACAATTTCCAAAATCCTGGAGTAATAAATTCTTTCAAGCATCTTTTAGCGGTGACTTTGTTAGATACATTTATTTAAACTAACTTTAAATGACGGTTTATAAAATCATATGCTAATGAAGGCGATGACGTGTGGCTGTAAGTGCTGTCAAATACCCAGTGAGTGGACCTTGTGATGAAGATCTTTGCGCCAGATTTTTACAATTGAGTGAACCAGTCCTTTAACGGCTGTGAACATGATTTTTTTTTTTAATTTATAATATCTGGTGCACAACATGTTTCGATTTTCTTGCTGTGTCCATGGCATATATGAAATGCTGTGCGTGTGCAAAAGCCTCAGGAGGCAGAATATGAGAGAGAGTTGAAGACAGAAAAGTTGACTGGCGGTGGTGCGGAGGCCGTCGAGGCTGTGCACGGAAAGCCTTCAGGATGTAATATGAGGTCTCTATCGATTACGAACACGGAGACCTTCAGTACATGAAAACAGACATTTTGTGTTGTGCTTTTGTTGTTTCATCCCTGCGCTTTGTTTGTATGTGTGAATGTGTGAGTGAGAGTGTGGGAGCGTGCATATGTTCCCTTCGGTATACTGTACGATGGTGTGTGTGTGTGTGTGTGTGTGTGTGTGTGTGTGTGTGTGTGTGTGTGTGTGTGTGTGTGTGTGTGTGTGTGTGTGTGTGTGTGTGTGTTAGTGCGGTCTTCCCCCGGAGACACATCCTGCCTCCAGCAGAGTCAGAGGGGATGACAGATGACCACAAGGTCACTCGTCTCTCTCTAATCTGTGATCCTCAGGAGACACAAACACACTTCAGGGAAATGTCCTACTCTTTTTCTTTCTTTGCCTCGACTCGCTTCTGTTCTTTTCATCTTTACTCTCCTCCGTCGCCTTAGGTCTCACCTAATTCCCGGCTATATCGTTTGCACTTTTCTCTTCCAACCTTCACACACTTTGTTTTCTGCCTCCTCCTTCACCTTCCCCCCTCCCCCCCACCCCCTCATGCCCAGCTTTTATCCCCCGCACAACTTCTAACTTGACTTTCTCTCTTTTGTGTCTCTTCTTAAACAACCTCCTCCTGTTCTACTCTCTCTCTCTTTCTTACTCAAATCCACAATCTCCCCGCAGACTAAGGGGATTATTGTGTTATTGCTCGATGTTAGACAGGATCCCCAAACGACTTTGTGCCGTCTCTTGTGCAATATTTGAGACGACTGACGACAGAGACGATTTTCATCCTGCTTTTGATCACGTCCATACACTGTAATTGTCCACCAGTAGATTGGAGATGTGATTTAAAATCTATTGAAAAATGTTCTGCACCATAGTGAAGAGGACATCATAGTTTCTTCCCAAAAGCATGAGTGGACCTCCCGGCAGAACAAAGTGATATCATGACGCGCATATCGTACACAAAACCGTTTTACTTTTGTGATACATGCACAGTCGGCACGCTGACTGTGCTGGTAGTGCGCACGGTCTCAAACTTTGCGCTTCATGTGGATGTGTGCAGACGGAGCAGAAACCATGAATAGGCCCTCAGGAGGTCAGTGGAGTACAGGAGTCTCTCTACAGCCTGTATTGACAATGTGAGTGTAGATGAAGGATTTTGAGTTTGCTCTTTATTTAATCAGTGTTCATTGCTGTAACTGTCACAAGAAGAAGCCCCAAGGGAGACAAGGGAGTTTTATCATATATGGTGTAACAGAAAAATAGCCAATACGGTACAAGATGAGGTTGGACAAGATGTTCATGTTCAGTTTCCTGCACACACACACACACACACACACACACACACACACACACACACACACACACACACACACACACACACACACACACACACACACACACACACACACACACACACACACACACACACACTATGCAACATTTGTGCACACTTAATAGTGATGTTCATGTTCAGTTTCCTGCACACACACACACACACACACACACACACACACACACACACACACACACACACACACACACACACACACACACACACACACACACACACACACACACACACACACACACACACACTATGCAACATTTGTACACACTTAATAGTGACTTTCCAATGACCAGTCCTTATGAACCAGCTGCCGTAGCTCTTGGGTTATTTCCCCTAGTGAAAGCAAAAATAGAATTGTAATGACTCATCTGTAATATAGAACCATCCAGTCCATTGTTGGAGATTTGTGACCATTAAAGTGAAGAGGTTTCCCAGTAAAAACAGCGAGGGCAGAAATGTATTTTTCTTCTGTCAATACTGGAGGACCTTTTAGAGGCAATCTTTGAACACTTAGGTTGGTTTTACTTTCTTTAACACCTCCACAGGATTTAAGCTCAAGTGAGTCTGGGAAGTATCTAATAACGCCATTTCAGAATCTTAAAAGTTATCTGCTGTGATTTCCCTCCATCAGACTGTTGTGTAAACGTTATCAGCCACTTCCTCCAATGAAATGGAAAAAAAATCAAATCAGTTCCCTCAACAGCATTCAGAGCTACATCTCTAATCACAGACAATAAAACCTCGGCTCTGCTGGTGCCTCACAGAGGAGCTTGGAAATATTTGGTTAGAGGTTTCTGCACTTTACTCAGCACCTATTTAAAGTAAGCTTCAGCAGTTTTTGTACTTGTCAGTGCTGCCAGAACTGCTGTCTTTGCAAAACTATTTTTCGTTTAGTACAGATGTTCAACAGATGGCCGAGGAGGCTTTAGCTAAGATCACTTGGCAGCAGGGCACCATTTTGTAGCAACTCATTTCAACAGAACAAATGCAGATAGATGGAGGAATCACATCTCACTCCGAATTCTATTTATCTAGTTTTTTTTTTTCATTGTTACCTTTATCAAAGACAATAATAAAACAAACCTCTATCCATATTTGTCTGTGTTATGTTTGTTTGATATTTTATATATCACATAAAAACACACACTGCAGAAATGTAGTTGAAGTGCCGTGTCTGGCAGAATATTGAGCCCATTAGATTATGAGCCTAATAGTCTCACAGAGGAGAGTTGGAGTCACATCATCTGAGTGCTTTTTGAGAGGAACCTTTTCTCTGTACCTGGTTGCTGAATTTTCTGGATTGCTTTTTCTATAATCTTGCATTATTTAGAAATCCATTTGAATACTTTTATAGATATTGAACTTTCAGCAAACTATTTACAGTTTTTTTTTTCCCACCCCAGGTCGATGTCACCTTCACTGGCCACACACACCATCCAAAAGCTGTTTTCTGCATTGATTTTACATGAGCTATTGTGTGGCTCAACCCTTCAAAAAGAGAGAGAGAGAGAGAGAGAAGCACAGTTCTCAAACTAATCACATAACAAGAGGAACTGAAACTAAACCAAGGGACATGACAAAAATAATAAAGTGCAGAAATACAGTTGTTTAAGAAAATAAAGGTGAGTTTTTAAGAAGTAATTTAAAAGAGACTGTAGTTGCTGAGCATGATAGACATGACATACATAGACTGTATATGACAGCTAACCCCGGAGACCCCTACCTGAGGATCTCACACTGCAAAGAATTATAACTAGTGAGAGACGGCAGAGAGAACACATTTCATGAGGCATTTTTCACATTGTGAAAAAAAAAAAAAATTCCAAATTCATCAAGTTAATTTAAAGTATCTCCCAGCTCTAAATTTAAATATATATATATAAGAATATAAAATATCTACGTTAAGAACTCTGCTTTGATCTGAGGAGGGCTGATAACTGACTTAATCATCTGGAATCAAAATATATTTTATTTATAGCAACAATGTATGTACGGTAGTTTATTGTTGCTGTCATTCTGGTGGGGAAGGTGTCTTTAGGAAGCGTTTTTCTGCTTTAAGAATTGCTTTTAAACTACTTTTAAACTGCATTTAAATTAATAGATAATCATTAGACTGGGCTGATAAATGACAACATTTTAAAATGAAAGAGGCAGGACTGAGAAATGTACCGTTTTAGTGTATCCAGTTTGGCCCCAGTGATCATGCGCACTCCGTCTAATACTGAAGAATGTTCCAGATTAGAAAGCTGACAGCAGCTAACTGACCAGCTGCACTAACCCCTCCCCTCCGCCGTCACAGCCAATGGACCAGTGTAGATTAATGACCCCTCGGCCAATCACCAAACTCAGCTCTCATCCTCGGCGAGGGATGCCCTTGAGCGAACTCATACACACACATTCCAGCAGGGATACACACACACACACTGGCACTGACAAAACGCACACACAGCTACACACTCACCACTTAATTCAGCCTCCTCCTGTGGCAGCAAGCCACTCAGTGGCGATGTTTATGGTTTCTCTGAACCTGCAAATCACCGTGGTTACGGCTGGGCAGATTTATGGCCACGGCCTGTCTACCAGCCCTTCGACAAACCGTGGATCACCGGCACGCTATCACACAGTCGCACACACACATGCGTCCTAAAGTGGAGATGATACACAGACACCATAAAGGCTCTTTGTTGTTGTTTGTGGCTGACTATCATATGCAGAGAGACCCAATCTGTGGGTTTCAAAGGAGCAGATGTATGACTGCGCTGCTACAGTTTAGAACCCCGTCTAAATTCAGCTCAAAAATGCTCCGGAGAACAAGGAAATCATAAACCGTATCAGATTTAAAGCTGATAAACCTGCAGCTATTTTTGGCAAAAAGAATCTCTGCAGTGTGTCCCTTAATTTGGCTCTTGAGCTAGCCGGCCTCAGTCAGACTATTACTCACAGCTTCAGTTTTATCCACTCTGATTACAGTCTGGAAACCGTGTTCACGTTAACGTTCGCTCAGACACTGTGAAGAGCGGACCAATCAGTGAACGGTGTCTATGATTAAGTGTGATCACATTGAAGTCAAGTGTTTTCGGCTTACACTGATTGGTTAAAGCTTCTCCAATAGTTTCTAAATTAACCTCGAGGTCTACACTCAGTCGGATGTAACAACTGGAAAGGATTCCCTATGGAGTGTATCCAGACGCACATCCTCACACGGTGAATCTGGGTCTGGGAACAGCAGGCTGCTCCTGAGCTTCGGGTGAAGCTCCATGCTGGATTTAACAGTTTATTTTCCCATTTCTGCAGATAGAAAGTGTCATTTTACAGTCGGTTTATGAAATACTCATTTTCTGTGGTAAAAGTAAGAGGCTTAGAAAGAAATTGTGAGTTTAAATGGGATCTATATTTGTGTCAGTGCACGGGGCATGGTGGAGGTTTGCACCACAAAAACAACATTTTCATCATTTGTTTTCTCACCTATATCCACTATGTTCTTTGATGACTCATCTTGACCTTGGCTGCAGTTAGGAGAGGTGAGACCCGGTCGGGGAGGTGTCAGTAACAATCATGCAGTGAATGCCTGCCGATTCAGAGCATGTGTGATCTGACACGGACTAGCCTGACTCATATGAATTCCTTAAAGAAGACAAAAGAAAATCATTTTAGTTCCTCTAATTGCAGCGTGTATTGTTACCCCCTACAACTGTCAGTATGCTTTATGTCATGTTTTCTTCACCAGTCACTGGCCGGTAGATTCCTCATTTCTGTGTCCAAAAATCCTCTTTATGGTCTGCTGCTCATTTCTAACATCTTAGATGCCTTCTGGTTTTTTTTTTTTTTTTTTTTTTATAAAAGGCAAGCCTTCGCTTTGCACCAGGTTAGAGCCAAAGGTGTTATTTCCTCCACAAGTTTTACAGAATCTGTTCTCACAGGTTAATTTACTGTAAAGTGTGAGGATTCAGCACATCCTACAGTACAGTAGTTTCCACTCAAGTAAAGATGATTCACACTGGGATGTTCTCCGTATCACCAAGTGGTCTGAGTTTCTTGGAAATATGGAGTATGTTCCTTAAAAAGAGATGTCAAAAGAAAATTGTCTAATTGACCATAATCAATGTTCACAAGACTGCTTCAATCTCTGCATTCAAAGAGATTAGAGAGGTTCTTGCCTCACGCTGCTCTTTCCAGCGAACCCTGTCCTAAACTTTACTTATTTTTTGTGTGCATTTCCTGGGTTTGACCAGTTCACGACTGAATTTTAATCCGTGTGTGCAAACATTTGAATACATGGGAATGCGTTAATGCGTGCAGTCGTAGTTTATGTGTGGGCTGGGAAGCTTAACAGTTTTTATCTGTGTGGTCGCTTCGATGTGTGAGAGAGACTGTTATCTTTGACTTTCGTCTATCTCATCAGCATTGCATCAGCAGAGTGTTACTGAGACTCGTCCCGCAGCAGAGCACAGCAGCTCTGCTCAGTCTTCTTTATTGAGGAACTCAAAACTATTGCCTTTTCCCCCGTGCGCCTTGAAAATCTTTGAAATGTTAATGATTACAAACCATTTAAATCTTTAAATGCTTCTTGAAAAGATGCAAAGCCTTGATGAAATGTTCTCGTTTAAACTTTTATGAACTTAATTTTTTCCTTTTTGCACAAAGAGCCAGATATGCCACTGTATAAGATGGGACACATTACACCCCAAACTTTCAAGTTCGTCTCCAAATCCAGACCAGCAATCATGTGACCCCAAGAGTCCATGCTACAGAGAGCATCTACTGTATGTTCAAACACCTATCAGGCAATTGTCTGCCTGTTCATCTGTGTGTGCGTAACTTGACTTAAGCGCTGTAGCCAGGGCAAGATTAGCTGGGCATTTCTGCCACTGACATGCTTCATTAGTAAAGATAAACTCGGCCGAGCAGGCAGACAGACGCAGGCTGGCAAACAGCTGAACCAATGGAAAGTGTGCAGGGAGATGAGACTGGAGACAGGTGGTGAATTTAGGGTTGGATAAGGTTGTGGCATCTTTAGCACTTTTGGCCCATTTCATTAGGTTAATCAACTCCTGAGTAAATATTGAAGTTTCACGTGTTTTGATTCTCTTCTTGCTGTAGGCTTAGCTTCCATCAGAGGTGGAGAGAAGTCGCCTAAGAGAGAAATAAAGTGCAAACAAATGAACTTAAACAATGCCTTATCCACTAAGCAGAGCAAAATATTTCATTTTCACAATTTACTGCATGAAAGGCACAACAGGAAAATCAAACATTACAGAGTCAGATAGAATAAGGAGCAAGTGTACAACAACATTACATGAAAAGTAAAAAAAACAAAATGCTACAAAGCTTGAGTGATTGAGTGAAAGAATAAAGACACAAAGTGGAAAGAATGAATCAAGTGGAAAATAAAAGTCTTTCAAGGAGACAAAAAAGAGAGCTTGATGGAAGTTCTGAGGCAAGAACAATTATAGACAAAAATGTGGAGACAATAAATAAATGTAAGCAAGCAATATCGAAGAGAGGGGGCTCCTCTGACGGATAAATAAAAAAGTTTTTTGAGTGAGACAAAGATGAGAAACAGACAGCAGGATAGGCTGAGGAAAATGACAACTTCAAGGGAAGAGTGTGAGGTTGACTCATCTTCATCCAACATGATTTCACTCTTTCTGTTAGAGACAGATAGACAGTCAAAGCACACATCACTGAAAGAGACACAGTGTCAGACTGCATTGCTTTTAAAAGGCTGTGAAGGAAGAGGAAATGGTGTTAATGGCTCCAAAATGCTTTTAGCACCCCTACCCACTCAAGTCAGACTCCTACCTTCTCCTTCTTACTGTCAATGGGACAATTATGAGGCTCCTGTTTGAAATTCGAGCGGATGCAAAATGGCTGCCTTGAACTGATTTCCAACAAGCTAAAAGGATACCGTATTTGAGGCACACTGATCGTGTCGTTATTGGGTCGTGCACATTTGAATGCAGACGCCGTATTGGATCTTACATTTGTGTGAACATCCAGCAGAATGTGAAATCCATGAAATTTGGTTCTGTTGTCATTTCTACGTATTTTTGTTTATAGTTTAATCTCAGCTAAATTTATTTCTTTTCACTTTGATTTGTACTTATACGTTGACGTGGACTTGCCGCCGGTTTTAAAGCGGAGCGTCAGATTCGTCGAAGTGACTGCGTTGGATAGCTGTCATGCCTTTTATTGCACTGTATTCATATTCTACTTGTTTATCATTTTCTAGAGATGATTTCTCTTGTGGAAGAAAGATAGAGAAATAAGAAAAGAAATGCTTGCTACAATTAAGATGTCACGGTAAATGATAGCCTTTCACAACTGCGTATACATAACAAGCAGACAAGTGACCATAAATATACAAAGTATATGATTATAACATTTATTTTTTTGTTGAAAAGGGAGACCAAAAAATAAGAGAAAAGCCCCCCGGATATGAAAAAGAGCACAAGAGCGGTGTAGCTTTTAAGCCTGTAACATTATGGAGCATGATAATTTAGTGCTTCACAGACGAGCAAAAGATTGAAGTTTAATTCTACTTTGTAATGGAAGCCAGTCGAGTCCGCCAAGGACTGATGTGGAGCCGTCTCTCTTTAGTCAGTCTACTGAACAGTTGCCCTAACTCTTCGAATGTGTGTCAATTCGGTTGTTTTGATTAGTTTCACACCTCGCACCCATAAATATCCTGAGCATGTAATTAATTACACATTAAAACCACCCAGTAGGATTTAAAGTCTCAGGTACCACTGGCATCATTTTGATAGCAGGGGCTTTTATGACCGATTTTTGACAATACGTTCTTGAGTAAAATAACACACTGTCTGGTGTGATGCTGCCCTGTTTTTTGTACTGCATATTTCATCTGCTTCTCCATAATTGTAATTTTCATAAAATATGGAGGGACGATGCATCTTGTCAGTGACCGGCCCATAAATCCCCGCATCAAGCATGATATAGTTACTGTTGGAATGTCCTACAGTGCCTTTAAATTGCATTTGTGATGTTGACATTTGATCAAGTCAGGTCAAAAATTGTTGTTAGTGCCGACCACCCCACTGAGAATCAACAGTGGTGTATGACTGACTTCCAACATTGCTGAATGTGGGTGTCACTATTTTACAAAAACATATCTTAGATTAAAAGCAGAAAATAAGTTGCATACCTAATAAACTTTTTTTTTTTTCCCCTCTTGCACATTGTGTTGCACTAATATAAAAATTGTGTGTCCCTGAGTCAGGATTTTGCACAGACATGAATAATGGTCTGGAAGTTTCCACCAACATCATCAAAAACAGACACTCACAGACACTGTAAATTATGTAGCTGAGGGGCATTCAGGGCATTCACTCTGGACTTTATTCGGTGATATAGTGTGTGTCTCTCTGTGTGCATGTGTTTGTTAGGTGTAGGTGCATCCATTCATCATTATCTACCCACAGTATCTATTGTGTGGGTCTGTATCTGTGTGTTTTTGTCTACTCCGAGTTATGAGTTATGGCGGTCACGCTGAAGTGTCAGAGAGCAGACTTCCTTTCATACTGCAGATAACCTGCCTGTGGGAGACTCTGACACACACACACACACACACACACACACACACACACACACACACACACACACACACACACACACACACACACACACACACACACACACACACACACACACACACACACACACACATTCAGGTAAATGCAAAAAATGGATATTGTAATAACAGACGACAACTTCTGAAGTATTTTGCAGACTATTATAGGAAAATGTCCTAAGTGGTGATTACATAACATACGGTCATCAAGCTTTTTTTTGTTTATTTTAGAGGTTGAATTTCTTTTCTGTGACTTGTGTCTTTCCAATAACTGAATTCTGGGCAAAGGAACTTTAATTTTCTCTCCGTCACACTATTTCTGTCCATGCCTGTCCTTCAAAAAGACTTTGTTCCAGTTAAAACAAGTGCTAATGTTTACCAGTCCAGCTCAAGAAACATTTAATCTTATTCTTATAACAGAACAGAGCACTAATTCCTCAAGAGAATTAAATGATTTCTCTGTCCTTCCCTGTCTTTACTGCTTGCTGTGTGCCTAATGGATTTTGCCTATCCCAAAATATAGCGATTTCATTTCGGAGACCTTGTGAAAAAGCTGCTGTTACTGGTGGGGAAGCACGATTTTGTTTTGCAGAGGGAGGTGATGATCAGAGGTGTTCAGTTTGGACTGGTTGTTTACTCAGTAGGTGAAGTCATGTCTGATTTGTTTGGCCTTGAAGATGCCTCTTTTCTGGAGGGATGGTATGTTTTAGTGAAGTGGCGCTGCAGACTCGACTTGTCATATAAACTATTTACTTTTAAGTTCATCTTGTTAGGGTTGGATGAGAAAACCAAGCAATTTTAAGATTCCTGTAATAGCAGCAGTTTTAGTTCATCTTGAATGAATTAGAATGAAATCAGTAACAGTCTTCATATTTCACCGCAAGAGATGCTTGCTGGGTTGCTCTTGTGATGTGAATATAATATCAGTCCAGATTATTGCTGTGAGGAAAAAACTACTGTTTCTATCGCGCTGAAACAAAACTTTCAAACATCGAACCCAGCCTGTATGACCCTCCCACACCATGCACAAAGCATTACATTCACGGTACATCTACATTTCCATGGCAACTGGTTGAGCTCCTTCTGCTCATGAAGGTCATACATTATGATCAAAAGCTCCAGAACCACTTTAAATGGACCTTGAGGTGAGATTGCTGAGTCACAGTTTACCAGGAGCAGATCTGCTATTTATTAGAGGACTGCAGTTTGTGTTTAGTGACCTGCTGTGTTATGTTTTGTTGTGTGATAAGGTGGCGCGGAGAGTGTGACAGACTGATGCCAACATCAACTCACACACACACACACACACACACACACACACACACACACACACACACACACACACACACACACACACACACACACACACACACACACACACACACACACACACACACACACACATGCAGGTTTTTACAAGATAAAAGTGAATTATGTGAAAAGGAAACAGCTTTTGCCCTCAAAGAAATAAAACACTGAATAAATGAAGTCACCATACTGTATATTGAATGCTTTTTATGTATACATTGTTACTACATATATTTCATTGCAGTCATATTAGTTCCTTTCTCCTTTACAGCTATTTCTTCTATTATGTTGTGGCTGCCAATAACGTAGCAGCCCTGTCAGCAATTATGAAACCACGTGTAACATTATACCTTCAGCTTAAAACTTTATATCACCACCAGTGTGGAGTCTTAAAAGTTTCACTGCCTTTTTTTCACAGCAGCTGTTTGAGTGCCAACGGTGGAAACTTAGAGTAAACAGAGACATTCACATTCACACAAGTAGCTGTGTGTTTATCGAGCAAGTCAGGGGCCGTGGAATGCTGAGGGGTTTTATAAAGTAACCAAGAATAAAGTAGGATGGATGTGTGTGTGTGTGTGTGTGTGTGTGTGTGTGTGTGTGTGTGTGCGCACTTGTGTGCGCTTGTGTGTGTGTGCGTACTTGTGCAAAGACCACAGACATCTTTGTCCAGCTGCAGTTTCAGTGAAGTTTTTATTTATTGTTTCTGTAGCTCCTAAAAGTTTCATCAGATATGCAAGTCTCACGTTCACTCTGCTTTTAGAGTTGCACAGCACTTGGAAGGCAGCGCAACGACCGCTCAGTAAACAGGTATTTCGGAGAAGAGCCTTTTGGATTCAAGAATATTGCTTTCTTTTCTCTTTGTACTTTGCAGATTTCTTTGAAATATAACGTTTTAGGTTAGGTTAGGTTAGGTAGTTACTTTATTAATCCCCGAGGGGAAATTTTTTCGCTACAGCAGCATACAGAAGCAATAAGATAATAATAGAACAAAAGAAAAGCAATAAAATAGCAGTAAAATAGCAGTAAAAATATAAAATATACATATAAAATATAAAATGCACAGTAAATACAGTATATACAGTACAGTATATATCTATATATATATTTTACTAAGACACGCAACTGATCAGTAACGCCATTTGGTTCGTTTGGCGCCACATATTTTGTCCCCATGTTATAAATAGTACCTAGTTATAAATAGTATATATAGTACCTATGTGACTGTTATTAGACCATTAAATAGGTGGTTATGGTCACACATCCATCCCAGTGTTTGCGACCTCTAGTGGCCATAGTTATTATAACGGAGGCAAAGGTAGAAGTCCGGTGACGTCGGAGTGACAAAGTCTTTGTAAGGAGGTAGGATTGAAGGGGAAGGATGACTCAAACCCGGGAGACTGCCGTTTGAAGTCAGCAGTGACTTCTTTTAATTTACTCGTGAAAGTTAACTTACGTAACACTTAGAAGTAACATAACGTACGTGATGCACCTAACCAAGCTGCCAACATGTCAAAACGTCAACCAGGAGTTTATTATTGTACCGTGACGATGAATGTCCAGTGCGCCTGTCGCTCGTAGTGCCCAAAAGCCATATGTATACTGTATTAGGGGGACATGAACATCTGTCCCAAAATTTAGGACAGATGTTCATGTCCCCTCGAGATTAATTATAATAATTTTGGTGATCTTCCGACTTTACATCTAGCGCTATCTAAATTTAAAATTCTCCAAGACATGTGAAGCTATATGTAGAGTAGACATTACCTCCTAAAAATCTGGATGTGCACATTGTCGTCAACAATGCAGGCAGTGCAGCCTCCCAGAGCTGCTCGTATGCTGATAGAATCTCCGTCATGTTCTTCTAATCCACCTTCTAAACAGCAGCTGGACAAAACACAAATTAAGATATCCTGTCGTCAAGGTTTTACTGGGATGGAGGGTTTTTTTTCTTTTTCTACCCTGATTCTACCTTAAATGTAACTTGGATTCACAGACTGTGTGATCTTATATCTTGCTCAGAGCTGATCAATTCTGCTGTATATTAATTCCATGTGACAGTAGAGCATTATATATATATTTTTTGGGCCATATTTTCTTATATTAAACAGATGAGGTGCAGTATTTCTCTTTTTTTTTTTTTTTTTTTTTTTTTACCCTGTCTGTGCCTTGATCTGTTATTGCCAACCTATCTGCACAGGCTATCACATGAGAACATATGTGAGTGTGAGTAAATAAGTTTATCTCATTCTGTTAGTGTATGAGTGTGTTTGATGCTCTAAGGTGAGCCTCCACTGAAATGTGTTTCCCGTTTGGTTTTTTTTCCACCTTTTTTTATTTTTTATTTGACCAAATCTCCCGAGGGCCTGCCACATGCACACACAAGAGACAAAATAATTAATAATTCACAGACAAACCACTTTCCTGCTCCGAGCAGTTGGTAAGTCAAATCATCACAGTGGGATGTTGTTTTCTAAAAGCTGTTGTTTCCTTCCGTCATGTTTTCATTCGTTTTTTTATTTACTGTGTTTCTTCCATCTACCTTCAGCGGTGGGTAGGTCAAGTGTGTGTGTGTGTGTGTGTGTGTGTGTGTGTGTGTTTGTGCATTTATGTTGTATTATTCATTAAGTTGACATTGCTTTTTTTTTTTCTGCAGTGATGTGGTGATGGGAAAGATCAGCGGTTGGTGGGGAAACATAATGATCAGGCTGACATGGTGAAATCTTCTCAGTGGGTGTTCAGAGGGTTGAATGGAAATAGTCAGAAGATTGTGGTGAAGTTTGGAATTGATGGTGGTTTGATTATATACTGTATATAAAAAGAGTGGGAGAAAGGTTAGATTTCCTTGCTTGTGTTATCAAGTTATTTGGATTTTCTTGTGTATTTGTTGTTTTATCTACCAGGACCATTGCACATAAAAAAAAATAAAAATAAAAAAACAAACACTGAATGTGCAACAGTTAGCAAAACGCCTATTTTCTTTTTGTCAGCGCCTGGAAAGACGTTAGCTACTGCTACCTAAAGCGCTCGTGAACTACCTGAAACTCTTTACCCTTTTCTGAGAAGCTCGCTGAAGGTTCCAACAATACGCAGCGCTTCCCATACAGAGACTTACTTGGACGGGCCGCCCAGGTTTACTTGATTTGATCCATTTCAGCATTTTTACCGACGTATTTTTTTAACCTGTCTAACAGAACGACGCTTCATGTTAAATTTAAGCTGTTGCGATACAAAATGTGTGAAGAGTCTCAATTTGTTATACTTCACATAAAAGAAGCTTATTTCAACTGCCTTCAGCTATGAGAATAAATGTTACTAAACATGAGTCGCTCTCAGAGGAAATAAGGTTGAGACTCCTGACCTACAATGATACATAAAAGAGAAACACTTTACAGCTATTGATTCAACCATGTGGCACGATACAAAACGACAGGACAACGCTCACTACAAATTCCAAATTGTGTATGCACCCTGTGTCACTGCCAAGCCTTGTCACACAGGGGAGAGTGTTGACCACTAGTTGGGTGCACAGATACACAAAGGTGTTTAACATTGAGAGTGTCATGCTGTCTGCTGCATATCATCCCCTCCCTGTGAAACAAGCATCCTGACCAACCTGTGGGAGTCATACAGTGACCAGAACGTGATTGGCCATGTTCCTACCTGCTTGCACTGCCAACTCTGCTTGTTGCACAGGCTGAGCCAAACACATTGATAGCAGGAGCTGAACATGGGTGAAAGCATGTTTTATTTTAGCCCCATTTCCTCACAACATGAGGGACCAGGGCGAAAATCCTCCTGAGGCTTCATGCCCCCCACCATGTTCTTCTCTGTTAACAACACGAGGTCCATGTTCTGATGAAGTATTCAGACAGCTCCACATTTTGTTGTTGTTGAGGTATGTATCAGTTTAGACAGAACTATGTGGGAACCCTTTTAACACATTGTGCCCAAAGTAGAAGGGTTTAACAGGAATTAAACAGATGAGGAAAATCAAAGAAACTCTAAAAAATAAATGTATAAAATATGTCATATTTTGTGGAAAGCACTTTGTAGTCAATGACTGCCTTGAAGTCTGCGACCCACAGACATCACAGAAGCTTTGTTTTGTCCCTGGTGAGGCTCTACAGGGCCGTGGGGCATTGCCGCCGCAGGGAAAACACGCTCGGACATGTTGAGAATAATTCACCTTTTCGCCCTGAAAAGCTCCCTGGTTGCGTGAAAGATCATTTTCTTGGCTAATGACTGAATGTTGGCCAATGATTTTTGATGCCTTTGGTTGAATCAGAGCAAATAGAATACTCCTCGATGCTGCATTCAGCCTGTCGCTTCCATTAACAGGGAAATCATCAATAAATTTGAGGCTTACCAGGGATTTGTGTCTCTTACAAATGAATCCACTCTCCTCAGTTTTTTAAAAAGACAAAATGTTTGCCTCCATCCTGGAGCACATTCTTTTATAGCTGTGTAGTCATAAAGGGGTTTATCTTCACCATGAAAATGATTTTCTGATCATACAAGGGTTGTGCTCTTTAATCTAAAGGAGGAGATATACTTGCTTTTGAACCACGCATTCGCGTTAACAGATGTTTTGCGTTTACTGAAGGACTCCACCAGAGGGCACAGCAGAAAAACAATATTACCAATAAAGCATCCTGATTTGCTAAATGTAAACCATAAAAATGGCGACAATCGAAGGGGCGACTACTTTGCAGATTCAGAGATCACAGGGGGATAAAAATCGCCATCAGCTCCGTCCCAACTCCCTTTTTCCATCATTTTTTTTTTTTTACCATGCACGGACCCAACAGTCTCAGACTTGTTTCCATTTAGTTTTGCAGGACCCTGACCCTGTTACATCTCCATACTACGCCTGCACCGCCCTCACCGGTCATGGGTATGTTGCATTTTTCGGACATGTTGCGTTAAGTTCTGAGGACGAGCACAACCGGCGCTCCAAACAGACGCAGGATGCGACCATGTGCTCCAGGTCGTTCTCCTTTTTTTTTTTGTTTACCATGGAATGTTTCCAACTGTTGAGATTGGCAACTCAACCTATGATATTTTATCTTCTTTACTTGCATTGTCAACTTCACCTAAATCTAAATGTAAACTACCACCTCTCCGTAATCCCTAAACCACGTGTGAGCTCTTGTGCGCAGCTGCCCAAAAAACATTTTGTAACAAAATGTCCAATTGCTTTTGAACCCTCGCAATGTGAAACTATCCAAATATAGTGTATATGTGTGTCTGTGTGTCTGTGTGAGTGTGTGAGTGTGTGCACAGGAGAAGATCCTATAGTTTCATAAAGCAAACCCGATTAGAATACGCGACTTTGTAGGTAAATCTCTTAATCTCGTTTAAATGCAATTCACATCTGTGTTTTCCTCTGTCTTGTTGATTTTTGCAGGATTTTTGCAGGGTTTCGTGTGTGTCTGTCTGTATGGCCCTGGATGAGTTTTGACATGTTTATTCATGCATATTTTGTAGGTTATGTCATTGCATGTGTGTGTACTTTATTTACTTATGTTGCAGGGACATAAATCTTTACACAGGCATATTGTGAAGATTACGGGGACGAAAAGCTTGTCCCTATTGTCAATTTAGGGTAACAACTTTTTTTTATTTTTTATTTTTTTATTTTTTTAGGTAACTTGTTACGTAAAGTCTCCTTGAAATAAATGTAAGTCGAAGCAATGTCTTCTTAAGTGATGGAAATTGGACTGTGTGTGTTGCTGAGCTTGTGCACCAGGTAATTCAGGCAATTCAATAGTCTGTAAGAATAAAGTGTGCCACAAGGTTCCTGCCAGTATTAACTCTATTATAAATAATACGACAGTGCCCCCCCCCACCACACACACACACCACACACACACACACACACACACACACACACACACACACACACACACACACACACACACACACACACACACACACACACACACACACACACACACACACAGCAGTGAATCACTTTCATCAAATTAAAGTGACTCCGGCGCCTCGGGGCTTGTTTTATTTGTTTCTTCCTGTACCTCTCTCCCTCGTCTTTTCTCTCTTTGATCCCTTTGCCCTTCTGTCTTCCAATATGATGCTGAAATGTACTTCTCAAACCTGACTTCTCAGAAACTAAAAAAAGAAGTCAGATGTATCTTTTGTTGCTTTCCATTCTTTTCGAAGTCATATGTGAAACTTTTCATGCTTCCAAGGTCAAACTCTGACCTCAATGAAGCATGCCAATCAGGAAGAAGTTGTCTTTCAAAAACCGAAACAGCCGTAATATGTTATCACTGTCACTGCAGTGTATTAAGATAGTGGTTGACATATTTTACTTCAAGAATAGTAAGAGGGAGAAGCCTACAGTATCCCACCCTTAGTAGTAACACAGTGTGGAGAAAGACACAGACCTCACTTCTCCACTTGCACTCTAAGTTAATCATTTATTTAATGGAACAGTTTGTATCTGAGAATGTCATTTTTATTGGACTATTTTAAATGTGCAAGTGAAGACCGGCAAGTACGACTGTCCTTTTTCTCCCTATGTCTGCAGATTCCTCACATACGGTCATTCTCCATTATTCAAAAGAAATATCTAATATTCATACCTAAATGAAAGCTGTTCTATAATGTAGTGTGAAAGAGGGGGAAGATGGGAGCAAGGGACAAGCAGGCAGGACTGGAGGTCGGCAGGGACAGAGAAATGATGGTGTGTGTGTGTGTGTGTGTGTGTGTGTGTGTGTGTGTGTGTGTGTGTGTGTGTGTGTGTGTGTGTGTGTGTGTGTGTGTGTGTGTGTGTGTGTGTGTGTGAGTGTGGGTGACTGCTTATGTCTATTTGTGTTTGAGTAAATTTTGCAAATGAGAGAAAGTAAAAGTGAGAGAAGAATCAGCCAAAGGGAAGAAAATAAATGAGAGAACGAAGGTTCAAAAGTCAAATCTTTACCAACATGTTTCTCATCCTGGGAGACACCACGGGAAAAAAAGGAACTTTTATCATGTGAATGGAAGAAAAAAAAAAAATCGATGCAATATTAAATTGTCACGCATGTTTTTTTTTCCTGTGTTGGAAATTAGCCCGAGAAAAGAGACAAGGCCTTTTAAAAAAAATAAATAAAAGAGAGGACAGATTGACGGTCTCCTCCCATTCATCTCTGCTGCTTGTTGGCTCAGAGTGTGTGTGATGTGGGGCAGCGCTGTCTCGCTACATCGTGTCTCAGTTAAGGGTCATATTCTCAACATTCTTTCCTACACGCCTCAATGACTTCATCAGCTCTCCTCCACCTCCTCATCATCTGTCCATGTGTCGCTTTTTCTATGTGTGTCTGTCTCTCTAAAACCCTCTTCAGGCCTTTTTTTCTGTCTGTTTCTCTCCATCAACTCCCTTCCTTCCTTTCCCTCAACTCTTCCTGTCCAACTCTGTCTGTCTCTGTCAAGAAGATCTTCCTTCTCGTCTGACCCGCAGTCAGTTCATCCAACTCTTTCCAAGCTAATTAACTGCAATGAGCCTCCACCCTAAATTAGATCATGCTTTGAGCGTAACTTTTTCTTCTCTTGCCCACTTTTCGCTGCAAAAATAACAAACTTTTGATGCATGACAACATGCAGAGGATGGCCAAGTTCAACTGCAGCATATGAGCAGAAAGTTTTAACAACTTGATATTATTACATGATAAAAAAAAAACTCATCTTACTGCAGCTGCTGAGACTGAGGACACCCTGAAAGGCAGGAGAGCCAAAACTAAATTTCTCTTGAGGGATCCTTTTTTTTTAATTTTTTTTTTTTAGCTTTATTTAAATTGAACTATTGGTGAGCTAAGCTGTGGTTCAGTCTAAATTTAAAATTAAATATCAGTGGGGGAATAATTCCCTCCACACTGTTTTAATACAACGTTTTGTCCTCCTAATTCTCAATGTTAAAAAAAAGGTCAATGAAGGGTACAATTTACTATCTTTAATTAAAACGTTTTGTATATATATAAAAAAAAAAATTGCTGGCGAAAAGTATATTTTTTGTATAATTAAAAATTGCTTTTTAATTTTTTTTTAAATTTTTTTTTTTACTTGGGGTTTTGCAATGTAATTATTCAATAACTTGTCATTACAACCCATTCTCATTCCCAGGGTGTCAAATACTGACATTTTGTCAGAGCCTGCTGCCATCTCCGAGATATGCACAGGGGGCAGTCTGGCGTGGAGTCAGTTAGGTTCAGCAAAAGGTCATAGTTTGAGTTAAAATAAGTATGGTACTTATTATAAATACCATGATGTAAGTTAACTTATTTACATTACTTCAAAAAAATCCATGTTAACTTTTGCACACCGACCCAAAAAAATGGCCTCCTGGGTGAAGGTCCCCTGTTTGATCCATCCAACCACCCCAACCTCCTCACTGTGCAGACTTTCTCACTCTTAATACCACTTGACTGAGTTCCTTCTTCAAACTGGGTAGTCAGTGTAAGAAAATGTTTGTTCAATATTATGTGTCTCTAGCTGTGTGAGGGAGCCACTGTGACTTCCTGTGCGTCACCATTGGCAACCCCATGACAAAGATAGGACCTGCATAAGGATCCCTTCCCCCTCATAGAGCTATAAACCATCATTAGAAACCTTATGATGAACAAAAATTCGCCAAACAGTAGCTTGTGACGCCAGCAACTCTTTATTACATTGCTTTGAAACCTTTTTACTTATACAGCACACACAGAGCAACATGTTTACAGGCAATCTGGAGAATCTAGTATTAACTTTCATTTTATGTCTATTTTTTTTATTTTTTATTTTTTTTTATCTCTATCTGACCAGTAAACACTTCACTATGTTGACCATCTAGTTTGTCCATGTGCCATTTCATGCAGGGCAGTTTAGTAAGTAAGTCTGTCTGGCAAAAAAAACAAAACAATGAGCTGAAAGGCACTTCAAAGCTCAGTAGAGCTGAAAGATAAAGCAATAATTTATCATGTCACTATGAGCCGTCCCTTTCACAATATATGTGATTCATTTTTAAACTAAAGAAATACGAACTCATGCAGCATTAGAGTTGGAAAATTGTCAGTGATGCAATACTAAACAACCACTAGAATCCATAACTTTACCAATCTCGAAAAAAGGAAGCAGGACAACAGGTTAGTCCTCAATAATGGCTGCTGTTGTGCACAAGCTTCTCTAATGGGCAGATGGATCTCCCAGAGGAAATTGTTAAGACCTGCCCACAACCAGCTGCCAAAGAAGGAGATATGAAAATGGTTTGAGAAGCCACCCCCATGACTAACACATGATAGCAAGACTGAAAATTGACAGTCCCATTAACATTGTTCACAGACATGCACTTTAACACCATTAGAGACAGGAAATAGTGGCAAGTGACAAAAGGAATATAAAAAGTCGACAACGATAGAGGGTGGAAGGTGAGGCTGACAGAGGTTTGAATAAAGGTCCTCAGATTTCCCTCCATCTTTTATGGTTTCATTTCCTGGTTTCCCAGGTAACTGCAGGGTGATGATCTGTCCTGATAAGAAACACAAAGACACATCATGCAACAGAGAGGATGAGAGAAAGAATGAGTTGTCAGTGAGAAGCAAACCAGGGAAAAGCAAAATGAATGTGAAGCATGACTGGATTAAAAGGAAAGTGGGTAACTAGAGGAAGTGAAGTGGAGACCAACTGGATGGTTGAGCTGTCGAATTAGCACAGAATCCAGGCATAAGTAAGGCCTCCCTGATGGTACTGTACTACAGTCATTTTAAATGTATGCATGCTTAAGAAAAATTAAAACGCAGCCTGAGGGCAGCCTCCTCTGTAAGACAAAGAGAGTTGACATTTTGTGTCTGTGTGTGTGTGTGTGTGTTTGCCCACAAGGAAAAGATAAGAAGCTGCTGACGGACACAAAAACAGCCGTGTTGGAATGATGGGCTCAAACAAACAACATGCCCCGTCTCTCTCTGACCTTCTCTCTCTCTTTTCTGATTGATCTGCTTTTCTCCACCGTCTCTCTTTGTGTTTACCTCACTGTTTTAACCTTAATCTTAATTCCGGTCACTCTTGTTTATCTCACTGGATGTTGCGTATTCAATCTTTCTCGTGTCCATAGGGACTGAGAGAAGTCCACTTTGCTTTGTTGAACTTCCTTTCTGAGGATAACTCCAAAACTAGTCAGTGACGGATAGACGAGTGGATGGATGGACAAATGTCTGGCTGCATGGGGGAGGCTGCTGCGTAATGATAACAGCACAGGAAGGGTTGCCACAGCAACAACTGGGACAGGAAACAGTCTTGAGAGATATAGAAAAGGACTTGCATAAAATGGTACAGTAATTGTCATTTGAAACAGCGAACCATTTCCTGTAGGGTTTGATTGTAGTCATCATCTTTTAAAGTCTGTGGCTAATGCTGCGTCCAGGTCATACATGAGTTAACATAATCACCAAGTCTGTATGTGTAAATGGGATTCATGTCATCATCCAGGTTGTATTATGTAATATGTTATGACAACTTCCTCTTGTCAACCAAATTTCTTTATTTCAGTTCATCACACACACATTTATTGAAGTGCCACTGCATGATGGATGGCCACAAAACTTAGTACAGACACTTGTGTTCTCTGGAGGATGAAGCCTCCTGACACTGGTGATTGCCTGACTTTTGTCTGACTGATATTTTAGATTTTTGGGAACTACTGGGTGAATGTCTCTTTACAGTGGCACATACATCTTTGGTGCTCACTCAGCCTTTCCTCATCATCGGGTCAAATTTTATGTGTCCAACCAAAACCATTGACATTTATCAGCATTAAGCTGTATTTAATGTTTAGTAGGGCTCGTAATTCGTGGGATTTGTCTGTTGATTAAAAAGATTTAACTATTCATTCTTTGTTTTTCCATACGGACTTCTCTGTCTCCACCTCCGCTTCCTGGACCTCTCGTCGTCCCCGTCCACCAGCAGAAGTCCGCCGGTGGAGACTGTTGTCCTTTAGAGACAGGTGTTGCGGTCAAAAACACCCCCTGTCTGGGCCTCATTACCCACCACCAGACGACTGTGTGCCC
Organism: Brachyistius frenatus; assembly: GCF_029030835.1. NCBI lineage: Eukaryota > Metazoa > Chordata > Actinopteri > Embiotocidae > Brachyistius > Brachyistius frenatus. Next base: position 9,207,651 of record NW_027210600.1, read on the forward strand.
CCCACCACATTAACATTATTCCAGCCAGGTCCCCATCCAGTGACACCTGGTCCTGACCCCACCACGCAGAACCCTCATCTCAGTTTTGCATTTCAACCTGAGAGAGGACATATGAGGCCAATTACTGTTTTCAATAACCATAAACCTGCTCGACTTGTAGAATCTCAGAAAGAAAATAAGATGTTCAAAAATGTCCAATTATAAAAGAAGACAAGACAAAATACAGGCAGTTTTATAAAAAGAGTCTAAATCTAACTAAGACTAAATAAAGGGACACAGAAGTGACAACAGGCCAATTATTGAAAGTCAACTTACAAAGAAGCACAAAATGTTACAGAACATTATTTTGAATAAAAAACTTTTGCATAATTATTCATTTGAGGTGACATCTGCTTTGAGCAACTGGCAATGCAGCTGGGCAAAATAACTGCTTTCAAACAAAACACTAGTTACAACAAACTCAGACTAATCGGTGAAGTGAAAATAAAATGATGATTCAATCTGTTTTTTACTTGAACGTTTCCCATGCGGCTCGACTGGTGATTCACAGGATCGGTTCACTGTACCGCTACTGCTGCAAAGTGATTGTGGAAGACTACAATTACTACATATTTGATTGGCTCAACTTCATGACCCCTCCTGAACTTAGTACTGATACACTGGTCTTAAAAGCACCAAAACAAATTTGGTCAGAAAAGAAACAAAAAACAAATCACAGGAGGCAGTAATGCTTGAAATATTTTATTTCAATAAAACAACAGAGAAAGACACAATAAATTACTTCAGTAAAGCATAGAGTTTTTTTCATTGATATTTGTCTGAATGCAGCAAAGAAGGTTGATTTATGTTCGTTAAAACTAACATCAGCAACTTTTCTCTGAGTTGACAGCACAAGCATTTAAATCTACAGAGCGGACACTGAAACTCCGGACCAAACTATTTGAAAGTAGGACAATCTGTAATGTTCCCAAAGGTCTAATGTGATGCTCTTTGTTGACAAGAATAAACCAGTTAAATGTCTAATTCTTGTGAATTTGCTGTAAAGAACTGGAGAAGAAAACAAAACAGTGACATGGAAAAAGGGGAATGTCAGTCTGGAGCATGCAACAATGGAATGTGCTGATAAGCCAACAAACTGGCAGACACAGGATGCACACACACACACACACACACACACACACACACACACACACACACACACACACACACACACACACACACACACACACACACACACACACACACACACACACACACACACACACACACACGTCCCCCTCCCATACTTTTACAATACATACATGAGCAATTAAATGCAATCAATAAAATGTCTCTGAATGTCTTTTTTTTCTGTATTTAATCTGACCTTGGGGTTTGTTCGCTGCCGAAAATACAACAGGGCGATTTAGGTGTCAGTTAGTTGCCCTCTGTGAAATTTGAATCAATCACCCAGTTTGTCTGAGCTTTGAACACAAACCTCGCAAGAAGACAGACCACAACAACTAACTGTGTGTGTGTGTGTGTGTGTGTGTGTGTGTGTGTGTGTGTGTGTGTGTGTGTGTGTGTGTGTGTGTGTGTGTGTGTGTGTGTGTGTGTGTGTGTGTGTGTCGAATGTCTGGGATAAATTACTTGGAATGTGCCTACTGACATACTTTTACAATATTTAAGAGTGTTTCCTATCCTACACCTGCCATTTGACTTACGCTTGCACATAAATATGGAGCGGACCCACAGCTGATCGGGTTTCACTGTGACCGGGGGATCGTCTCAATGTCGATGTTGTTCTTTTTTTTTTTCTGCCTTTTAGAACAAAACTGGTGTGTGTAATCCTATTTTCTTTGCATAAATCCAGCCTATAAACGGGCCTGGAGCGACACACGGGACGTGACGACGGCGGCGTGACAGATGACGCTGTCTTTTATTTCTCACAGCTGGATGGAAATGGCGAGCAATTGCTTTGAATTATTTCTCTTTTGCTTTGAAGCTTCTGATAGCTTTGATACCTGCACCTACTGTACACACAGCATGCACACAATTGCAGGTACAGTCACATCCCAGCCACTCTCATGCTTGTATCTGCTGCCAGCTCTTACAGACTGTTGGTAACCCTCCACCCCTCAAACAAAAGGACCTCTTCCTGAGCTGTTACAGGGAGACTGGCACACACACAAACACTGGAGTGTCGGTTGTATTTTCTGCAGAGACCAAGGGCATTGCTGTAGTTCCACAGATCTCTGAAGACTTCCAGAACAGTGGGTCGGATTGATATGAGCTCTTTCAAGAGGAAGAGAACAAGCCAACAAATTGAACATGCTGATTGAAACTGCTGAACGAGCAGCAATCTCTTATGTGTTGTATGTTGAAAGCGTCTGAGCTCTCATCCTGGAGAGCTGAAAAATCTACAAATAGACAGCTTGATTGTCCCTTTTCTGTCAGCTGCCTCTCCCAAAAACTTCCTCCCTGCCTCTCTTCCTGAGTTTCTCTCCCTTTCCTCTGTTATGTGTTTGGGGGTCTGAGGATCACGGTTTTATCCACATTAGCAGAATTTTGCTTCACAGTTGGAATGCCAGGAATGCTCAGAACACCAGGCCCAGAGCAGAGGCCTGAGCTGGCATCCTCTTTGATGTGTTACAGAGTGAGTGATGAAGGGAATGGGTGTGTGTGTGTGTGTGTGTGTGTGTGTGTGTGTGTGTGTGTGTGTGTGTGTGTGTGTGTGTGTGTGTGTGTGTGTGTGTGTGGGTGTGTGTGGGTGTTAGAGACAGAGTTGGTGAGGGAGAAAGAAAACAAGGGTGTGAGGTGTGTGGATGGACGAACAGAAAGCGGGAAGCGGGAATATATCCAAAAAGGAAGGTGTGCAAAACAAAAGAACCCCTAGAAGCCAAGGGTGTGTGTGTGTGTGTGTGTGTGTGTGTGTGTGTGTGTGTGTGTGTGTGTGTGTGTGTGTGTGTGTGTGTGTCCGTGTGTGTTTGTGTGTGTCAGTGTGCAATTCAGATCTGCAGTTAGCCTAATTTGGTGTAAACTTCCTCCAACTCCTCTCCCTCCCACCTTCTGTCTAACGCTCACACACCTCAACATGCTCCTGGCAGAAGAGTTGCTTGAAGTTTCTTTCTAGAAACAGTCTTATTTATTTTTTTTTTTTTGCAAATTAATACACATTAAATCGGAGTACAGGACTTTACATAGCTGCTGGATTCAATTCAATTTCAATTAAATCAAGTTAGCATCCATCAAAATACTTGAATTCAATGTAAGTTTAGTACAATGATGGTGTTATTTCCTTAGAGAGTGGAACTGTGGTCAATTTTGTGTCCCAAAATGGTGGTTTTTTTTTGTCTTAAGGTTTAAGTTCAATTGAATTCAAAATGAATGCCTTAGAAAGTTTACTACTATTTTAACACTTCATGGAGCTCGTGTGATCATTAAATGTGGTGAACAGTGAACATTTAAACACCAAGTTGCAGGAGAGTTAAAGTACAAACATGTTTGGCTGGAAACATTAATTCATTTAAAAGTTTGGCCTCTACACAGAGAAAAGTAAGTGGTTTACTTGAAAGAACAAATGTCATAGTGTGTGACGCAGTTTATCAGTCAAATCATTGCCTTCTTCTTTGCTGCATGTTTGTCAGCGGTGCTGTTATTATATGAAGTCTGTTGCAAAACAGATAAAAGAAGGACTCATCCAACAGTTCCAGATGCACAAGCCTGGTGTGGGTGTCTCAGCGAGGGGGCTGGGAGGAACACACACACTCACACACTTCATGATGTGAGAGGAAGATTTCGTCGATGACCCAGCGCACCCGCGGCCTCTGATGGCGCGGATACAGGGTGGCGTCCGGGGCGTACTTCAGCACCTGGAGGAGACGGAGAGAACGGTGGTGAGGATGAAGAGACAGGAAAGTTAGCGGACACAAATTCTTCCCCGACCAGTCGGCAGGTGTCGAACAGGCTTTTGTCAAAGAAGTCAGTAGTAGTTGATGTAGGGAGAAAGAGCATCAGTCATATCAAAACACTACAGGAGCTCAATCGAACATGGGAACGCTGCACCCTGAGAGGAATCGCATGCGTCACAAGAAGTTGACGCTGAAGAAGCGAGGCAAGTCAAAATATAGATTCGATAATAAAGGCAGGGTTTCTCGGGATTTAGTGGTGAAATGTGAAACTGTGGAAGCCCTGAGAAAACAGCTTCTCGTGACGTTGAGGGTTTCCCTGCCCCTGTTCAGAAATGACTACACTGGAATTCCTCTATTATTTTAGCACTGATTCAGTCCTTCGTGTTCCCGGGGGAACCCTCTGGGATCTGCTGCCGAGGGACTCCATGCTGGAGAAAACGGTATGCAGTATCTCAGAAAACATCAGGAACTCAAAGCAAATGAAGGGCACAAGCAACAGATTACAGATATATTCAGATTGATTTATACAGTATGATGTCGACATTTTTCCAATGTCAAAAAGTTTGCTTGTTGTGGCTTTAAACAAAAACTTAACCATTATTTACCAATGCGGTGTCAAACTAATTGCTTTAAAAAACTGTGTTTACAACAATAATCTATAAAAGTCCTCGTAGAATGAATCTTATAGTTGGATTTAATCAGGGTTTTACAACAACTGATCTGCTGCAGATGGCCACAATGTTTGTTTCTGATTCGAAAATAAAGTGCAAGTACAAATTGTGCAACAACCGACGCAGTGAATTTGTTCTGCAAAGCTCAATGAAAGCGAGGCTGCCGATGATTTATGTCAGGACTTGTGAGCACTGAAACAATAGTGTGAGTAATAAGGTGTTTACTGAGAAGTTAAGTCACTGAAGGAAGCAGGTACAGGTCTATGATTGGAGGTGAGGAGAAGAGGAGGATGGAAATCTTTAGCTCTCTCTCTCTCCCCATTATTCACGCACATGCACACACACACACACACACACACACACACACACACACACACACACACACACACACACACACACACACACACACACACACACACACACACACACACCCCATTATTCACGCTCTATGCAAGTACAGTACACACACACACACACACATACACACACACACACACACACACACACACACACACACACACACACACACACACACACACACACACACACACACACACACACACACACACACACACACACACACACACACACACACACAGAGCACAATTACAACCAAAATCCCACTTTTGTCCACATTCCCATTGTATGATTTTTAACAGAGGCAGAGAGAGCCCTGTGGGCCATGTTTCAATAATGAAGCGATGTAAGAACAAAGAAACAAAGAGATGGAGGGAAGTGAGAGAAAAGAATGAATGACAGGCTTAAAGAACAAGAATGGTGCATTGCAAAGGGATAAATTGAAAATGGGAATTGGGAGGAATGAAAGGCCAGGGAGAGGGGAAGAGAGCGATACAATGCTAACAATGCATTCAGGAGGATATATGGTCCGACATGGAAACGAAGGGAGGAGGGCAGCAGAGAGAAAGGCTGCTGGTGGTGCATTGCTGCTTCATTGTTGATGCAGCGCCTGCCTCTGCATGCCCAATTTCGCCCTGCTTTTCCCTCGCACCACCTCTGAATCTCTTCCTCTCTCTCACTCAGGCATTCCCTGTCTTCTGTCTTACTCACTCACCTTCTCTTGTAGGCCCTTTCAAGTGTGCAGCTAAAATGTGCTGTACATTTGATATGTCAGTCTCGTGTTTAAATAAGCCCCTGTGTCACTTCTCTGTCACACCAGTCTAAGTTGAACGTTTTCACGTGAATGGAAAGATCACGGCGTGCACGAGCTCATGCAGAGAAATATGAGATGAACACCTTGCTCTGGTGTTTAAAAGCATTAACTTTAACTTTATTTAGATTTGTGTTCTTAGGTACAAAAGAATATAATATATCTAATGGGTATATGTACTATAAATATGTACGTGTCTGTCAGATCTACGACAAGGGGTTTTCTGGTCTTGTTTTGTGAGATGAAAGAAGGGAAAAGCCTCAGAGAACCACAACAACCAGCATGCATCAGGGACCCTAAACATCAATGCCACTGCTTGCAGTTTGAATGTGATTAAAAGCTTGTGAGCGAAAGAAAAAAAGAAACAAGAAACTACAAATGACTGTTGCTGTCTAGTCTGCATGTGTGTGTGTTCATGTTGTGAAAGCTACCTCATGTAGTTTGAGTGTTGTTTTGGAGGCCTGACAGGTGCAGCCATTGTTCCAGTTATTAGTCCCGCAGCCACAGTTGCCTCCGCAGCGCTTCACCAGCAGACACCGAGGGAAGAAGACTGCATTGGTGGTCCTCAGCTCCTCGCGCAGGTTCACGGAGTAGTTTCGAGGTGTACAGCTGTACCGCTTGATGTCGTCGTGGAGACGGTTCAGATCAACTTGAAAATGAGAGGGGAAAAGTGAAAATAATAACTGGTAGTCTTTTTTCAGTGTTGCTTTTTGTGTTTGTTATCAACTTCATTCAACTTACGTGATGCTGATGAGAACACAAAGACACCACCATCACCTTGCTGAAGTTATACAATATTAAACCACCACAAGCCAATTATAGTTTTTCTACTGTAAAAACCTTTTAAAAAAAAATCCTTTTGGGTAAAGAAAGGTGAAATAGATGAGATATGCCCAGTTATTGCGTGTGTATTTCATTATATAATTATATATATTTAAAAAATAACAACAGAAAGCTGCCCAAATTATAGGTTTAATGCTGCAGTTTTCAACATACCCAGTAGGGGGCGGTAGGTGTCTATAAAAACAGGTCAAAGGCGAAAAAAAAAAAAAAAATTACCAGTGAGAAACCCGGAAGTAAAACAAGCAGCATGCCAGGTCTGTCTACTAGGTCCTCAAGCTAACAGCAGTGGGACGATTGAGTTGTTTAACCACTTTAAAGTTTATGTCAAAGTTATTAAAGACAGAGGTGCCGTGTTTCGGCGGCTTGTTGTCCACAAGAAGGTCACGGGAGGACCAGCATTTTGATGATTAATCTCTGTTGAGTGCATTTTCATCACCATGAATGGAAACAACAAACTGTTGGAGAGACACTTCACATGTAGTAGAAACCCAACAATGTCCACTGTCCATGAGACTCAAATGTGAAGGGTTATTGCTTCAGAAACGTTTGTCTTGCGGCACTTTACTTTAAAGAGTCACCAACAAAATGTTGTGTTCTGGTTTTGTAAAAACTGACATTGGACATGAGAGCGATATATGAAGTGACTGAAAGCTGTCTCCATATTCTGACATTAATTGAAATTCCAACTGTATAATGTGCAGGTTCGTTGTTCAGAGAGACGTGCGGAGGAGTTGGTGGAGTCGCTCCGTGGGTTTGGACCATCTCAGGTCAGCTTAAACTAAAATGTACCTGAACTGAACTGAACGAAGCTACTTAGTTAAATGGAAAACAAAACAATTTATTCTCTTAACTATACTAAACTTCTCCAAGAAAAAGAAGAAGAGAATTTTTTTTTAACAAAAACTGAAGAACACGTAACACCGCCTGGGTAATAAGAGATACCCAACAGTGGGCGCTCACCTCTAGTATCTGAAGAAGAGGTCTGATAGATGGTGGATTTTGTTGTATAAAATATATATTATACTTTAAATAAATGTATTCTGTCCATTTTGACATTGTGTCTCAACTATCGTCCTGCTTACGTGATCTCTTTAATTGGCTTATAATCAATTTGATTATAACAAGTAGATACAGAGATGTGTGTCATTGTGGAGATGCAGATGGAAGATTGAACCGCAAGGAGGATAAGTGAGACACACTGACTGATTCACTCTTACAATGTGGTCAATAATGACTGATTATAAATGGTTGAGAGGTGGAGAGATAATTATTTATGGGGACAATTGCAAAGACGATGAGACAGCATGTAGAGTTGGACAGATGAGTGGGAGAGAAGAGAGTAAAAAGGACAGAGAAGGAAGCAATTGATTGTTGATTGAATGTAGTAGTCGCCGCCTTTCTTTGTGACATCACTTTGGACAACGATTACCTCATTTGTGAACATGGGACCTGCTCAAAACAAATTTCAAGACAATCAGATGGATTATTGGACAAGCTGATGGGAAACTGGGGCACTGAAGCGATTGTCCAAAAAACAAGAACACCATTTTTGTTGTAGAAATGAAATAATGAATTATCTGTGAAAACCAATGCTAATGCCTAACATTGTGACGGAAGTTCAGTGTGACCGCAGGTAGGTTGCTGAACGGATGAGACAGAGCATTTAAAACAAACAAAACAAAGAAAACCGACGAGAGGAAGGGTAGAAAAGATGAAGCGCAACGGTCAGTGGTGCATTGATTGCTGTCTTGATTGTGGCCATCAGCAGGGTAACAATCCTCCATACTGTCCACAACAAGTGGGGCAATTACACGACTGGATCAGTGATTCTTTACTCCAACGACACAACTGAGTCGTGCTGAAATGAGAATCCTGATGTTCTTCTTTAGAATTAAGATCGTGATTCTCTCATCATTTTTTCCCCCCTATATCTAAATGTTTATTTCAATTATTTACATGATAAAGAAAGGAAAAGCAACAACAACAAAATCTGATAGTACCTGATACAGGGCTGCAACATCCTCTGTGGACAACAGAAAGAGTTGACGCTGTTATTTTTAATTAAAATACAACAGCGCCAAGAATCTGACACTGAACATAAAAATAATCACCTTCAGTCTCTTGTTTTCTCTTAGTCACCAACCTTTGAAGCAGCATTTTCTTTTCTCTCACTACTCTCCCGGTTTATTATTCTGACTGTCAGTTCCTGCTCCTCTGCCTCTCACGGTGTAATGCCGTATTGTCGTTTGTTAGGGGAGATCGTAAGAGCGCGTGTTTGGATGCAGCTGATGTCACAAATGAAAATGCACCGGAGTCGTTGTCATTTAGAAGTGAAGTCTCATAGAGGCATGAATCGAGATCATGTTTTGAATGCTGTAAATTGTGCAGCCATTCGACTGGATAAATAAATGCAATGAAAAGTATAATTTCATTAAAGTATAAAATATATAAATGGCTGTGAGTACAGACAGCCATGAACAGAATTGCAATCTTTGTGCCGTTGTCTTTTACCCATCATTTCTGTCTGTAGCTGTTTTGCAAAGAAGATGTATTTTTCTCTGTAAAGTGGCAAACTAGTGAAATCACAATGTCACTGTTTTATTGTAAGTAATGCGTAATATTCAATAAAAGGCACCAATGTATCAGTTTTATTGGTATATATGGAGAAAGAAAGAAAAAAAGGCCGTTCAGAAACCTTTTCAGCGTGCTTAAAGTAAAGGAAGGGAACTCTTTATTAAAAAAATGCCAAAGCAGTTTGTGTAGCAGTTTGAATATTTATAATAAATATAATAATAAAAGACTAAATGTGAGGGCAGGGAGTGAAATATTAAATAATACAATAATTCACATCAACTGTTTCCAGTTATCTGTGTGATTTATTCATATGCACTGATTAAATTAGGTATAAAAAGTTATGGATATTCCCTGAATGATCTCCTAAGGTTTGCAGGAGTCATTCCTTCAGTCCCACGGGAGGCTCTCGTTGGACCACAGTCTGACACGTCGCTGTCTACAGAAACCACTTCCTGAGACGGTGACTGAGGAGCTCCCCTCGGCAAAAGCAACATGCCAAGAAAAAATTGCCGACGCATTCACCTTTATGGTAGAGTGCGACTGTCCTCGGTCCAAAAGAAAGTACAGGGAGACGGCACCAAACAGCAGTGGCTTGAGCACTTAAACCCCCATAAGCCTCACCATTTAGGCCATGATGGTGGACGGAGCTCGTTCGCACAGAGCAGTCTTCACCACAGAGGAGCACTCACCCGTCTGTAGCTATTCAGGGTCCAAACCATGAATGGCTGCCCAAGAACTGGTTTCTGCTCACTGAGATATTCCTCACTGTTTTCTGAAGCGTATCACGGCTCTGTTCTTCATTCAACAGCTGTTGAAAAACTGTGTGACTCCACTCTGACCCTACCGAAGTCTTGTAAACACTCGGTCACACCTGTACAGATCACTGAAAGGAAGTAGACATAGAGTTTGTGTATGATAGACATTTTTACTGTTAGTTTATAGTCTCTCCCCCCACTACCTCCCAACAAGTATTCCCTCTAAAGCACAATTAGATCATTTGAGAGTTAAATAGATTAACCCTTTCTTGGAAGAAGTGAAATCATTTTAAACAAGTTTATTTGTAGTGAAAAATAATTTTCCTTGTTGATTACTAGATTTCCCGCTTCATTAAGTACAGTAGGCTTTTACGGCCCAATACAAGCATAAAGGACCTGTCAGGATTGATACATGCAGTCAAACGCAACAGTGATTCTTGGTATGACTGGCCTGCATCCAGTCCAAGTGACCGCTTCTTTTAGCCTCTGCTGTAACGAGGAAGATCGGTAAAGCATTAGAAACTCCCCAGAAATTGCATGTATATCGTTTTAGTGTAACAATGACAAATCTGCTGGACGTGCTGTATTGTGTACGCGAGATGGGGAAACCAAAGGGGAGGTGCAGTGGGGGTCAACCAAAACCTTGCTGTTGATAATAAATAAGCAATTGTTTACAATTGTTGTGGTGGGGGTTTCCATTCATGCCACACGTTGGAAGCTCAATGAACAACAATGAAGAGACTTAGGTTTTTCCGTTGCTGTGCTGCTGTGGTCCTTCTGGCCGGACGAATCATGACCAACCTGCGTCTCCTCCCCCATCCTCAGCAACTAAACTGTGCTGGAATAGCTTTCCTTCTTTCACACTAAATGCTTTCCACTGGCGAAGCAGAGGGAGTCTTTTATTGTGAAGGTGCTCATTGCAGATTTAATATGCCTACTGCAGAGTTAGCAGAGCTTCATTAGCAGCTCAGGTAAAGTTTACCTTTCTATGTGGTACAGAGAAAGAAACCTGGAAGCGAGCCTGCAGGACTTGACTGATCACGGCAAAGCTCGGTGCTTCAAACCCACCGCAGTGGAAAAAACAGAGCAGAATAAAGAGAAGAGCAGGAGGATTTGATCATTTCCTTTGGCAATACTGATGGAGATAGAGAGTTGTGAAGGTAGAAGGTGCACTATTTATATTGAGAGCCTTGATTATGGTTTCACAACCCGTTGTTGAAATTGCCCAACTTTTCTGTCTTTTCGGGCTGTTTTAGTTACACGGCAAGCCGACAAGAAAATAAGATTAGATTTATGTGGAATGTAGAGAGGAAATGCAGAACATGAAAGCGCCCGCGTGCACGTTTTCTGTATGTGCGTGTATCTGTGTATACGGGCTCCTCTCAAATCCCCACGTTCTGTCGTAGAGACAGTTGATGTGTGCACATCTGCTTTAGACTTGATGAAAAGTGGATCGTGTCTGCATTTGTGAGAGTATCAACAGGTTACATGAGGACAAGTGACTCAAACGGTACGTCTGTGTCACTTTCCTTTTGAATGAGTGTTCGTCGTGACTGTCACGTTTCTGCTCTTATAAATATATCTGCGTATTTCTCACAGCGGGAAATACAAAATTACAGGATGATCATTCGCCAATAGAAAATATACCCAAACTTCTCCATTTCTCTGTAATGACAAAGGTCTGTCATGTTTAACCTTGATTGAAAACCATTATTTGATATGGTATTGATCACAGGTTGATTTCTTAACAGAACCGAAGATTTGAGGGTCCGTTAAGCCAAAAACCTCCACGTAAAGTTGCTGTTAATAGCTCTGCATTTCTTGTCGATTAGTTAAAGGGTTTACTCATTCATGCCGCAAAAGTCCTACTGAAGAACTGAAGCAGTGTTGCAAACATTCACTGTGAAGATGTCACAAGAAAGAAACCATCATGATTCCTTTTAAGTGAGTGTTTAATCTAACAGTTTAGTGCAGCTACTTTTACATGTCTGTGCCCGGGGCCCCGCCGTCTCCTGATAAGTCTACGGTATCAATATAATCCATCATTACAGCCACAGAAATGTCATGTGCACCTCTGCACCAGTCTTTCTTGTTTTTTTTTTTTTTTTTTATACCTCAGTTGTTTGAAATGAAAACAGTGAGGGGCACCACCATCAAAGAAATTTGAAGAAAAAAAACCCCAAACCTTTTAAAGTATCATGTGTCTCAACAACAATATCATAGGGTTTCAGCATATTAATAAAACTTCAAATACAAGTATTTTTCAGGGTATAAAAATAGTGTCATGCCGAGCAGTCAGAATCACACAGTAGTGTGCAGCAGTTTGTTGATGGTTTATTGTTTACGTGAGAAAATGCAGTTTTATTAATTATGATCATTTATGTTTTTGAACATTTACCTTTGAAGAATTACACTTGCAATAATAAAAGGACTAAATGTCATGTTTCCAACATATACATTTAAAATGTTTGTTTGGACTCCCTAAGGTGATGCAAGGCTTAAAGCAAGAGATGTGGTATAAAAGCAGCCACATCTGACGGACACATTTACTGCTGTTTAACGTGTGTGTGTGTGTGTGTGTGTGTGTGTGTGTGTGTGTGTGTGTGTGTGTGTGTGTGTGTGTGTGTGTGTGTGTGTGTGTGTGTGTGTGTGTGTGTGTGTGTGTGTGTGTGTGTGTGTGTGTGTGTACTTGCAGGGCTGAGTTAGTGTCTGTTTGAGGGAATAAGTGTAATCTCAGAGAGGCAGTGGTGTGGAACCCTGTCAGGCTGTGGTGGAAGAAAAGACAGAGACAGAATGAGCAAGCAAGAATGACTTTGTCACTCACACAGCCAGCAACATGAATAAAGTGTCGTGTCGGTGTGTGTGTGTGTGTGTGTGTGTGTGTGTGTGTGTGTGTGTGTGTGTGTGTGTGTGTGTGTGTGTGTGTGTGTGTGTGTGTGTGTGTGTGTGTGTGTGTGTGTGTGTGTGTGTGTGAAAACTGCAGTGTCTTCTGCTCCAATGTTCAACACGCATATCTATAAAGGGTGGATTATTATGATTTTATTTGAACTTGTTTACGTATGTGGCTGAATGTGCGTGAGTTACATGGACTTAAGTGTCCCAATTAATATTATTGTCAGGCTCGCTGTCCTTCATGAAAGCAATAGTGTGTGTGTGTGTGTGTCTTAATGAAAACAAAGCTTAGCTGCTGACTGTGGCACATTTCTGCTCCACTACACAGGTTGAATTTCCAATTAGAGAGAGCTACACTGGTGTATCAAAGACCTGCAGCACCTATGCAGCCCCCAGTAGTCCTGCAAAATTTGCAAACTCCCCTTACACAGAGCCTCCTCATGCCAGCCGAGCGCACGCATGCACTGATAAATAGAGATGGATTTGCTGTCAAGTACAAATATTTACTAAAGTACAGGAGTGTCCTCGGGTAGAAAGTTAAAAAAAAAAAAAAAAAAAAAAGAGAGCAGGAGAGAGATACAAAGGCGCAGGTGGGTCGATCTGCTGCAAGCTCGAATGCTTTTAGACACACGTAAACACTCTCGGTCGCATGTTTGTGTCTAATCAGCATATTAATTTTCATATCTGTTCAAAGACATCCGCTCTGACAGTGCATCCTGAGGACAAAAGCTATTTCCTCAGTGACCCCAGATCATTGGCACTGACTTCACAGTAAAGAATTTCCTTGAAGTGCTCCTGTCTCACCTTAACTCTATCAGTGACTCACTATGAGAGTATCCTCTCCCCCCAAGCAACATTTTTTTCCCGCATAAAACGAGCAGGAGCTGTTTTTTCCTTATAATGAATTTACAGAAAAATTTAAAACTTATTTCCACACAGATCATCTGAATTGTCATTTTTGTTTTCATTTCTTTGTTCAGTGCATTAAAGTTAAGTGCACAGATATTTATTCTACTTTTAATTCTCCTTCTTTTATGGTAAATTTAGCATTTAGCGTTACTCTACGTTTCTTGACACAGAATAATGTGGTTTTAGACGAATATGCACTTTCCCATTCGCATGTTTTCATTGGCTATCACCAGTGCTATATTTAAACATAAGTCAACAATGGTGCCCCATCACATGACTAATGAGTCATAGACTTTGTCCTCTGCAGTGTTGTAACACTGAGTTTTAAGTATAGCCCAGTATGTGAGAATGGACCTCCTGCTGTGCGGGTCTGTCTCGGTGAGCGCAAGGCTTCACACTCTCCCCTCCCCTCTATTACACAAACCTAGCAGATACCAGCGACTGCCCTCATATTTCACCGCAGATAGTACCACCTTAGTGTAGTTTGTCCCATAATGACACCATGTGGCACAGTAAAAGGAGACGCTGTAAAAGGTGACGTGAAAACGCCTTTCAGGAACCTCGAGGTTCCAAGAGAGACGATCCAATACCCGGTACTTTGGACTGGTATCACCAGAAAAAGTATCTATAGAGTACTATCCACAACATTTACAAATGAAAGTGACTGAAAATCACCGAAATATGAGCACATACTGTGTTTTGTAGACGTGACAGAAACTGATAGAGTAATGCATGTGTTTAAGGTGATGCACATATGTTTATCTTAATGTACAATATACTTTTTTTTTTTTTTTTTTCAGAAAGACATAGGTCTCAGATGGCTTGTGAAGGTTGCACATGTATCTTACCTTTATTATGTCTGCTTGCCAGATGATAAGCCTTGGATTTGTAATGTATGTGTGTTTGAGTGTAGATGCTGTCCAGGTCCTGCTTCCAGGTGTCTGGGCTCAGGGATTTGAGAAGCTGTTCCACTGTGTCAAAGGCAGCTATGGTTTTGTCTAAATCCTCCAGTGAGAAAGGAGCCCCCTCCGTGACCGCCACGGACATCTTTTCTGCACCACTGTCCTGCAAAGGTTAAAAATTCAAGACAAAATTATGACATCTGTTAGGAATTGAACTCCTAAATACAGCAAATATTCATTTATATAATTATCAAAATCATTGGAACACTTGTAAAAATCCTTCTCGGGTGGGTCGATTTATTCTTTCTCGCACCGCGGTGCAGCACAGAGCTATAATATAGTCTCATTTAAAGGATTACTGGAGATCCAGTGGACACGTCACAGTGATGGTTTGCATCTTCAGCGAACGTGTCTGTTAGAGAATCAGTGATCTTAGTGTGCTGCATGTTTCTCTCAGGTTTCTGCACAAAGCATTTCTGCAGAGGAAATCCTTGGCAATGTTCTTGGATTCTGTCGATGAAATGTCTATTTCATTGTTTAGTCCATAGTTACAGCGAGGTCTGTTGCAGGGAGGTCGGCAGTGGATTGAAAACATTGGAAGAGATAACCTCCACAGTACTAACACGACCTACCACGAAATAACAGAACTTTATAACAGTCACTGTTGGTCGTTCTTAGATTCCTTTAAAATGTCAGTCTCTTCTCTCCAAAATGTAGCTCTTCTCTCTACCTAGTTTTCTCCCAAAATCTGTCATGCAGTTTTAATTGTGGCAATATGCTTCCGTTATATTTAACTGTGTGGTGAAGCGTGATTAAAAACACAAAAACCTTGGCTGTGATTGCAAATACTCCCCATGCACACTCAATCTTTTCACATACACCATAAATATGAGAGTAGTCTGAAGAAACCACATTTTACTCTGATGGAATCACTGTATTCAGTGCCTCAAATGTGCATCCTGGGTAGGAGATTTAACATAATCTAACTGGGAAATGCTACAAATCATTACATGCTTGAAAACATGAGCTTAACCGTAAATTTGAATTAAATTATTGTTTTTTTGCAAACCTGCTGTTCTTCCAGTGGAAAATCAACATAATAAATCCTTCTACTTATCCCACTTGTATGCAGTTGTTAGTGCCACGATTTTTACAACAATGCTTTGAATATTCCCATATATCAAGCACAGCCATCAATAAGTCAACATGCAGTCTTCGATAGAGATATGAAAACATAAACATAAGGAAACAAGGACATTCTTGCTTTTTACATGATTTGTGAATGACAAACTCACTTTTAAAGTAGATTTTTCTTCTTGAACACTCAGTTAAATGGAATCACAATGGTAGTAACAAAACATGCAGATTATTTTTGCATGGTCAGTGCTTCCTGATGTAAGGTATTTACAGATCTAGATTGAAGGCAATTGCCATTAAATCCTTATGGCATGTAGGACTATCACAACTGTGATAACTGCCACGCTCAGCAGTTACTTTCACAGAGGTGAAATTACGGGGGCAAGTGATGGGGACGATCTCCATAGCCTGTGGAAGGGACTTGGATTCATTACAGCTAACATGGGAACAGAAGTACTCCTATGAGACTCCATCCATCAATTATCTATACCCGCTTTATCCTGAACAGGGTCGCAGGGGGCTGGAGCCTATCCCGGCTCACTTTGGGCGAAGGCAGGGTTACACCCTGGACAGTCCATCACAAGGCCAACACAGAGACACACCGTTACAAAGACCATACAGGATCTCATTCACACCTATGGGCAATTTGTAGAATCACCAGTAGACCTGACAAGCATGTCTATGGATGGTGGGAGGAAGCCAGAGTACCTGGAGAGAACCCACAAAGGCCTGAGACTCAACATTTGTAATATTTATTGTAAGAACTTGAATATAATGACCTAAGGATAAATTTAAGTGTCACTCAATCTTTCTATAAAAATGTGACACTGATTCACTTAAAATAAATTACATCAGCTCAACTGAATAATTAAAATAAAAACTTTTAAACAACATTACTTTTCGAAGAACAACATCTTGTCATCAGATATATACTTATCTGATATGTTTAAGGTTTACAAATGAGGAGCCGAGAGGTATCTTCATCTTTAATTTATGTATTACAGCATGTAAGTGCCCAGTAGTGTTTATATAGAATTAAAACATTACCAACATGAACTTAATATAAAACAACCCTACATCATTGGTAAAAACCCATGTAGCAGCTTTAAATTTAAAGCGGAAGAGCCCCACAAACCACACATCGACTTCCCAGCTGTACAGTCCTTGACCTGTCCACACATGCACACGCACCCACACACATATAACCAGTGTCAAACCCTGCAGAAAAACCTCCGTACTGCCCAACGCACACTAATTATGATGATCACATATATCAATGAGCTTCATTGCTCTTACACACAGACGCACACAAATTATACTGATTACATATACTTATAAAAACATTAATCCGAGGAAGCATGTCATTTTACATTCAAAGCCTCATCCATAATAAAGACAGTACATGCATGCATGAATGTATTCAGTGTGGGTGTGTGTAGTGTTTATGTGTGTAGTGGCGGGGTTGAAAGACCGGTATGTTATGCGTGTTTGTTCCTCTGCAAAATGGTTTTGAAAAACGCCAGCTTGAAAGAAGGAGAATAAAACAATTCTTAAACACTGATATTAGTTTGAAATAAATTTGTATAATCCTGTCAACAACCTCCTTACCTGACTTTATTTTTTGTAGTGTCAAACTATTAAACATTTATTTATTTTTATCCCCCCCAGTTGTTAATGTGGAACCAAAAATCCAGTTTGTTTGTTTAAATATACTTTTCTAGGACATAAGGAAAAGTGTATACGTGTGCATGACTCACCAACATAAGCACAGTGACGGCCTCCCAGTTTGTGTTGGATGCAGGCAGCGGAGAGTCATACTGCACAGATAGAAAACAGAGATCACAGAGTAAAAGATCAGTTGAGCAGACAATGAATTAGAAACCACGCAGGAGACAAACAAAATTAAGGCCCATCAGTAAAATATAGCGGATATAAATAATTCTCAGACCCAATGAATGTAGGATTTAGGTAGGACTAAAGGAACCTCTGTCTTGTGTGAAGGTGTTGGGACATCTACAAACTGTGGCTCTGGGATTAAGTAGGGGCTTCTGAATTACCTCCTCAAAAATCTTACAGAGGCTGAAGAACAAAATGTAATCCATCTGTTTAGTGTAGCAGAAATAAAAAAGTCAGATAAAGTATACGTCACTGATAGTGTGTGGTTAAGTTGAAGGCAGCTAGAACAACTGGTTAAGGTCAGGTTGGGATCATGGCAAAGGTTAAAAGCAAATGATTTTTCTTTTAAACACTATTTTAAAGTTCAGTGGCTTGAAGGGCTGACAGATGGGGAAAAGGAATCATAAATGACCATATCTTTGACAAAATATCTCGATGTTGTAACGACATTGTTAAGGCAAGTATTACATCGCACCCCGTTTGGACTCTGTGTAATTACTTTATGCTTTGTTCTGTAATCATCCACCTGTAGTGTCCGCGTTTGCTTTATTTCCTGCCATTGTTCAGTTTCCCGCCGGTCCCTGTACCCATCTGAGTTTGGTTTCCCCGCCAGGTAGTTGTGTGCACAGGCCCAGCCTGTTCACCAACCAGTAGCCAGATTAGTATGCGGGATAGTGTTGGATAATGTCTGCGCCTTCCTGAGTTCTGTTCTTTAGCTGTCTGTTCTGTTTGTGTTTTTGGACGTTGTCTATTTTTGGATTCAGCTGCAGCCTGCATTCTCCGTTTTTCGTTAGCCTACACGACATCTTGTTAACCGGCCTTTTGTTAAGTACAGCTCGCTTTCACGGAATATTTACGATGACATTTTCTGCTAAATATTTATCTGTAATGTGGATAGAATGACTAAGTAGGCAAAGGTAAATAATAGCACCGCTAGAACAGCCTGGTAAGTTCAGAAAATTACATCACGTCACTGAAATTGAAACCAGGAAAATAAAATGATTTTGCCATAATCACAATACTACTACATCTGGAATCTAAGATCATGTCCAGTCTAATTGCACAATACCAATATAATATTGGTATACTGCCCAGCTGTAGAGGCAGCGTCAAGCATTTTGTGAACCTGTCCATCCATCTCACCCTCTTCTATGTGACTTTGTGGCAGTCGGTCTAGGTTGTGTTGTGGAGTGTATCTGTTCCATGGGATTGCACTTTGCCTACTGTAGATAATATTTTCATTAATTACTTCAGACATTACATTTGTACTGCACATACTTCCACACTTACTCAGTGTGTTGATCCTACAATTTCCACACGTGCCAGCAAAAGTACAGTTACTCTAAGTGATGGTTGAGGTTAGGCAAATAAAAACCATATATAATGGCTAGGATATAAATGGATGGGATGGAAACTCAGACTGATAAAGGTAAACATGCTTTTGCTTTTCAAAACGTTGCCCTTCAACAAAACTTACAGGAGATGGGGTGGAGCATTCACAAGATATTCATGTGTCTGCCTGTCTAGCTGGTAGACTGTCAGTTCAGTGTGTCAGCAAAACCCTAAAAGAATTTCCAATGAAGCTGGTCACAGCATGCCCTTGGATGTGTGTGTGTGTGTGTGTGTGTGTGTGTGTGTGTGTGTGTGTGTGTGTGTGTGTGTGTGTGTGTGTGTGTGTGTGTGTGTGTGTGTGTGTGTGTGTGTGTGTGAGACACTGTGAGATAGCAGTGAGACTCTGGTCAAAGCACATTAAGGCATTAAACACTCATCTGACTGACATATCTGGCACACATTTACACATGCACTGTCTTTCTCTCCTTCCTCTTACTCACGCACACACACACACACACACACACACACACACACACACACACACACACACACACACACACACACACACACACACACACACACACACACACACACACACACACACACACACACACACACACACACACACACACACACACACACCCTGGGATCATCCTCTTTAATCACGCACATAAAATCTCACTGGCTATCGAATCTCTCCCCTTGAAGAGTCTTAAATACCATCTCTGGTCAGTGCAGAACAGTAAATCTGTCTCAGCTGCACTTCAAAGACACAGTGCCCTTACTTTGTCTTGGTGTGTGTTTGTGTGTGTATGTGCGCGAATGTAATAGAGTTGACATCAAAGTCAGTGTGAAAAGGTTTTTGTTTAACAGATTCTCGCATGTGGCCTTTGGATAAATGTACTCATACCCATAAACGCACACCCGAGCCAGCTGCGAATGAGGTCAAAAGGTTTCTGTAAAAGTGTGTGTGTGTGTGTGTGTGTGTGTGTGTGTGTGTGTGTGTGTGTGTGTGTGTGTGTGTGTGTGTGTGTGTGTGTGTGTGTGTGTGTGTGTGTGTGTGTGTATACTCGTATTACTCATGTTGTGGGGACATAAATCCCACATTTTTAGGGAGAAGACCTGGTTTTGGGTAAGGTGAAGTAAAGTTTGGGTTACGATTGGGGTTAGGGTTAGGTTAAGTCTCCAGGAAAAAAAATGTAAGGCAATGTAATGTCCTCTTAAGTAATGAAAACATGACTGTGTGCGGGTGGGTACAAGCATGTCTAAAGATTCCAAGTCCCATTTCATTTTTAGGATTCAATGTGTCATGTCAAGCACATCTGGACCTTGGTAAGGATGAAATAAGAGATTGGGGTCATTACAGGACAACAACAGAGAGAGAACAGTGTTCTTGTTGAATAGTTATTTGAAATGTGCATACTTGTTGAAAATGTAACTCAGTTGAAAGTAGATTAACCCTTAATGCAGGTTTGTGTTTTAGTTTAATGAGAAAATGAGGTAGTTTTCGCTAGTTTGGTTTGCATAGTCGGTCAAAAAATAGTTTGTTCTTTTAGGTCTGTTGAATTTGATGCATTTACTCTCTTATCAACTCAAAAACAGCACGTCTTAAAGGCTGACTTTTGAATCGCATCAGTGTTGGGCAATGCAGCTGTTCTGCTCTGCTCTCTGTGTAGTTCACGAAGAGTGAAGCAGAGGAGAGACGGGTGGTTCTTAATTCGACCACAACGACTGCAAGTGAAATAAAAGGGTTATAAGAGCTCATCATCATCATCATCGACATTGACCCTCCAACACAATATTTGCGTTCTTTTCACGCACCCAACCTGAGTCCCGACAGCGGTGAGAATGCTATCATCAGAAGCGCGGCTGATGATGCAAGCAGTCGAAGCCAGACCACTAGCAGCTCTCCGGCTGATACAGCTGCACCCACGATAAGCACAGGAAAACAGTCTCAGCTATCACATTTAAAGCTTAACAGTTCATGTATTTGCAGGTCGTGACAAACATTTGCAATATGGCTGCAGGGGTGAAAATCTTGGAGCCTGCATTTGAATCTCAATAAATGGGCCAGAGGTGTCTGACTTCTTGTGTCAGGGTGAACTGGACATGTTCTTTGAGAAACACGGTAAACTCCAGCGTAGCAACTAAACTTTCACACTCTGTAAATGAGGAGTTGCAGTAACCTAATTGATTTGTATTCATGGTTTTCTATGGGTTTTATTACAATGTTTTCATGAAATATGTTCCCAAACTACCAAAATTATACTGCTTTTTTTTGTTTTATATATGTGTTATATATATGCTTTTTTTTTAAGCATTTGGACTCATTATAATAGAAGTGGAAAAGAGCCAAAGAGGTAAAAAAAAAGGGCTTAGAAGGAATAAATGTACAGGACTTTGTTAAAACATTGTTGTATTTAAAAAAAAAAGGGAGTTTTGTAAATGTTTTTCACTTGTAATAAACAAATAAATAGGGGACTTGTAAAATATTACTTCTTTATGTGTTTGTTCAAATCGACCTGAAAACCAGATGAAGAGGTAGAAACAGGATTGAAACAGACTTTTTTGGAGGAACTGCAAATGGTGAGACATTACACATTCTGTTTTCTTTGTGTAATCCCCTCACTCATGTGTGTAAAGACCAATGTGTTGGGATCTATCAACAGAAATTGAATATGACAATTAACAGGTATTTTTTCCTTTGTGTAGACTTGCGTTTTTGTTACATTAATGAGCTCTTCATAAAGGCTTCAGGAGTGGATTCTCTACCACTCTGTTGCACTGCTATGTTTCTCAGTAGCACAGAATGGACAAAACAAAAACCTCTGGAGAGAGACTTTCTTGTTTTCAAGTTTCACAGCCACCGTAGATTCTCTTGCACGCTTGGCAGCGGGTGGTGAGAGCAGAGGTGTGGTCTGCAAACTCACCCACTAGAGGCCACTCATTCCTACATGGGGGTCCTTAAATGCAAATATACTGTATGCTGGCATGGTTACCAAATTATGACATTATAAAATACAAATAACTCCTGCTGAAATCTCATCTTCTTTCACAAAATCCTGTGGTTGATCTGTTTTGTGTTACACTACTGACGTACCGTGACAGTAGTTCAAGTGGTCTTGTTTAGTCTGCACCAAACTTTTACGTAAGTCTAACTAAACCAAACCAAATGGACAATTGCACCAGAGGATGTTTTGAGTCGCACAAGACCAGGTCAGGTGAGATGGCACCCTCGTTAATAATCTACAGATGAACTGATTAAACTTTTTTGTTATAAACGGCAGTAATAACAATAAAACGTAACGGGGATTTTTTTTTTTCCCTTCAGATTTTGTTATGTGTCCCAGTAAAGAAACAACAGGGAACGTAAATAAGATTCTCTGTAAATGCCATGTAGCAATGCAAGTAAAAATCTGCAGCAATGTAACTCCATCTTTATATATAAACATACTATTGGACATACATGGATTTTTTCCGAGAGTTTTTGTCATCAGGTTCATTTTGTGGATTAACCGATTTTGGACTGTGTGATTTATGACCCAATTTGTTAAAGAAGCAATATGTTATATATCATGAAATGTTGCTGTATTGGCTGGTGGTGAGGGAATACATTCTTATTTGCAGTAGCAGTCTAGTGGAGGGGACAGCAGGGACCTGCCCTTTCAACCTCCATTTTGTACGGTTGGACACTGGAGCAGCAGAGGATTTAGTGTGTGGTAGTTGGTGAGGAAGGCGAGAGCATTTCCCTGTCGACTTTTACCCCGCACGAGTAGTTATCTCGCCTACAGCCAAAGGACATTTAACTTGGTAGGTAAATCATACTGGCCACCATATTTACTCTGTCCCATCCATGTCTGAGTCTATGAGCTAACGGAGCACTGAAAATACTTGCTGTCATGAAGCACTGAGGCTTTTTTTTTTTTTTAACAGTTATACTTCTGTGCTTAAGCTGTACTTAGATATATTAGTATACCTCCTCTTACATTTAATGCAGTTTTGGGGTTATTATTTTACTCATTTATGTCGATTCCTACATTTGGGTCATTACATTACTGGAGATTTGTCAGCAGTAACAGTGAAGGTTTGCTTAAAGAAATGGGTGCAATGACACGCAAATAAATGAGTACCACCAAGAGAATCTCACGCCATTAATGTCACAAAAGACAAATTAATAAAGGAAAAATGATTAAGATAAGTAAGCAAATCATGATGCATGATATGTTTCGGCTTCTTCTGGGCTTGTCATGGGATCGAATCGAGTCCAGTCTGTATGAGAAGCAGACATTTTGAACAACTCTGGAAGCTTCAATCATATGAGGGTTGATTCAAAACTTCCAAAAACTGTTTCTGTTGCACTCGAACAGGGCGCAGCACAGGGATGTTCATGGAGCAAGGGGAAGCAATACATTTTCATGACTATGTACTCCAAGTTACATCAGCACCAGTGTTACTGGCTAGAAACACGTAGCCCGGTTCATCGCTTCATAGCCAATCTCGTTCTGAAGGATTTCAAGGGTTTCCGTTGCCAATTTCCAGAGTTTGAGACAAAGTTTCATGTGGGCCCTCCACTCAAATCCATGATGAAATTGTCGATGCACATGTACCAGTGGTCCCAAAAACGTGTGCAATACAAGGGATGATGTTGATCAAGCTACGCAATTAGGAATATTTACTCACAAAGGTTATTGTGTCCACCTGCTCTGTGCAGATCACTGTGTTGCACTCCATTCATGGCAACAGGAGAAATCTCTGAACTATTTAATCCACCCTAGTTTTTCCTGCACCTGGATTAGAGGCATTTACCAGGAGTTTTCACCCAGAATACATTACTGTTGCTTGTATGATCTCAAACAAGAAAGCCAACAATGGAAAGAAAACATGCACAAATCAAAGCAAACAAAACTCAAGCAAACAAAATCAAAGTCCACTAATGTTCTGAAGTCTTACAAAGATAAATTTAGAGCTGCTTCTGTTCCCAATAAATATAGTTTGCTGGATTTGTGCTCTCATATTCCCTTTTTTGAGCCTTTCGAAAGAAAGGGCTCTTAAAATGTTGATCTTATGTAATCAAAAGCACTCATTACTTCATGTAAGCTTGCGCTGCAGATGACGAATCACACCAGCTAAAAACAAGATTTGAAAGGGATCAAAGAAAGACAATTTTGGGGGAAAACAGTGACATGAATAATAAGTAAGGCCTCGGTCTGACTGCAGTGTTGCCTGCAGAGGTTTTGTTTTTTTCTAGGGTAGAGCAGCTGTATTTAGACACAAAGGTTTCAATTCAAAATGTATCCGAACTCGATGAGAATGATTCTGACCTTATTAGACCCCATTTACAGTTGTAATTTTAAATACCTCTTGTAAGGATGAAAGAGATGGATTTTAATACTCTTTTGTTTACATTTCGGCACATTGCTTGCATTTCCATTAGCCAGATATGATTGCAATCCCTCTTGATATTCCTGAGCTACACGGAAATCTACATTAAGCCCCACTCCAGCCAAGAGGGTGAAATTATGCTTGTATTCACACAACTATCTTCTTCACACAGATCATTCAGTCGTTGAAATGATGAATGTTCGGATAAACTACAAAAAACTATGACAAAAGTTAAGGAAGAGAATCGAAACACGGCAGCAGTATGATGCTCCTCTAATTAATGAGCAGCCATACAGGTTTATTTTTCATTTTTCTTGCTTGTCACAGTTCACAGTTTTCCATTTTGCCTCAAAGAGCACATTTTTCTCTGACAAATTTGTCAGTGAGGCTGCATAGATTCATTTCTGTAGATGTCACAACAGAGCATTACTCTATCCAGACCTGTCAAATCTAAATGTAATGTGCCTGGCCAGACATGAGCTGTGACATGAAGTAGCCTTTGCTTTGTACATGTTTCTGATTGCACTGATTGTGTACTGAGCTTTTATTATCTCTTTTCTCCCTGTATGCTTGCTTGTATGACTCCCCTCTGTCTTTCCTATCTTTTACACTGACTTTGCTTTACTTTCCCTCATGGTTTCTCTTTAATCTAGTCCACCACAATCCACTGCATATTGCTCACTACCTCAACGCTGCCCCCCCCCCCCCCTTGTCTCTCAGTTCAGGTTGTTTTAGTCATTAGCTGACATGCTGATACCATCTCAGACACCTGTTCTCTCCTTCGAATGCTGCTTCTCCTCTTCTCTCTCTGTCTCTCTCTTCCTCCTTTCCTCTCTCTGCCTCCTCTCCTCCTCCCTCTTATCTGTTCGACAGGTCTGGAGAGAACAAATTAGACCTGCTAAATTAAGCCACACACAGAGCTCCGGTCTAGCTGGAGGGAAGGTGTGTGTGTGTGTGTGTGTGTGTGTGTGTGTGTGTGTGTGTGTGTGTGTGTGTGTGTGTGTGTGTGTGTGTGTGTGTGTGTGTGTGTGTGTGTGTGTGTGTGTGTGTGTGTGTGTGTGTGTGTGTGTATCAGCATACATCTCTCACCAGCAGCGCGCGCGTGTGAAAGATGGAAAAACACAAACGCACACTGAAACACAGGAGCTCTTTGAAAAATGTGTAAAACTGATCAAATGAGATAAGCCTCAGGAGAAGGATTCTGCTTTAAATGTACAGAGGTGTGATTATTTGACCAGAGGAGAAATAACAAAGGCTGAGGAGGGAGGGACGACTGGGAGAAGCAGTGAGAGTCTGAGAGGGAGCGATAAGAGAGTTATTTATGGTTTTCGCAGTGGTAGAAAGTAAGCATTTAGGCAAGTACTCTGCTATGAAGTGCTTTTACTTTGCCATTATGTTGTGGTGACGTTGTTATCTGGTGGTTTTGGTTGAGCGGGGCTCATTTAGCTCAAACATGCGAACACAAACTGTGATGACATGCTGAGTAAATCTTCCAATATCAAATTGATCAAATATAATAAGAAAAAAAAAAGACGTTATAAAAGTGCAGGATCATCAGTGAGTACAGTATCTCTCCTCCTCTCTCTGGTCGTCTTGGCCTCTATTCCATCTGTCCTCATACCACTTTTTTTTTCTTGGATGATAGTCAGTGCCACCAGTTCAACCTGGTCTGTGATGCTATGTCTCTTCCCCTCTTCCTCCTCTGTACTCATAAAAGAAGAAGCCAGGGAACATCTTTAAATGCCTCTCTGTCTCTTTGCAGCTCTTTCTCTTCTCCTCTGATTACAGGGTGTGAGAACATCTTCAAATCAGAGTCCCTCTCTTTCTTCTTTCCTCTTCCTGACAGAGTGACAAAGCTAATCTACTTATCCATTCGTTTGACAACCTTAAGGAGGAAAACATTTTCATCCTACCTCCTGCCCTCCTTCCTCTACCCCACCATCTCTCCTCTATTGTCGAATGGAGGTGTGAGAAAAGAACAGTTTTGGCATTTTACTGACAGTGTTACTAGATCCTCCAGCTCTCATTTGATATATTTATCTCCCCATCTTCTTATGTCTTTACAAGTAAAACAGTGAAGTCCACATTTTACCTGGAGCATTGCAGTGGTACTCGGGTTGAACCCAATGTAATAAAAAAATAAAAAAATAAATAAAAAAAAAAACTTTTAGTTGCTTCTCAAATAATAGCCCACAGTTCATCACAAGCTGTGTGTGTGTGTGTGTGTGTGTGTGTGTGTGTGTGTGTGTGTGTGTGTGTGTGTGTGTGTGTGTGTGTGTGTGTGTGTGTGTGTGTGTGTGTGTGTGTGTGTGTGTGTGTGTCAGCGTAGGTCTCTCACCAGCAGCGAGTAGTAGACTTTGAATCCCGGCTTCACAACAAAATAATCATCAGACTTGAAGGTGACTCTGAGCGTGTTGGTTTTGGAGTTGAGACTAGGTGGTGCCTTCTGCCCACACCAGCGACCCCAAATTATGGTGCTGGTCTCTGATTGGTCTTCCACTTCAACAAAGTCATACCTGGAGTGAGGGCGAGAGACAAAAGGAGAAGCAGATGAATACGTGGGAGGAATGAGAGAAAGTTGGAGAATACATATTGTACATGTACAAGAAAGTACAAACTCATGGAAACTTTCCGAAAAGTTGTAAATTTGTAGTTTTCATTCTTTTCACTCGTAATAACACTGCACTTGCAAAGTTAATCGATGAGGCCTGAGACTATAGTGACATAAATGACAGCTGGCTGCTTGATTTCTTGCTGTGTTAGACTTGTGCAATATCACCTACAGTGCCAGCAATTACTTAGATGAATACAGAGTTAGACCAAAAAGAAATATGGCCAAAATTACAAATTACTTTTTTTTTTTTTTAAATGATGAGGAAAAACATCCATGCCGGTGTCTCAATGAGTTGTACTTAGGCAGTCAGGCTTGGTGCTAAATGCTAATGATGTAATAACAATTGTAGAAAACTGATATTTATTGTAGCATGTACGACATGACATCCCCGTGTCTTATTTATTAGCGTGTTAGCATGCTAACCTTCGCTAATTTGCACAAAAAAAAAATTAAAACAAAATTGCGTGACAGAGGATTATGGGAATTTCATTTGAATTTGATCATAAACGTTTTTGGACAAAGTAATAGTTTGACCTCAAATGAGCTAGAGGAAAAATCAAGGAATCAAATCAAATTATTAGTGCACATCATTGGGAAATAGAGAATTTCTAGACCAAATGTTGTGCCAATCTGTCTGAAAGCGGTAACAATGATTTTCCTGTAAGGACGTGGTTTACTTCTTGCCCTTTCTCACACAGTTTCGATACATTTTAGGATCTGAAGATACTTTTAGTGATCAGGCCTGTGATGAGACAAAGTTACGATGTGTTCTCAAACCAGCAGACCGTCCTGCAAAAGTACTTGACAACAATAATTATGTGGGAGAAGTTTTTGAATAACTTTGACTAACTGTCCCAACAATCAGTGTCACAGTCATTAATCAAACATACACACACAGTCAATGTGACAAACAAGATTTGAAACGGAGGCAAAGCTCCTTTCTCCTTCTTCCTCCCTTTTCAAATCTCTCCTCCCCCTCTCCCCCCTCCTCCTGCTCCCTCTTGTCTTTTCAGGAAAGTGCTTACAAAGACAGCTGAGTTGCATATGGGGATTAAAAAGTCTATTTTCTCCCTTCAGCCCTCAAGGACAAACTTCTTATACTTCTTGCCAAGAAAGCAAACTTCAGCTATCCATCTCTCTTGTCGTGATTCCACCACCTTCCACCTTTTTATATTCTCTCCTCTCACGTCCCTTCAATCACAGTTTATTGTTGGAGTGCCGACGTGCATATATTAGCAAATAATTTTCACATATTTCACTGCTTTTTATTGTTCTGCCTTCAACTGGAGATTTCCATACAATAAACCTTTCCTGTCCTCTTCGTCACTCCAAGCCATCCTCTCCATCATTTCATCTCAATCTCTGGTTCTTTAATCACTATTCCTTTCATCTGACTTCTCTCCGTTATAGCTGCTTGTAATTCATCAGTGCTCTCTCCTCTTTGTGTTCACTACTCCAATCCTTCCTTCCTCTATTCAGGTTATTGTCTTCATCTCCTTTTGTCTTTTTCTTTCTAAAGTTATTTTATGTCATGCCTCTTCTTTGTATTTTCTGATCTAATCCCTTTTCATTCCAACACTCCGATTTCTATCCGTTTTTTTGTTTTTTTTGTATCTTTCTGAATCTGGGGTTTTACCTGCACACTCCATTCTCAGCCTCCTCCAGGCCGAAGTGTCCGTCAAACTCCAGGTGTACCCGGCTCCCTGGCGGTGACAGCAGTTTCCATGACAACAGCAGGTTGCGAGGGTACGCGTTCGGGTAGCGTGGGCTGTG
Source organism: Brachyistius frenatus (assembly GCF_029030835.1). Taxonomy (NCBI): domain Eukaryota; kingdom Metazoa; phylum Chordata; class Actinopteri; family Embiotocidae; genus Brachyistius; species Brachyistius frenatus. The sequence goes on from NW_027210600.1 coordinate 9,236,389, forward strand.
GATGGCTCCGCCCATCGGTGTTACCGTGATGTTTTCCTCTTTGCGGTACAAGTCTGTGGTGAGGCGATTGCTGTGTGTTAGTGGTTACAGCTAATCAGTTAGTTCGTCCAGTTATATGTAATAACAAGCAAAAGCAGCTTGTTCATAGATGCATGTACAAATAATGCAAATACACACTCAAAAACAATGGATAATCGCACAGACAGACACGTACTAAAGAGGAGCACAAAACACACAAAGACAAACAATACAAATACAAATGTGATATTTCAGTGTAATGAAATGACCCCGGCTAAGAGATCAATCCTAAAGTTGATTGTTTGGATTATTTTACAGTTCAAAACTTCTCAGTGCCCTCTGCTGCTCAAAATATTTATCAGGGGCACTTTTTTCAAATGATCTCAGACCTAATTGTCCATTTCCATACTGCAGTTTGTTGTTATTATCGACCCACATATACTATGGCAACAATATATCAGCTAAATGATATAACTAATGCCAGCCAGGCCAATTTATTGGTCTTCTCATAATTTCTTTAACAAAGTTCTTTCTGCCGTGGTTGGAATATAAAAGAAAAGCAAATACAGTACAGAATAACTGAGAAAAGAATGAAGTGACTCTTCTTTAAAGTAATTCTATAGAGAGAAGACTTACAGAAGATTTTAGTTTGAAAGACTCTTTTTTTTTTTTTTTTTTTTTTTGAACATTTATTATTGTGTTCATGTGTCTGTCATCAAATGTCAGATCATTTTGTATAACTAACCTTTTTACGCTCTTTAGAGTTTATTTTAGTTCAAGCGTGCATTTCAGCCACCGACTAACTTTTACTCCTCTTCACTGTAGAGCAGAGTTCCCCAAACTTTTCAGACCTTTTACCATCATTTACAGTAGCAAACTCAATTTCCCTTCTCACCCAACACATTTTTTTCATGAAATACTTTCAGAAAGGCATAATAACAAGAATGTCAGGCTACAGTTTCAACATCAAAGACTACATTTACATCTCTTACTAGAAATGGTGCCACTCAGCGGCTCAACAGCCGACTCCTCTTCAACTCTGAAAGGTTCATCTGACCCTTCAGGTTGCATCTCGACTGTTTTTGCTCAAATTAACGACCGAGTACTCTTAATTCAACTGTGTCAAGCTAACGATAGTGTAAAGCTACGTCCAATACGGCATAACATGACCTGATGTGACAGAATACCAGCAAAGTTTATGTCAGAAATATTTGAATGATTAACAACTACTCCTATAATAACACATTGAAATACTTACAAATTCACTTCATTGTCGAATACAATACGACCACTTTGATAACATCAACCTGCTGTTCCCAACTCACCAAACACATTTGCAGAGGAAATGAAAAGGATATGGAAACTATTATCTATCACAGCCTTTATTTATTAGCTTTATGTTTTTACCGACTGCTTCTAATAAGTACTTTCTAAAGTTGTGTTAAAGGTATCAGTAGTGATGAAGATCACAATCACAACCACGGAATATCTACCAATGACTAATCATCTAATTTTAATACTGCACATCAAACTCAATAGTTGCACTCACAATTGTATTGCTGACTATCTGGAAATTAGAAAAATGTCCTTAAGCGCACACACACACACACACACACACTCAGAAGGTCAGACTATGTGCTGAAGTAGGCTGACAGGACGGTATTTTCTGAGTGGTGTGTGTTTTTTGCAAAAGAGCTGAATGCATAATCAAGGCACCACAGCTTGCTCCCCTAGGAGATGATGATGAAGCTTGGCCTTCTACTCCACCTTTTCACTGCAAACTTCCCTTAAGTCCTCCTCCTGTCCCATCACGTCTTTCCCTTTCTCCTCCTCTTTATGCTCCTCTTCTTCTGACTCATTCTGCTTTCTTCAGCAGTCTCACCTTCTGCTAATTCTGGCTTCAGCAATTAACACTGCACCTTAGCGTGAGGTTACATGCAATACTGTACAGGAGACAGCACATACTTCCACCTGTGAGTGTTTGTGCCTGCGAAAATGTAAATGTGTGCTCTTATGTGTGCTGGGGCAGAATTTGTTTGCAATAGAATTCTTCCACTCTGCTGATCAGAAGCCTGACACTGTCGGCCCACTCGGTCATAAAAGTGCTTATATATCAGGAAATTTCACTCACTAATGTCTCCTGGTAACACAGCTCTAATCAGAATTGTTCATTAGGTCATGCGTTCATGCGCATGTGACTGTTATAATATCTTTGCAGGCTGGTTGTTTGATAGTATGCATAATTTGTGTCAAATCCACCTTTCCACCCTCAAAACACCAGTTCAGACTAAAGATCCGCAGCAGTGTGAACTGGCCCGTCTCCGCTTGACTCAAGCCAGTGGACGGTGTCGCCTGTGACTCAGTTTGATGATGATGTAAGGCATGATAGTGTTTTTCCTGCTTATTAGAGTTGAGACACAAACTCCTCTAAATGACGAAACTCCAGAACTGACAATTGACTAATCAAGGGAGATCTCTTGTCTCAAGCATAGACTGTATACAAAAGTGGACGTAGCTAACAGGTCTGAAAAGTGAAGCCTACGCGGAAGGGCCTTAAAGTGCAATACCTTCAAGGGCCACCAGCAGTTGGTTCTAAAAAGCCTTTGACTCCATTCACTCCCATTCAACTTCTCTAATGAAATACAAAGTCAATAATGTTTTTCCATGAGTCATTATGATGTCATTAGATAGATTCACTCCTCTTGATCAGTTTTCTGGCGGTACATCTGAAAATAATTCTGTACTAGGCCGCAAAAAGTGATATACTTGATGAGGCATGTGTGGTTTGATTGACTTGCCTGGAGTGTAGTAAGGCTTCTGCTTTTGGTTGGCGGGCGCACAATCCTCTGGTTTTTAGTCAGATCAAGTCATATTCAGCTCATTCAAATATGCTCACTTCTGGCTAAAATAACCAAGATGGTGGTGGATAAAATAATGTAAATTTTGCACAAGCACCCATGGCAAAAAATGTTCAATGCTTTCAATTTAAAATAAAATTTCAGAATCATGTTTTGGCCTTTTAATCCCTATTAAAACTTCAACTGTTACAAGGGACTCTATCCCTAGTATCACTGTCGTCACTCATGTTTTAAGAGGCTACAAATTATATCCGGCTACAAAAAAGTCTGAAAAGCTGACACTTAAAAGGGAAGTATATCCCATTACATTACATTTCATTTAGCTGACGCTTTTATCCAAAGTGACTTACAATAAGTACAGAAAGCTGTTGCCATGGAGATGATTTGGTGTAAACTGGCATGTTTCAAAAATGTGCAGATTGAAAAACTGAGAGTAGTTGCATTTTTAAAATCATCTCAATGCCAATCTTTGGTCTGAACTGGCCCTAAAGCATCCGTGAAGGGTTTGTTGTCAACTCTCTCATGGAGCAGATGTACAGATAGAACTCACTGCTGTATGGGTGTATGTGTGTGTGTGTGTGTGTGTGTGTGTGTGTGTGTGTGTGTGTGTGTGTGTGTGTGTGTGTGTGTGTGTGTGTGTGTGTGTGTGTGTGTGTGTGTGTGTGTGTATCAGCATACATCTCTCACCAGCAGCAAGTAGTAGACTTTGAATCCCGGTTTTGCACACACACACACACACACATATCCATATCCTGTAACATGAATTAACATTATTGCACCCGTCCGTGCACTCAGGTACGAGTGCCTGTGTGAGCATAAAAAAAGAAAAGGAAAGACCCTAAAATGAGAAAATATGCAAATATGCTCGAACAGCACTCGTCCCTTTTGAATGCTGTTCTGCAGTCACACTATTGACCTTAATATAAATCATGCAGGGATGTCAGTGACACTATTGCAAATGAATGCAAATGAGACAAAGATTAGGGGAAAGGGATTTCTGTTAAAGACCCAGTCCAGAGAATTGATAGTGCTAGAAACTGCAGACTATATTTTGTCTGCTTGGTGAGGATGTGATTTTGGATAACGGGTTCATGTGGACTCAGGATTAGGCAGAATCCTGAGGAACAAATATATCTGGGAGCACAGTTGGATATTGCAGTGTAGTCAGGGAATACTAGGGCGGTGACACACTTAGCTCTGTACTACAGCGCATTGCAATTAAAATCAAATAGTGACTATACTGACTTATAGCTTTAGTGGTGTTTGAGGGGTTTCATAATATTATGGTAATTAGTGCAGACTTCTTTTTGTTTGTTTTGGGTTTGTTGTTGTTTTCACTGAAGGCAAGACTCAAGGCAAAAAGCCCCGTAATCAAGCCTGTGTCTGTGGACCTCAGACTTTAATCTATTACTGACTGAAAAGAATGGCAAAATATTAAATTTGGTGACTTGATTTTCATTTATATATATATATATTTTTTTGTCCCGACAACTGAAGGGCTACAAACTGTTTATTTGATGTGAATCTAAACAGCAGAACATTATGGAAGTTGTAGTCAGCAAAGTCAGCATCTCAAATTCATAGTCGCCTCTAACATGCTGGAGTACAGAGCCAACATTTTTTTAAACCGAATGTATCATTTTCAAAATGAGAGGCAGTTATTACTGGGCTTAATTATGCATGTAAAGACATGTTGTTCCAGTAAATCACCTCCGAAAAAAGTTTAACTTTTCTCATTCACTTTTAGTTGCTTTAAGCTCAGGTTGTTCTTCCTTTCTTGAAATTGTTTTCCTATTTCCAAGGCAAATTGGTGTTTTATTTGGCTTTTAGGTGTTTATTAAATTGTTGCAATAACAATTGCGTTTATCACATTTAAAAATAAAACTATATAGGCTATATATATGTTTTCTTAATAAATAATCATATTGTAGGTTGGTGTGATTTAAATACCATCCTGTGGAATAAACAGTCCCTGACCTCTTTTATCTTGGATAAATATGGACTCTACTGGATATGAATGTGCTGAAACTAATATCATTCGTTAGGTTTTTATCAAGCTTTGTTATGGTTCTATTCCTTGTACTTCCAACCCCTTTCAAAGTAACGTTATTGCGTATGTGGCTGATTAATGCCTCTCACCAAAGCCCCATAACCTGATAATCGGTCTCATTAAAACACGTGTCCTACACGACCTACATGGTCCAAACCATTTGTGTCACATGTATCGCTTTAAAACTTGACCGAAAGTTAATGTGCAATAAGAAGATGAGTTGATAATATAACTGACTGACTCACACCCTCTATTTAAACACACACACACACACACACACACACACACACACACACACACACACACACACACACACACACACACACACACACACACACACACACACACACACACACACACACACGCAATATCTGACTCTGGCAATTAAGCTCTCAGACTCCTGATCTGACACTTAAATAACTGTGACAATGATGCTGCGTGACTGTTTGGAGTATGTGTGTGTGTGTGTGTGTGTGTGTGTGTGTGTGTGTGTGTGTGTGTGTGTGTGTGTGTGTGTGTGTGTGTGTGTGTGTGTGTGTGTGTGTGTGTGTGTGTGTGTGTGTGTGTGTTGTAGATGAAAGTGTGCTTGTGGATGTGGTAGGTTTCAAGAGAAAGTTCTTGATTATATGTGTGCATTTGCATTCGTGCGAGGATGTATGGGTAAATTCTCACTAATTAAACTTGGCTCTCTCATCTCCAGAGCCAGGGTGTGATGTTCTTCATGGCTCTGAGATCTATTTCTGATCCAAGTGCCAATCACACTGTAGTCACCCAGCAACATGGTGCATCAGAGACAGAGAAATAGCTATGTTGGGAAAGTGCTGAAATCACGAGGAAAGAACTGATGATGGCGACAAGATAATAAACTTCATATTTCTCTCTTATTAAAAGTAGTTTTTGGGTGAAGTCACTGGTGTGCAAACAGTTGCCTTATATTACATTTCCAAACTCTATTTTTCTTGAGTGACAGTTTGCACATGATACATTCTCACTCAGAGACATACTCCCACAGGATGTTACCAAAAACAAGGTGACCCCCTTTTCCTACATCTGCCATCCCCTGTCTAACATATCCTGTGTGACTTTTATCTTCTCAAAATGAATTCTCATAAGCCACAACGCGAGCTAACAGGATACACATTATACATTCGCTTTCAGCAGCGAAAAACTCCCCAGAGAAAGGCAATGCTGCTGTTTGTGTTCTTAGTGGCATTCTGGTTTTCAATCTAAATCCCAGATGTTTTAAATTGTTGTGAGGAGGGATTTCATCTGCTGTGAGGTCGTGAACTAAGTGAATTATACCAGTTTCACAGAACTCCAAATGATGACGCCCCTCATCCGTGTTCACGGAGTAGCTCTACATTTTGGGCCAATGTGATCATGTGCTTTCTCTTGGGCATGAGTCCCTCACGTCACATGTGCGGCGCTTTTTTGTTCTGTCCTCTGAGTGCGTTTCAGAAGCGATGCGTTTTGTCTGCTTGTCTTTTCTTTCTTCCTGTTTTGGTCACGTTTCCTTCATTTTTGTGCTCCTATTGTAGGTGAACTTTGGTAAATGGTTTCTTTTTTTGTCCGTTTTGTGTTTATTGTTGATATTTCCTACTCTGTGCTGCAGCCTACAGACAAAGTTAATACAGCTCGCTGTATTTTAGTCATTAAAAAACATGAATGCTCCTATTTCCTCCTAACTATCTTACATACAGTGGCTGTAGCAAGAGGAGAATGCATTTCTTGTCCTAATTGAAAGAACGCAGGGGCAGAAGGTGATGTAGCGATTGTTGTACGATTGACACGTGGAGGTTTTATACTGAAAATGGACCAGATTCTCTTTGTTTTTCTCTGACCGACTTGCTGCCCCGCTGATCTGCTCTGTTCAGCTTGTCGCAATCTCCGTCGGCTGTCTTTCACAGAACGAGACGCAGACGGAACAGGTGAAAATTAGCCTTCAGATCTCTCTGTTCAGTTTTAGGCTACAGCCAACAGCTGGTTAGTTTAGCTTAGTACAATGACTGGAAACAAAGGGAAACAGCTTGTCAGGCTTGTCTGTATACAACAAAATGCACCGACCAGCACCTCTAAAATGATTAGTTAGCATGTTATATTTACTGTGTCTGTACAAAAAAACAAAAACAAAGAATAATAATGAGAATTTGTAATTTTACAAAGCGTTGGACTGTTTCTGGGCTGAGTAACAGGACTAGAGAGAAAAGAAACACTAATCAGTTTTCTGTTTTAATGGTAAAGACAAGTCAAACATGTAAAAAAAACATATTTGCAGTAAGCAGTCAGCATGCTGCACAGCAGTTTCTGTGCTTACTTTGGCCATCATTCATTCATACTTTGAGACAACTACTGTCTCCACCATGGGGTCTCCTAAATATAAGCTGAAGCTCAGTGAGGATATTACAAGGCAAATACGATTTGGCATTAATGAACCCATTGAAATAGCTCACCCAAAATAAGACAGGAGCTTAAAAACATATTCTCCTCTGTCATTATTATTGCCACAGACCCATTCATTCTCAGTTATCTGCTGAATTGTTTATTCATCTGTGTTTGGTTACAGAATGTAAAACATTGGCCATTAGTGGCGTCATGACTGCTAAATGCTGTGTGTGTGTGTGTGTGTGTGTGTGTGTGTGTGTGTGTGTGTGTGTGTGTGTGTGTGTGTGTGTGTGTGTGTGTCTATCATAGGTTGTTTTTGTGTGTCCACTGGGTTTGTATGTGCACATCTCTTTGTAACTATATATGGATCGGTGTCTGTACTTATGTCCTCAGAGTCATTCTACCCATGAGAAATAACCAAAGTCTTTTTTCCATCTGGCTAAATGTTAGCTCAAGGCCTATATATATATATATATATATATATATATATATATGTGTGTGTGTGTGTGTGTGTGTGTGTGTGTGTGTGTGTGTGTGTGTGTGTGTGTGTGTGTGTGTGTGCGTGCATGCATGTCTGTGTGTGCATGTGCACATCTTTATGCTGCTTTATCAAAGCCTATGCTGGCTCCACTGTTTTGCCACTCTCTCATGACACATCAGCTTTAAATATTCTCCCTTGTTTCTCAGTCACACTCACACAAGCAGAGGTATGAAAAGACATACACACACACACACACACACACCCTGGGGGTGAACACTGCATGTCGAGGGGTGTCAGCTTTGGTCGGCATCGCCTCTCGCCGTGTATCTTCCCCCTCTCTTCACTTCCTCCGTTCCCTCCATCCTGCACAATCTTCTCTACCTCTGTTTCAGTCTTTTTCTGACCACAACAAAATCACAGACATATTTTTTGTTATTTTATCTTGTTTATTTTAATGAACAGCTGATATCGATTTTCACATTTGAAAATGAAAGTTTCATGCTCAAGGACCAAGTCCAACCTGTTTTATTTCACTATCTTACTCTTCCTCTGTCTGATATTTACTCCTTCAGATGATCATTTTGGTGAGGTCCTACCTTTGCTGCTAAAAGCAATTAATTTCCATATTTTGCCTTCACGCAGAGACTGCATGTTCTTTGCAGTCAGTGTAAGAGTATGGGGAATTGTCTTGAGGTAAGTAGTGCTGGTCTGAACAAGTGAGACTAACGTTACTAGCTTTTACTCAAAAGCTTCCTTCACTACTGTTCAAATTGAATGTCAAGGGACAGACAGTTAAAACATGAGCAGAACTATTTGTAAAAAAGGAAACAGGGTTATGATGTCGTTGCACACCACAGAAGTTGACAGTCCCCTGCAGGGTCAGCCTTCAGCTGTCAGTCAACTGCTGCCAATGGAGATAGCCACTCAGGGGCTTGAATCTTCGATACAGTTATCATTAATATGTCGGAAAAATATGTAGAATAGCTGCAGTCTCATCATCATTTGTTTCCTTGCACAAAAAGTGAGAAGAATTCCAGTTTTCGTTTGATTGTGAATTTATCCACCTGTTTTTTTTTTTCTATACTGTTACATTTACCTGACTTGTGTAGCCATGTGACTAAAGAGATATCTGCTTAGAAACGTCTTTAAAAGGTCAATGGTTTCAAAGGTTGGTGTCTTCGTGACACGATTGACAGAATATAGATATGGTTTCACACACATGGTGAACTTCTCACACGCAAACAACACGCTCCTTCCCTCTCATGTTCTCTGTTGCAGTAAACCTATGGTACAGTACGTATCAGACAGACGGAGATCTGCCCACTTCTCCCATATTCTCTCCGTTTGGATGTCTTTTCTATCGTTCCTCATCACCGGACAGTGAAAATAAAAGTTCATCATGATCTAGCGTGTGTCTGTATAACCCCCTGCATGGGGACAATTTTAGTACAATCCAAAACACCGCGGGGCGTTCGTCTCTCTCCATTCTCTGCTCATAGGAGGGGCAACACCCTCTGCATGCGTCTGTGTGGGTGGACGTTACCAGTGCGAGAGCGTCAGCATGCAAAGTTTGTGTGTGCTCAATGGGTGTTTGGGTGAACGTAAGGTTTTTGAAGATTTTGTGAATTTGGGGAATTTGTGTGTGAATAAGTCTGTCGGAGGTCGTGTATGTTCCTTTGTAGGTAAAACAGAGGCTTGCCCTGTGACACAGACAGGTTAGATACACAGCCATAGACACAAGACCGAATCGCTGTTTACTGACGAAAAAAAGATACATAACTCAAGAGTGGGCATCCTCATTGAAAAAGAAAGTAAGCGGGGGCAGAGAGACAGAAGCAGAAATATAGAAAAGCCAAAAATTAAGGTGAGGACAGGATGAGAAACGAGAATGAGACGGAGCAGAGATGAAGGACAGCAGGAAGAGAGAGAAACGGGGGAAGACAGTGATTGAGTGAGGCAGAAAGGGACAGAGGTGAGAATGAAAGAGAAACAGGAAAAGGAAAAAAAACAAACAACAACTAAGGACTGAACAGATAAAGAAAGAGGGCGTAGTGGCAGTGGAGAGTCAGCGAGGGAAACACTGTCACAGCATTACTGTACTGTGAAAAGAACATGAAAAAGCCCCACGATAGCTCAACACATCAAACACAGTGTAGGTTACACCAAAGAGCGTGTCTGAATTGGACTCCTAAACGAGCAGGGATACTAACTACTTTGTGCGCCTCTCTGAAGTTATGTGTATGTTTGTGTTTTTCCCTCACTTTGTTGGGAACCAATTTGTGCAATTTCTTCTTTATCTTGCTTATTTCATCTATTTCAAAGGCAAAATGAAACAAGAAACATCACTGAAAAGCTGTGACTCACAATGCATTTACATTTTTCCTTGGGACTGGGGCTCTTTAGCTGGTCCTCACATCTTCGACAGCGAGTTTCAATGGTCCTTCTGGGCCTTTGATTAGCATTAGCATCCACTCAGCTGTGACAAGTATCTCATGCAGGCATCTATGACTCAACACCTGTTGACGGGAACAAATTAGACTAATGGGTACAAAGAAGAGGGATGAGCTGCTCTCTAGTAGTCTGGCTTTGTCGATCTATTGCTCACAGCTTCAGTCTCTGCTGTGATTATCATTTGGAAACCCTGTTGTCGTGAAGCTTTGCTCAGCCGCTCTGAGGGGCCGATCAGCGGCGGCGGCGAAGTGCGATGGCGTTGACGCGAAGCGCAGTTCCAACAATTGTAGAAGTGGTAGAATTTCGGCTCGCAGCGTATCTTATTCTCTTGTCAATATCGGTTGCTCCAATTGTTTCAGTTCACCCTCGGTGAACGCCCGTCAGCGCGCAACATCTGGAAGTGATCTCCAAGTGGGGGCGGGGCCAGATCCATAAATCGACGCAGTGAAATTTGGGTCTGATAATAACAGGCCATCTCTCTTCCAGCAAGGGCACACAATCAGTGATTATAGAGTTGTAGCCATTCTTAACCTGCTTCAGCACACAATATTTATTGATGTAAATTTGTCAAATAGTTTTTTTCAAGTATATCTGAAGGTTGTAATGTTTTGGAATCAACTAGAAAATAAGTTAAAATATTTGAACTGAATTGAATTGCTCCGCGGTGGAAATAAACAACACGGAAATGCACACAACATTTCCGTACTTCTTTCAAATCGCAATTTAAAAAAAAAAAAAAAACACAGTGCCAGGGGCTTGCATGTTGACGTCAACCTCACGGTGCGCCGCCGTGGCTTCATGCTTGCGTTTTTTACATCCCGAGAGATACCTGAAGCCTCTTCTTATAACAGTCGACTCCATTTCTAACGTGT
>NW_027210600.1:9252500-9265000 GCF_029030835.1 Brachyistius frenatus
CCTGTTTCATTGTACCACCTCGCCTGAAGGGACATCGATGCAATTAACACACCAGCTGCAACTGCAGTGGCATCGTTATACACCACAGTTATATGAAGCGTTTTTATTCGACTCTTTTGTGGCAGCTCATGGCGGTCCAACACCTTATGCAGGAAATGTATGTCGGGGCCGGAAGTATGTGTAGGTTTGACCGGTGGATCCGTTACAGACCATATTTGAGATGAAACGTTGTTTTACTGCCGGGTGTTTTGGGGGAAAATAAAGGGAGGTCAATTTTAGCAAAGCAAATTAATTTGCTCTGTTTATTTCATACAGGCTGTAGTTCAGGGTAGTATCACTGCACTCAACCACGACCCATCCACAGACACGAACAAACACCAGCCTTCTCCCTATCTTTGTATCTTTAACTCACACAAACAAACGGATCAGCAGCTTTCTCATGTATTTACTGTTAAGTCACATTAGCTTTGTTTGTCAAGGACTGTGAGAGAAGCTCCCTGTGCAGTTAATCTACATCCTTTTAAAGTACACACTGCATTTTTGCACACTGTGTTTTCTCCCCCTTAATCCTTCATTCTTATTCATCAGTGATTCTCCGACTTTCTGGGGATGCCGTGAATCACTGCTCACGAACTCCCTCTATCTCTCTGAACTTTTCTCTGTTCTTCTTCTCCCTTCGTCTCTTGTTTATCACTGCTTATTCAGCACACCCCTCCTGCTTGTATTTCTTGTGATGCCATGCACTCCATTATATCGCTCTTTTCACACCTCTACTCTGTCTCTGTTCATATCCGTCACTCTCTATGTCTGTCATCTCTTTTCATCCCTCTGTCTTTCACTTGCTCTTTCTTTCATCTTCTTCTTTCTTGTCATCTGTTTTTGTGAACCTCACATATTGGCAGGCCGCATCTCTCATCTCTTCCCTCAGTTCTTCTTTGCTTTACCCGACTCAACCTCTCATCTTCCATTCAATTAGAACTTTCTACTTGTCTAGTCTCCCACTTTTTCCAGTTCTGTTAATTCCTCTTTCGCTCTCTCGTCCCAGCTCTCTGCCGTCCTCTCCAAAAAGGCTTATTTCCTTCTTTGCCATAATTTTTCTCTTCATCTTCTCTTCTCTTTCATCCACTGGCCTAATAACTGGCTTCATTGCTCCTTCCATGCACCTTCCACCTCCTTCCTTCTCACCGTTGCATTTTCCCGCTCCTGCGTTATCTGCATCCAGTGGCAGTCAGATGGCTCAGCTGCCAAGACTTTACTCAACAAGGACTAAACATCTGTCTCCCTTTCTCTCTCTCTCGCTCTCAAGCCAGCTCTCTAATTCTCTTCCACTGTGTCTCCAACTCGGCACATTTTCAGAAATGCTTTATTGGCTTGTAAATTGTGTTATTATAGCCAAAGGAAGACAGTGCACATCAGTAGAGATAAAAAATTCTGCACAACTCATAACAAGTTTGCATTAAAAAGTAAGCCCAGTGGCCAGCCAATGTAATGTAAGTTTATGTATACAGCATATACAACATCTATAGTCACAAAGTTTTGATGTCGAATTTTTTGAAGAATACTTTTGCGTTACCTCAAAAATCTTCACATGACCACATATGAAGTATTGTATTTTTGGCATATCTCTTGATACATATGAACAGTTAGTGTGTTGGTATTTTGCCCCCTTCAAATATGCTAATGGTGTGGACAAAATATACCAACAACAACTACTACAGCCTCATTAATAACCATAAAGTAGAATTATCACTACACTGACAATTTCAGAAAAAAACAACAGGGACATTGCATTTTTGTGATCACAATGATTTACGTGTTTAAATTCAAACAATCACCGCAATATTTGCGAGAGTTTACAATTTAAAAAAAAAAAAATCCAATTGCAATTTCTCCACAGTAAACCTCCTCAATAGAAACTTTGCTGAAGGAAGTACATTTTTCCAAATAAAACTTTGCTTTATCAAAAAAAAGAAAAACAGAAATCGCTCCTCATCTACAGTCTGCAGGGCTCTTCAGACTTTCAGACTTTGCTCTTTTTAGCACTAAACGGCAAAACAGGAAGTGAAGAGATTTCGGGGAAATTTGGTCTTATCGTGAGAATTAGGCTATCAGAGTTCAGATGAGGGAGAGGAAATGAAGTGTGATCCTGAGTTGTTGTGTCATGCATAAGTTATGTGCACCCTTACAGTTGTAAGAGATTGCAGTTTGTTTTTGTGCATAAACTAAAGCACTTATTACATATATAAAGCTATGTCAAATTTTGTACTCTTTCTTTTTTGTTGTTTTACTTCAAGCCTATGGTTGTTTAAGTTCAGAAAATAAAAACAAAAAAGTGTTGTATGCTTGTTATGATAGGAAATGACAACGACGAAGCAAAAACTAAAATCAGTTTGTTCCTCGCTTTGCAATTAATACAACTTCCAGCAAATTTTAACACCAAAATTACATAAAGCTTCACAGGTTGCATTTTTGAGAAAAGCTGCTGTAAATGCAGGAAAAGCAAAACAAAACAAAACTGACTGAAAAACGGAAAATATACAACCATGTAAAAGTAGAATTTATGCTGGAGCTGTTGTATTGGATATAATAGATTAAACAGGTGCTGTTCATGAAGTGCGAGGTGAGTGTATATCATTATACATTTCAGCCTTCCTCTATGGATCAGAGGGAATGATGTGAGGGAATGCAAAACTCAAAAACTTTCTTCATCAGGGACACAGTCACCACTAATCACCATGTCATTATATTCTGTAAACAGTTACAGATATACACACGACAATACCAGATTTTTGTTTTACTTAAAATAATCATGTTGGGTTAGTTTTTCTTTTCCTTCATTATCATGCATCTAGTGTATAAAACTTTAAGTGCCTTTTTACACTCCACATAACACGTCTTCACTGTTTATCTTCTTATTATAATTTGCTTCATTTTAATAATAGATAACGAATGATGATGGCTGATACGTGAGTTCACACACCAGTATGCCTAGTGGAAGGACATGAAATGTAATTTTTCTTTATATGGATATTCTGAATGTTTGGATAATGTTTAGGAATTCGTTTCTTCTTTTATAAATCACACTGAGGGCATGAGTTGAAAAAGCCAAATTGCATCTCGAGAGTGTACAGAGTGGGAACTGCCCGAGCATCCAAACCTGGGAAGTCATGTTTTTTCCCCCCTTTGGCTTAAGTTTTGATCAGATACTGGGATCAGATAATGTGCTGATGTTTGGTACAATACTTGGTCCTCCTCTCCCTCCGGTGAGATATCTTATCTCAACCCCTCCACTCCTCTATCAATCCTGCTTTCTTCCATCTCCTCTTTTATACTCTGCCCATTTGGCTTGCTGTTGGTTATATCGCTTTGAAAGCTGACAGAGCAGAAAAGTGGAGAGACAGGTCTTTCAACTTGGCATATCTCTCTCTTACACACCTTTTCCTTCTCCTCGCCTGTGCCCTCTAAGCTCCCCTCTAAACTTTCACTTCGCTCCCACTGCCCTTTCCTCCTAAAATATGAGCGACACCTCATACACAAGCCTACACCGAGCTTCACTCAATTTCAAAGGCAGCGTTTCACTCTTTACTCCTCTCTTCTTGCACACACAGCACACACACTCTAAGGCTGTCCAAGTGGTCACCACCCTATTTCCCCTGTGCAGGGGAGGAAAAGACTGTCTGCCAAACATTATGGGGTGGGGTAACTTTGGCTCATGCAAAATGTGTGTGTGTGTGTGTGTGTGTGTGTGTGTGTGTGTGTGTGTGTGTGTGTGTGTGTGTGTGTGTGTGTGTGTGTGTGTGTGTGTGTGTGTGTGTGTGTAAGAGGAGGAAAAGTGTTTATTGGGGGATTCCCTTGAAAGGGAGATCCTGTAATTGTGTTTGCATGTGTGTCGACCTGGGTGGGCGGGTGGGGAGTAGTTCCATGTCTGGTGTCCTGAGTGTGACTCATGAATTCCAATAAACTCAGTGACACTCCTCCCTGCTGTCACCCCTGTGCTTAATATGGTGACACAAAAACATTTGGAAAGTGTTTGCATCCTGTCATACTGTAAATCAGTCCGTCAAAGCTTATGAAGATGGAGTGACCAGGCTCATGGCCACCCACTCTTGCTAAGAGAAAATCTGTTTTTTTCCCCTAATTGACACATACAAAGAATTAATTTAGGACAAAATGGTTCTGATTTACAATAGTTTACATTTAGGAAGATGACACTTTTTTCCTAACCTGACAACAGAAACGATACGCTGTAGTGGACTAACGGGTGTACAACATGCTTTGTCATGATACCAGTTTTTTTTTTCTTTCTTTCTTTTTAAAACAGCTACGAAATGAATGTTGAGGTGGGATTGTTTGGTGAGACAAAGTTCTTTTCTTTGAGAGCATTGTTAAGATCTCTCCTGTTGTATGTATCACATTTATCTCTTTTCCTGCTCATTTTAGGTTTGGATGCTCAGGAATGTGTGTGACCCTGAAGTATATTATTTGTGTGAGTCTACGCGGTTGTTATATGTTGTTTGCCACCTTGAATTCTCAGACACACTGAAGGAGCCCATGACATCACACTCACTGGTATGACAAACATTGTGTTACCACAATCACTCGAGTATTGCAATACTATCCTACAGCATGTCTGAGTGAGCAACTGTGTAGCTTGTACCATTTAACTTCTCAACCTTTTTAAATAAATGTGTAAATCACAGAACAGACAACAAAGGGGAAGTTCAGACATCAATTTTCGCCATTGGATCAGTCTACGATGCATCAAAACGGACAAATCCAGACTTGAAAACCAAACAAGGTAAAAGACTGTCTGCCAAACTAATTACCAAATGTCAGAGAGCTACAATACACACCTAACTAATCTACAAAGATTTGAACTAGACTGCGTAGCAGGAACAGGAACTGAACAGCCATTATCCATTCCAGAGGCAAAAACAGGAAACACACAAAATGCCAATAAGTACACGTTATTTATTGTAATACAAAAAATAAACTGCATGGAGGCTTCCGAAATGAGGTGTTATTCCGTGAATGATCAGTAGGGGTCATTTGGATGTTATTAGTGAAGGGTAAATGGTGTGGTGAAAATGAAAATAACAGCTGAATAAAACAAAAGGGTGCTGGCCCTGGCAGAGAGAGGAGAGCTGGAAGCTGGGACGCATATATCTCATAGAGCACTGAGCCTTGCTGCGCTGGTTGGATAATGCAATCAGCTCCTCTGGAACCTCAACCTGGGTGGACACAGTAACTGATATGTCACACACACGAGCAGACAGGGGCCGTCCCAGGAGGTCTTTCAAGTTCAGCCACAGTGGATGCTCAAATCTCCCTGGGATTACAAACTAAATTTGACTAAATGTATTATCCTCGTGAAGGCACCTTTGATTTGTCTGAATATGCCGGTGTGGATGTCCGTTGTCTGTGACATGGTTTGTCATTATATTTACTCACGGAGCCAAACGGGTGAAATAGCTGCTGATTAAAAACAGCAGAAACAGATGGCGGAAGATTGCAAGATAAAGATAGAAATGAGAAAGGGGGAGATTGAAGTAGGAGGATCGGGAGAGATGGAATGATATGGAGCGAGGCATAGAGTGATAAGACGGTACTGAGAGAGGAAGGCAAACGATAAGAGAAGAATTATTGGAAGAAAGACGGAGAGGATTCAGAAGGCTTCGCCAGGACCCTTAATAACACATATCGTTTTTCTGCCACAAACTGAAATACAATATTCTCTGTTTAACAAAGTGGCTACTTGCACGCTGAGGGATAATTTCATGACACACTAAACACTGCACACTCGACACAACAGGTTAACCATGGCACTGACTGCCATCATGGTTTGTCTCTGGATGTGCCATTTTTGTATTCTCCAAGTGTAACTCTGTGCGATGCATGTGAGCTTGCATGCGAATGTGTGCGAGTGTGAATGTGCACTTTCCCGCACAAATGCGAAGCGTCAGCCAAACTTCAGTTAATCTTAAAGCCAACAAAGTTCAAAAAAATCACAATGGACTTAAATCTCCAGAGTATTTCACACATTCCCTCGTACTCGCGGAGTTGCGCAACATCTGCACTGAACCTTGTGCGTTTTACAACAGTGATTTTAACTCAGTAGCTGAGCACACCAGTGTGAATTCAGGTTAACTCGGCTGCACCAAGACAACTAACCATGAAAGGGCAGATCTTAATATACTTTAAATGGATTTTAAAAAAGTAAAATATTTTAGCTGACGTCAGCACATTGTCTTTAACTTTCCAAAAAAAAAAGGCTCTATAGGCTCGCGAGTGTTGCATACCACTGAAAATCAAAACGATATGAATCCTGAGTGTTGTTTATTTATGGTGGGTTTTTCTGACCATTTTTTTTTTCATTGGATTTTGAACACCTGATGAGAGAATTTCTTTGACTGTCAGAGATAAATATTGAGTTGATACTAATAAAATAATTTAGTCACGCTTCTCTTAAAAGCCAGCAGAGGGCAATCCCAAATTGGCAGCGAGTGCCAAACATTTTCTCGTATCACGATATGCTGGACATGAACAATGTGTGGTGACATGTTCTTCTGTTGTCAAGAACAATGTCACAGCAGCGTTCAGAAAGACAGACTCAGTTTTAATGCAGTTGAGCATGTGTGATAGATTGTGATGTTTTAGGATGCTTGTGTCATGGCTGTGCCTCTGTATTAGTTTTTATCCTATCTGGGTCATCTGGTCTTTTCAGGGGAGATGATAAGTTGCTCAGAGCAGAAAGGCCAAATAGTGTTTACTGTTGTGTGTGTTTACATGCATATTTCTGTGGTTCCTTTTCGACAAATACAATCTGTCTTTCCGTCTCACTACACACCGTCCCCCCCCCCCCCCCCCCACCACCACCACCACCACCACCACCACTCCATCCCCTTTTAATGCACACACAGACACACTTCAATGGCGGGCAAAAAGAACGAGCAAAACGCTGAGCAAACACAAGAGAGAAAAAACCTCGGGGGGAATTCCTCGAAGTGAGCTAAGACACTCTGTCAGAACATTTGCACACAAACACATACATTCAAATACACAGGGGTGCGCACAGACACGCACGCACATTCACAATGGCAAATGGACGAGGGAAAGCGGCGGAGCACCTATCAACTCCAGATGGAACCAACTCTAATCAGAAGCAGTCAATCAAAGCACAGAACTAAGTGTTCATATCATAGCATCAAAATCACAGAGACACACGCTGGCAAGTAAAGATAACTTCTGGGCAGTGGGTTATTGTAAAACTGTGAAATCAAAGCATCTAACAACCGGTCTGTATCAATAGTATCTATCACATTTCACAATAGTCTGTGTAAAGAGATGAAGGACTTTGATTATGTCAGTCTGACTTGATAGTATCAGAACATATGACTTTAGCAATAACATATAAATAGTTTGACAGTTGTGTAAGGAGGATCTTTATTGAATGGCTGCACTCTTCTCCTCAAGTGACACAGTTTAAAACACTTTACCATCTCATCTTGAAAACTAATGTGTCAGACTGATTAAACATTAATGACTGCTCGCAGAGATTTGATTGCAATACTGGGAAACAGTACAGCAGTGATAAGTCCACCATCATCTATCAAACTTCCATTTTAAAGTAACTGCCAATACGCACAGTAACACGTATTCCAGCCAGCGTCAGACGGCAGAAACTTGGAGAACTGTCATCTTTCCCTTTTCTCAATTTATACAATCATCCATTTCCTGGCAATGTCTACAGAGAGATCCCACATTTTTCTGTGGGAAAAGCAGGCTAAACCAAAACTTTTCAGTTTGTGAAAACAATAAAAATAGAGTAGCACATTTTAAATAACTTTCAGTTGTCTCAATTTTAATACCCGTCTTCCCCCACCAAACACGTCTCGAGTCCACAGCCGACTCTATGCTTGCTATGCACCATCTATCATGCACCAAAGTAAGACACCTAGCACAAAGCTTTGGTACCAAGGTGAGAGTGTGCAGTATCTCGCTGGGGTTATCGACTGGGCACCTCCCGTCACCAGTGTTTCGCCGAGTTCGGCCCACGACACCTCGTAAAGGCTCAGCAGCAGTCCTGGTGTCCCAGAAGTACCGTTGTCATCACTCACACCCCCCACCGCCGCTCTACCTGTTTTACATCTAAACTAGTATTACTTGTACCTACATACTTTACCAACATTGTGTTTGCTCAAAGGGGTCACAGAAGTTATATATTTTTTTGGTTTTGCATGTATTGTTTTTGCAACTTGAGTGATTCATATCTATTCAACTTCTACCTAATATGTCTGTTTTTTTTGTATCACTTATTAGTGATTATTTGGCAAGACATACCAAACTGTTGGAAAATGAAATTCAACTTTTGTCACCATAGCAACACTGAATTTGCTTCTGCTGATACAAATATAAAGCCCAACTATGCAAGAGTTAAAGCTTGTTAGAGAAAGTGGCAAAGATAAAGTAGTTGTCTCCAATAAAAATATCATTAGAGCCAAAAAACAATTGTTTATAAACAGATTTCCAAGACATCCTAAAAGACACAGTTGGTAGCATTATGAGTTTAAAACTATGGCATGGCATCAAATCTTCTTGGACATGGAAGAAAGAACTAAATTTCCCCAAGAGGAATCAGATGTTTGAGAACAACAGCTGAGAAAAACCCTGTATTTCTGCCAAAGACTTGCAGGTGACCCCGATGAAGGCAGCAACTAAAATATCTGACTGTAAGAAGAACACCAGGTGAGCCAGGACCTCATACCCAGAAACCTTGAACCACTCAATTCTTGACCAGAAAACAAATGAAAATTCAAAAAGAAAAAAGTGGATGTCAGAAGCTTGTGGAAAAAACTACTGGAAACATTTACTGGAGGTCATTAAGATTAAAGAAAATTAATATTAAATATTAAACATGCGAGGTGTAAAATGGCTTCTGGGCCTTTTATAGAACATTTTATTTGTCTGTGTTAGCTCCTCGCAGATCACTCAAATATGCATTATTAAACTTTGTCTGACTGAGTTGATGTGTTTTTATCACATCATATTCCCACCGTTACAATGTCTTTCTGGTTAAAGGGGTTGAATAGTTTTCAATGCAACTGCAGTCTTAGACGGACTCTCACTGAGTTACATTAGAAACAGCACTGATTAAAATCAGTTCAAACAAGTGATAAAAACGGCCATTTCTACAGTATTACAAAAGCATATTAGAGCACCGACTCTTCTGATCTTTCCTGCTTCATTATTTCTCTTCTCAGTCTGTGAGAGAGCAGACACTTTTTATCCTGCTGCTATTTTGAACCTTGATCAAATATAGTTGGTGCAACTGTTGCCTTTTTCGAGTATCAACTTCTGCTTTGTAACAATCCGTTTCTTTGTCAACACTCGCTGCTTTTATGTCCTGTCTGCTATAGTCCAGCTGTCACTCTGTGGTGACTATACTGTGATGTGGCACATCATTAAAGATCCATCTGACAGTGTGGTATCAGTGAAACATACGTGGATGCTATACACACTCGGATTAACGTGATAAAACTCTGATGCTCTAATCAAAATGTGATTAGATTTACTGCCAGATAAAATGCATAACTGAATGCAGTTGGAAATAATGAACTTCAGACAGTTTTAGAGGTATTTGGTGGGCAGTAAAAGGTCACGGAGATATCGGCTATTTGTGTGGGCATTCAGACTTCAAGTCGTGACCGACCCCAACACATTTGGTGAAACGGACCTCAGGGGCAGTTATTCAGGTTAGAAACTAATACACTGGTATTTTCATGTTTCCCAGCCAAAAGCAACCCTGCAGCTGTGTGTGTGTGTGTGTGTGTGTGTGTGTGTGTGTGTGTGTGTGTGTGTGTGTGTGTGTGTGTGTGTGTGTGTGTGTGTGTGTGTGTGTGTGTGTGTGTGTGTGTGTGTGTGTGTGTGTGTGTGTGTGCATCAAAGGTACCGCACTGTGACTTTAGCCTCAGGGCCAAGTAAAAAGTAAGCATGGCACACCTCCAGAAAGTTTTATAGGCAAGAGGTTCAGGGAATCTGATGACTTTAGCTTCACTGCAGGAGAGATGTGACACTGTGGCAATGACAAAGTCTTACTAAAAGGCAACTAGCACCTAGAGACAGGCGCTTATAGTCAGTTTTCAAAATCTGGAAAAAGGTGGAGCATATTTCCATCTAACAAAGCTTTGCTTTCTCTCTTTCCCCACAGCTCAGCTTGCACTAACTTTACATAATTTAACTTTCATCAGTGTCCCCACGCTGTTCCCAGCCCCACCCCTCTCCTAAAACGTTTTTCAGTGCGTCAACGGGTCATTGGCTACCACGAGCCATGTCACTCATTTGTCACATAAAATGATGTCTACACTACAAGCTACCGCAAAATAATCAGTGAGTGCAAGAAAAGTATTTTCTATTTATTGCTTCAATATCACAGCTGGGATGCGTTCATGGAAAAGACAACAACTTATAAAGAGTTGACATGCACAGCTTCAAGAAGAAGTGACTGAAGTAATGAAATAATAAAGACATCTCACCGTCTTTCCTGTTGTTGCCCCGTATCACTTTGGCTGTGGAGACCTGAGCTCTCCCGAGCCCGGCTATAGAGCCCACCAATAAAACCATCCACATCTGGAAACCCACCGGTCCTCTCATTGTGTTAACTAACTCGTATACGCTTAAAAAGACTTGGTGAACGTCCTCTACACACCGTCCAGTGGCTTACACGAAAGATGATTCACTTCAAACTTCCCCGCGATCAAGAGAAGTTTTTGTCACAACTTCCCATTCAGCAACTTCCAGCTTTCAATATCGCTGTCCTCTACCCACAAAGGAGCCACTTGTTGACTCCCGTTCCTGACGCAGACGAAGTCCCGTCTTGTGCCAAAGTGCCAAATTATCGAAGTGTTTGCCTTCCGCTGAAAGTTATAAGCGCCCACAGACAACAAGAGCAAAACGAAACAACAGAACGCAGGTGGAGGAAAATATAGCTCTGTTCACGGTCAGACATGAGATTATAGGCGCCGAACGTCTTATCACCGTGAAGCCCAAAAATTCTGGTCAGTCACTGAGAAATATCCCGCATAGTTCACTAGTTTATATATCTAACGCATCTACACTGTGAGAGTCAGCGGCGCGTTAAACTTTGCCAACTGATTGGTGCGCGCTCACGGTGTGTGTGTGTGTGTGTGTGTGTGTGTGTGTGTGTGTGTGCGTGCGCGCGCGCGCGCGTGTGTGTGTGTGTGTGCGCGTGTGTGTAATGTGGCTGCCTAACTGCACGGGATGCTGTGGAGGTCAGAGGGAAATAAAACGCACTTTAAAATAGGCTTGGAGATAAAAAAAAAAAAAAAACCACGATATCTGCCTGTCTCTCTCCGTGTATCTCTGTCTGGTGTATGTTAATTTCCTAAATTACATTAATGCTGGCACACAACTCTGCAAAGTGGAACAAGGAAATGTGCCAAAGAGGAAACATGTTTGTAGGAAACCCTCAGAGCAAGCACAGGGAGGGTCACCACTCTCAGGCAGGAAAGGAAACATACCGGGAGCAAACTCCAGACAGAGAAGACTCTGGAGTATTTGCATTTTACAGACTAAATGGGATGCATGTAATTCCATGGAATAAAAGGTTTCATTAATTTTAAACAGGATATTACTAAGCAGTTACTGTAAATGACTGTCATTTCGTCTGTCTTCACTCTGATGTTTTCCTCTGAAGACAGGCTGCGTAATAATTCCTGGAAATGGGTTGTCAGCAGTCACTCAACAGGCAGCTTTGTGGAGGCCAAACTGCAGACATTATGGTTGAAGTAATTTTAGACATTACATTTCAAAGTGATTTTCTACACCGCTGTGAAACATCAGGGTTTTATGTGCTGTATTAAAACAAAATATTTGCCCCATTATATCAACACTGAGTTTATAAATGTGTTTCTGGCAAGACTAATGCCCCTCGAGGCACACTCAAACCATACTCTATTTCCCTTTCTGTTTATGTCACTTCCTCACTCACTCACTGGTCTCACATTCACTGTTAACAACATCGTCTTTGTTTTCATTCATCCCATGTCCACGCGCACCATCAGCACCATGGATGAACTAGCCAACTTGAGGTTTCTGCTGATTCAGCACAAAGCCCAACCATTACCCAGCAATTGGCTAATGACTAATGCAGCACCTTAAAACTTGGAACCACTTAGGGAATTATATAGGTTATTAATAGAGAGAGGAAATTAATTAAAATTAAAAGCAATTAAACTATCCTGCAAAGCTTCAAAGGCATAGGCACCCCTGGGGGTGAATTTGTAAGTACACATAAAGATCGCTGGCAGGCACAAATGTAACGTACACACACACACACACACACACACACACACACACACACACACACACACACACACACACACACACACACACACACACACACACACACACACACACACACACACACACTATGCAACATTTGTACACACTTACACACAATAGTGACTTTGTGATACAAGATG
>NW_027210600.1:9267500-9532500 GCF_029030835.1 Brachyistius frenatus
ACACACACACACACACACACTATGCAACATTTGTACACACTTAATAGTGACTTTGTGATACAAGATGAGGTTGGACAAGATGTTCATGTTCAGTTACCTGCACACACACACACACACACACACACACACACACACACACACACACACACACACACACACACACACACACACACACACACACACACACACACACACACACACACACACACACACACACACACACACACACACACACACACTATGCAACATTTGTACACACTTAATAGTGACTTTGTGATACAAGATGAGGTTGGACAAGATGTTCATGTTCAGTTACCTGCACACACACACACACACACACACACACACACACACACACACACACACACACACACACACACACACACACACACACTATGCAACATTTGTACACACTTAATAGTGACTTTGTGATACAAGATGAAGTTGGACAAGATGTTCATGTTCAGTTTCCTGCACACACACACACACACACACACACACACACACACACACACACACACACACACACACACACACACACACACACACACACACACACACACACACACACACATCCACTCACAGTTACATTTTGATCCTTCTTACTGCATGCACACTGCAGCCTGCCAGGACTGTAGGGGAACTCAACATGGACAATCATTTTACACGTGAAGAAAATAAATCGTGGCCAACCTAGCATGATGATGCAACACAAACTCCTGTAAGTAACACTTTACAATAAGGATATTCTGTAATACTGGCTTTAATGTAGAGTAAGAGCATTAATACTATTCAGTGGATTACAGTGCAATGCCAGTAGCAGATATACTTATAATCTTTCTCGTACTGTATTTTTTCTCTCCTTCTCCTTTCAGTGATATGTGTGTGTGTGTGTGTGTGTGTGTGTGTGTGTGTGTGTGTGTGTGTGTGTGTGTGTGTGTGTGTGTGTGTGTGTGTGTGTGTACATGTGTCTGCTTGAATGATCTGGCATTTGTCTTATCTTCCCTGAAGCGACCACAGACGTACTTTAACCCTCATGTCTAATGTGTGTCTGTGTGTGTGGGTGCAGTAGGCTTGCCCCCTAAAAGGTATTGGTTTAATCCCCACCACCGATAGGCCTGTTGTAATGGCTGAAGTGCCCTTGAGCAATTAACTGCACTGTTCTGTGTCTGGTGCAACGACACATAGGCATTAAAGCAAGCATCATATTTGAATATTTGCGCTATGATTATATATGTCAGACAGAAAACTATAAAAAATAACAGTTATTTACCCTGTTGACTTCAGTGGGCGAGAGTATGTGAACAGATTTCACTCTTGGTTCACCAGATTGTTTTTAGGACCCACATGCCAATCAATACTTAAAAAAATTTAAAAAAAAATTCTATGTATTTTAACTTTTTTAAACTTTGAATATTTGAAATGAACATACAAAATACTTGCACATTCATAGATTCTTGAGTATTCAATGAGGGCAGAGGCCTTGATGTCATTTTAAGACTTTTTAATTGAACTGTTTATGGAAAAACAAAAATATCCAAACACATTTTATTACTTAAAGCGGAACTTTTATATTTTTCTTCAAGGATATCTGAAGGAGATCTTTTATTCATTTTTGTTTTCAAAAGTCATGAAAAAAAAAAATCATTGTAACTTTTGTTCCAAGCATTTTGGAGAACTTGAGAACTTGGGAGAGGCTCTACTTCTACCTTGAACAGACTTCAGTATAAAGCTGATGAAGATATTCTTAGTACATTCTGGGAATTTTTAAGATTTTTATACAAAAGGTCATACCATTTTATGTACTTTCACTGCAGCATTAACAAGGACTTTGGACAAGCAAGGTTGTATTTCAAGTGCATAAGTGTGATCCACTTTTTTATCTTTCAGAAACACACACTAAGAAGCTGTAATAATAGAGGTTTTAGTCAAACCGGGCTGGATTCCCAGAATTGGTGTGGTCCTGATAGTGTATCCATGAGTGTGTGTGTGTGTGTGTGTGTGTGTGTGTGTGTGTGTGTGTGTGTGTGTGTGTGTGTGTGTGTGTGTGTGTGTGTGTGTGTGTGTGTGTGTGTGTGTGTGTGTGTGTGTGTGTGTGTGTGTGTGTGTGTGTGCGTGTGCGTGCGTGTGTGTGTGTGTGTGTGTGTGTGTGTGTGTGTGTGTGTGTGTGTGTGTGTGTGTGTGTGTGTGTGTGTGTGTGTGTGTGTGTGTGTACATGTGCATGAACATGCACATCTGTGTGTGTGTGTATGGTCTGATAAAAGACTTACTTATTATTTCAATACCAGACCTCCTCAGGTGGTGTTTTTGGGACCAGCGTCTGGACCATCGTGATACGACTCTGGCAAAGGAAGAGAGTCAAGAGATGGAAATGAGGCTGAAAGAGAGGAGGATTGGGTGGAAATTCAGAGAGGGAAGAGAAGAAAGGGAAGAAAGGATACAGAGCAGAAGAAAGGTAGAGAATCTTTGTTACATTTGGGAATGAAATGCCAACCCTGGAATCAAAATGAGGTCAAACTGTTCTTTTAGAAGAAAGAGAAGACAGAGAGGGAAAGAAGGGGAGATTAACTTGATGTAGAGAGACAGATGGTTCACTCAGCCAGTCACATACTTTTTAGGCAACATATGTATTCATTTTTATGTTTCGGAGTGTCCATGTCACTATAATGTAATTTTAAAGAGGACAATGTAACAGATACAATAATATGTGCGTGATCTCTCTGGGCCTGTTTTTCCTGAAACATAGCGGAGAGATAAACGCCTGGATTTAAGAACCCAAAGAAACATAAAAACAATTTTCCATGTGATGGCTTTGTGCTTCTGAGAAAATAGAAAGATAGTGCCTCCTATGTTTACATGTTGAACTCTACTGTGTGTCCTCAGACCGTTTGTCTTAATGCAATATCTCACAGGTAGAAGCTTACATAAATTCTCAAATCTTTATTTTATTTTGGTGGGAAATTACTCTCATATGCAGTGTGAGCATAAAGAAAATGGCCTTTAAATGTGTCAGGTGATGGAAATGGCTTGAAATTCACCTCTGCAGGTGAACATTTTTCAAATTACAAATCTTATCTTGCTTTTAAAATGTAGACGCGTTTCATCTCAAAATGTCAATGTCTCTGCAGACACTTGACATCAGATTTAAGATCAAAGGGGACCAGGGCAAAGAGCATTGTTCTTCTTCTTTTCTTTGCTTACTTCTCCCTCCCTGTCTCATCCCCTGCTACCTCTCCCTCCTTCCATCCTATGGCTTAATGTCAGATGAAGGAGGATTAGCTTTAGTGGAGGGAGATGTGCCCAGTGTTTTCGTGTGGATATGTGTCTGCTAGCATGGGGTGTGTGTATTGACTATCCTGAAAGCCATGACACAAACAGTAAATTAACTTTGACTCAGTAACTAATTCAAGGCAAAAAGTAATGAGTAAAGCATTAAAATGAGTTGGAAAATGGACAGTACAAGTTAAAACATGATACTGTAGTTTTGCAGCTGTGGTATTCTGAGCATACTGGAAGTACTTCACCTGTTTTAACTTACTGGAGTTCTGCTTGTGCATGGTTGGTATTATTTGCTGTGAACAACTGTTACTAATGCAGCTTTTTGTAAGTGACATGAATTAAAGCTGACCACAGCAGATATTGTCTTTGAAGGAATAACCTTGCCCGGGTTCAACAGCTACTTTAGAGCGAGCAGGGGTTTACTCTTTCACATTAAAATCAGTCAATTTGGGGCAGAGTATCACTTTAAACTTGTATCTGCTGCTCCTAATTCAGACGTGAGTTCATATTCTTTTGCCTGTGATATCATACTACTTTAGATACTTTGTAAAATCTGTAAAAAAAAAATTAAAAAAAAATGCAGAGGTGGGACTATATCCAATCCCATGTTTATTTAATTTTATACTACCCTAGGTCATCAAAATGAAGCAACACGTCATCTTCTTCTGTTGCTTAATTTCCTGTATTCAGTATCTGCTCAGGTCAGAGTGGCAGATTCCTCCAGGTTCCCACAGAGGTCTGTCTTTCTTGACAACCCTCTGGGAATCTCTTAACGAGCTCAACATATGAGTGTGTATGAACATGCAAGTGTGTGGCCTCCTTTGTGTGTGTATGTATGAGCAATGAGGTATGCAGTTCTTGTAAGGTTGCTGGGCTTGCATTGTGTGAGTGTGTAGGAGTTGAGTGTGTGTTGTTGTGTATAGGTTACTGTGCATGTATGAATGTGTCTGCATGTGTGTGTTTTTTTTTTGTTCTGGCACGTGTGGACAATGCTGCTGTCCACTCCCAGTTTAATTGGAATTTCTGTAACTCCAGGCTGAGTTATGGCATCCTATATTCAGAGAGGGAAGTGGCCCTCTGACCATCATGTGTGAAGCAATATTCACCATGAACACACACACACACACACACACACACACACACACACACACACACACACACACACACACACACACACACACACACACACACACACACACACACGGAAACATAAAGTATGATGCATTATTGATTGATGACCTTTTTCCACTGTTAATGTGAAACATTTATGAAGTAAAAAACAGTAATTGTAATCAAAACCCCAAATTTATTAAATCTTTGTCATCGTGGAATTCATCATGTGGCATTAGAGTGTTTTTCAGATTAATCTATTCATTGAGACTAAAAAAAACATAAAGTGATACAGTCAGGATTGAAATGTTCAACTAAGCTGCAACAACAGAGGGCCTGAGCCTGCTTCCACTGGGTTTCCAACTCGTTTATTTTCTGTCACTGATACCAATATACATCTCAAAAAATGGTCCGGGCAATTCCTACAGCCCATATCCTTCTGATAAAAACACACACAACATGTAAATTATATGTTTACATCTAAAATTGGGATCAAGTTACCATGCAGCCGCCTATACATTTCCCCATGAATGAATTGTGGCTACTGCGACCCAGCTACAGTGAGATATGGGCCAATTCAGTAAATAAGGCATCTCCCTTTGAAAACTGTAAGGCATGAATCCTTTCAGGGTGACCTTAGTGCACACAATAATTATATATAAAAAAAAAAATGAAAACTCTGTAGGATAATAGAAGGGTTATGTGAAATGCCACACATTTCTGGCTTTGTCAGTGCTACACTGACCCCAGCTTCTTAGCTTCTTGCACCTTGGCATTCAAGGGATACAGAAAAGGTTGTGGTCAGGAAAATGCAGAGGATTTTGGTCAATAATTGAACTGTAGGCTATCAACCCTGTCCTAAAAGAACTCCATAAAACGTAGGCATGGATACAATTTTATTCAGGATGAGATGATTTGCATATTATCTCAAAGTCCTAAGGCTGACATAATTAATTAAATCAGTAATGATTAAAAATCAGCCTCAAAGCTTGAGAGCAAAATCTTTGACTATGTAGAAAAAAACTGATTTAATCTCTTTAAGAGCCAGTAAGGTCACGACAGGGCAGCAAGCAAAGCAGTGTGCTATATATGCAGGGGTTCAATCACAAGTTATAAAGCAAGAGCCACCAGCAGTGTATGTGCATTGTCCAGCTTACATTGGAAGACTCTGTTAATGCCCTCATAAGTTGCATATATTTACAAAGATATTTTAGGTGAAATGCTCGTTGAGGATCTCGTAGCTCTGGTGTCTACCTGTAAGGTCTGCATGGCTTTCCTACTGTTAAACGTGGAGAACTTCACAGCGAATGTCTCACATATTTCCATTCAATAAGGTGAGTACGGCACACTCATACTTTGTTTCTTTTGAGTTTCAATGTTAACAATTGTGTGAATCAAAAAAGGTGTTTGAATTGGTTATCCATCTTCATGTTGCAAACAAGATGCTGTCTGCTTTTTCATTTATTGTTGGCCATTTTTGTTTATATATATATATATATATAAACTCTCTTTTCTGACTGTAGTAAGGCTACACTAGGGAAAATAGTTGTATGTTTGTATTTGTAAGACTATTCTATACATAGGTTACACAATTGGTGTGGGCAGAGGGCCTGATGGTTGTGGTCTGCACCCGGGCCCAGAGTGTCATTGTTCCACTACGGAGCAACCTGCTTTTATTTTCTGTGGAAATGACTCATATAATGTTTCAACTATGGCCATCCTCAGGTGAAAGCAAATGAGTGAACCCACTTGCGATTAACAGACTTTTATATATTTGAGTGCTTAATTTTACAAAGTAGCATTTTTACTTGAGTACATTTTTTGGTCAGTCCCACCTCTGGAGTTCAGTCTCATCTCAACAAGCCCTTCTGTAATTATCCGCTGGCTCTGTGTTCTTCATAGCATTTGCTATATGATGTAATGGCTTTTGGAAGATACATTTTGTGTCTCTGATATGAAATCAAAATGTAATGTGGACTCTTGGCTGGGAGGGAACTTTGAATTTTAACAGTGCTGCGAGTGTGACTGATGACACTGAACAAAAGTACAGACGAGAATGCAGGCTGAGGAAGGCCTTGTGTGTCTGTGAACAAGTAAACAGAACCTTTTTCACAAACTTTTGAATATACAAGACCGACACCTGTAGCCATGGTAACTGTACACGGAAAAGTTGGCAACAGTTGTAACCTTCAAATGCTTGAGACGTGAAAAATAAAAATGTATTGTATTGTGTTGACACACATTTTTGTCAAAAAAGTTGATTTTTTTTGTTTTTGTTTCTTTCATGCAACTGAATCTCCTATAGTAAGGCAAGGCAAGGCATGTTTATTTGTAGAGCACATTTCAACAAGGCAATTCAAAGTGCTTCACATGAAACCATGAGAAGCATCAAAACATAAGGCAAAAGAAAAGGACATTTAAAAACAATTAAGAACAGTGATTAAAACATTAAGCAAGCTAAAAATAGGATAAAAGTATACCAACTTTATTATTATTATTATTCAAACTATCTTTTCAATTAAATAATTTGTTAATTTAAGGGCACGAAATGCAACACTGCCATTTTATTTTGTCATTTATTCTTTTCTTTTTGTTTTGTACCCTCATCAACTGTCGCAATTACAACACTTTTATTTTTGTGACTGCAGTTATGTGTGAGTTCTGTTTTCCGTGTGTGTATACATGTGTGTGTGTTTTGTGTTTTCTTATCTCTTGTCTGATGTGCTCGTGGCAGATCATCAGTAGGTAGGTGTATTAAGCCGGCTCGATACGCAAGGCAAAGGGAGGATTATTATGACAAGCTTTATCTGCCGACTGTCTCTCTTTGCTCTTCTGACACAGTTCTCTGATTGACAACTTATAAAAACACACACACACACACACACACACACACACACACACACACACACACACACACACACACACACACACACACACACACACACACACACACACACACACTACACACTGTGTATCAGGTCAACTTATAGACATTAAATGCAGACTTAAACACTCCGATACACGCATAAATGAAAGTGCATACATATGCCATGTGTACATACAGACACAGCAGATGTTCCTGATTTGATTAGGTGCACACACACACACACATGCACATACTCGCAGCATCTGAATACACCAACACGAGTGCAGGCCTTATTGATGTAATGAAAATATGTACTAAAGAGATCCACATAATGTGTGAGGATAAAGACACACATTCACATATAGTATACATACAAAGGATGTCATAATAGAACCGAACAGATGCACATTCAACTTACAACACAACAATGTCTTGACATTCTCCCTCACACGCACACACACACACACACACACACACACACACACACACACACACACACACACACACACACACACACACACACACACACACACACACACACACACACACACACACACACACACACACACACACACACACACACACACACACACACAATACATGAACAAAATGCTAAGCATACACAGCGCTCCCGAGCAGAGCTGATAGGGCTTAATTGCCTGATTTCCTTATTATGAAGCACACAACACAGTCATAAAATGTGAAATTAAATCCTTTACGGTCATTACAAGAAAGAAAGAAACAAACAGAATTTATTCACTGCCTAAGCATTAAATACCAGAATAAAACACAGGCACAATTTGCCCACCAGGATATAGATACACTTAATGTTGTATTAAAAAGTGAATATTTGTAATTATTTTATGAAAGTCAAACATCTTTTTATTTTTTTTTATTTTTTTTATTAGTATAAAGAAAATCTATTATGGTAAAATACATTTTCATAGGCACTTTCAACATGATTTGACTGTACAAGGTAAGGCGACTGCATTTGTATAGTACATTTCAACACCAAAGGCAAGTTGAAGTGCTTTATATAAAACATAAAAGGCATCAAAACAAAATGTAAAAGCAACATAATACAAATGACAAAAAAAACATTTATTAAAAATTAGGGAGTTCAATCTGAAAATTCAAAAAATAAGAAGTACAAGTGTATATAAGAGTAATGTAATGTAAAAGTTACAGTGCTGTGTAAGAAATGAGTAATTATTTGATTGATAAAAGACAGGGGTAAACAGAAAAGTTTTCAGCCTCGATTTAAAAGAACTGAGTTGCAGCAGAATTGCTTTTCTCTCAGAGTTTGTTCCAGATATGTGGAGCATAAAAAGTGAACACTGCTTCCTCATGTGTGGTTTTTGTCTCGAGACAGAAAGCAATAACTTATCATACTACCAAATTGTGGTCTGTCATAAGTGACAAGAAATTAAAGATCATAAAAATGTGAAAATCTACTCTGATCTTGATGATAACAGTAAAAACATTTGGGTTTTTTGTATGTTTTATGAACTTTATTTTAATCAAAACCTTTTGTAGTTTCATGTTGGAGCATTGACTGTAAACATTTTGGGAATCATGTGGCCGTGCTACAGGGAAAATGAATGTGATCAGGCATAAACTGTTATACCAAAAATCATTGTCGGTGCTACTAAGTAATGGAAAGTCACGGGCAGTCCTCCTTCTTGTGGCCACAACACTGTGATTGTATAACAAACAAACTAATGAAAAGACCCAGCAGTTTGTAAATATTTGTAATTTATTGTTTTCACTGCGCAACATGTATGTTTGGGCTCTGCTTTACAGAATCAACTAGAAAATGTAACCGTTTCTTCCCTTAAGACCAGTAGTTTTAGGCCTGAACCACCGAGGTTCAATGAGGAAAGAAAATATACATTACAGTATAGAAGCCTAGAGGCCGAATCATATTTTATAAAGTTCCTGGAATGTGATAAATCCTCCAATAGGTTAGTAAATGGTGTAATATGACAATAATATTATTCAAGCAAAAGCCCTACATTAGATAGCAAATGATGAAAAACCCACAAAGGTGTTTCTGAAGGCTTTTTGCTATGCGGGAATCTACCTTTTCTTCCCATTTTTGAGGTTTAGTGCATATTTTCCCATTATAGATTTGTATGTGCCAGTCACTTTGATTCATGAGGAGCCCATAGGCTACGGCACTGACAATGTTCTCTTAGCGCTAAAAATCCATAGTTGAAGCAATAAATGCATTGTAACCTTTGTTAAAAAGGTCTCCACTCATCAAAGTCACAGTGTAGATGAAGAGGTTCCTCTTCATCTTTTAATATAAGATAATCTGATGTTCAAACTACTTCAGTCACAAAGCACATTATTTAAACAATATCTATTTAAGTGTTTGGGGAGCTTAAGGTTAAATCACAGTTCTCTGAACAAAGATGCCCATTTTTCATGCAAGGCGAAAGTAAGCTTTACGTTTCTTTCTATTACAAGTTTAACTTGTCTGTCTTCACACAGCCGGTTTATCAGCATTTATGAAGTGCACACACTGTGAATAATTCATCTGAATAGAAAAAGGGTCTGATGCTGAAATTATAACTAGCCTGTAACAACACTGTATATGAATAAATAGGACAATATATGTGTTCAAGTAATAATTAGTCCACTGTTAAATCCATCAGCCAGCTTAATTTACACACATTTCTGCCTCTATATTTTACTAAATGTGTGCTTGTGGAGGAATATGTTTGTCACAGCTCATGTCTTCAATTTGCTAAAACAAAGCTGTATTTTCTAAGATAGTTTTATGTTTACACGCCCTGCAGTAGGTGTGTTTTGAGGACTGGTGTTTGCCTGTGTGTGTGTGTGTGTGTGTGTGTGTGTGTGTGTGTGTGTGTGTGTGTGTGTGTGTGTGTGTGTGTGTGTGTGTGTGTGTGTGTGTGTGTGTGTGTGTGTGTGTGTGTGTGTGTGTGTGTGTGTGTTGATGGTGGTGGTGGTGGTGGAGTGGGCTGCATCTAGGGTTGCGTTTCTCATTCCCTGCAGAAGAAATGGGCCTCAAAAATGTCAAGTAGCCTCAAATGGTCCATTAATCCCTTTGCCTCACTGGTGGTGGTCTGCAGAGGTATTTACTATGGTACGTGACAGAATAGCCTGATAGTCAAACACACACACACACACACTGAGCCGGCTCAGGCAAGGACATCTATTCAGACAGCACCATCTCTCTATGCACTCCCAATTATTCTGGAAATAATTCTTAAATATTTTCCCCGCTCTTTAGGGGTTCCGTCGAAACAGGTCAGTGACCTATTTTGCATTTAGTTTAACATTTCTTCAAACTTTATTTACCATGGGAAAGTCTTTTCTAACTGTGCCCTATTTCACATTCTTATACTTGCATTTTGTGTAGTCAAAACGGAGTCACTGTTGATCTCTGAGCTGCTGCATTGAAGCAGTTGGAGTTTATGTGCCTTGTTTTTGTCTGTGATGGTTTTTCTGCCAATTCAAGGGATCAAACTGATGATCCTCTTCTCAAAGGCCTTCTTTCACATTTAGGTCACCACTACTTAAATTGAGAGACTTCACCATGGCAGCATTCATGCAGGAAATGGTTGTGTAGCTTTTCTCATGGTGTAAAATCATCTTGATTTTTATCCAGCAGCTACATACAAAGCTCGTGTCCCTCTGTGTTGGATGTCACCAGCCTTTTAAACTGATTTTACCTGCACAAATGCACTGTGATATTAATGTGAGCTAATTGGGAATCTAGTAGGGTTTTGATCTAATTTATGCCCTTATCGCACCATTGTTGCAGAGCTACATCTGGTCATTATAAATGGTGTTTTTGAACGGGACTGGACCACCCTTCACTTTCTGAATCACATCCCGTTAGACGCACAGTGCACAGTTGGAGCACCAATACATCAGGCAACAAATGTGGAGTGATTCATATGCTCATCTGCCAAAGGCACACAAGACTCCATGGCAAGGAAAATTATGTGGACAGATGAGTCCATTACAATGATAATATAGCAGATGACATATCATTGCACTTGTGGACATGACATGCCTCTGGGTGGCCTCGAGAGGGAGAAACTCAACATGGAAAATCATAGGAATAAAATGTGGGTCTGTGCTTCGGTCAAGCTGCACTTCCACCATGAAAATGCCACGTAGAACAGGAATGTTGTTATTAAAGAATAATTTACATTTATCACAGTTATTTTCAGTTACTGATAAGGCAGATTACAAGTATTGGTATTTCTGTTGATGAATGCAAGACATGTCCTTACATGGAGTCATGCTGGATATTACTTTGGACATGTGCATGCCCTCCATTTTTTATATTACTGATTTTATTGTGACTGCTGTAGATGTGCCTACTTTACAAGTTAATGCAATGCTAAGTTCCTTAAAGGTGATAGAAATTCATTCCTCAGTTTTCTTCAGGAGGTAGCAACAAACTCTATGCACCTGTTTTAAGAAACAACAAGGAATAATATACTATAACTTGACAATTTTAACTTACCAAACACTGAAAAAAGGGTAAACTATTCTTTATTCTCAAGCCCAAACTGTGAATAATGGGAAATATTGATATTGTTTTGCGGTGTCAAACAAACTGGGCAACAACTGCTTGTGTTCATATTCCAATTATTTACTAGCTAATTATTCATTCCCCTCCAGCTCGTAGTGCAGCATGATTGGCACAAAATAAATACATACTGCAAATATAGATGTTGAAATCCTTCTTGCAAGCAGTCACAGGCAGCAAAAAGAGATGTAGAGCATGCCAGTCCAAACGCTGCTGACAGGCTGTTACTGCTATTCCACTCACTGCACCTTCAGGCACTCTGAATGAAAGCACCCACTTACATTCACTCAGTGTGTATTACATTTTACAGTATAGGTTATTATTCTTACATTCAAGGCCTAAGGGTAAATAATTTTTGGCAATTTTTCTACACTGTAAAGAATAAGTAATCACATCTGGTGTTATTTAATTCTGCGGAGGCAAAAGGGAGAAGATTGGCGTGTGTTAAGAAGGAGAAAGAGACTGTTTGGCACATAGAGACAGAATTTGAAGAGGAAAAAGACAAGTTATGTCTGAGTGAGAGAGAAAAGGAGTAAGTGATACATAGAAATTAATTTTAGAGAATGAGCAGCAACTATATCTACATTCAGCCAAAGTACACTGCTGATTCAGCTGGAATGATTAAATTCTCTTGCCTTGCCTGCACAGTTTCTCTGTCTTTATCTCCCGTTTCCTTCCCTCACCCTTTCCTCTTTCTGCCCTTCACTGTTTTTCTTGTGTTTTCGTTCCCTGTTCTCTTATGCAAAGCTCGGCATATAGGACATAAAACCGTTGCT
Organism: Brachyistius frenatus; assembly: GCF_029030835.1. Classification (NCBI taxonomy): domain Eukaryota; kingdom Metazoa; phylum Chordata; class Actinopteri; family Embiotocidae; genus Brachyistius; species Brachyistius frenatus. Next base: position 9,280,105 of record NW_027210600.1, read on the forward strand.
TTTATACGTGTTTTTTTTTCTTTTCTTTTCTTTTTTCCTTCAATAGTCATTGATGAAATGAGTTCCCCATACCTCAAAACCCATTAGTCAAGCGAGTTTGATTGAACAGCCTTCCAGCCAATCACAGCCATTTGACCGCCCACCAGGCCACAGAAGAGTAAACAAGAGTACGGTGACGTTACCTGCGTACGTTCTGGAACTCGCGTCACCCGCTGCTGGCGGTGACGCCACGTTAGGGATTAGCAGGGCAGAGGCACGCCACTTCTTTTTAACCTGTTAGTAATGCAGATGTTTCTTTTGTACCTTTGAGTCAGTTAACATTCGTCATTGTGCTAGCTGGCTACCTGAGTCATTCCAGTGCAAGCAAACAAACTTAATGCAAGCTCATGGTGGCGGATATATTTGAGCTAGATCAATTGATTTTTATAGTAGTATATTATTTTTTTCTTGTGTCTATGCAATGTGGGTGTTCAATTATGTAATTAAAAACTACTTGTTTTATCTTAAAATCTATTCAAAGAAATATATTAATTTATGCTGTTTTCTGCTTGTTTAGGACCGTCAATCCCTTCAGGCATCAACCCCGTTAAGAGAGAATGAATTGAACGTTGCACAGGTGAGCAGTCAAATAAAATAAGTATTCAAGTTAGTCCTGATCTCCTTGTTAATGCTGCATATGGGCTAAAGGCAGGGGATCATTGTGCTCATGTCCCCCACACCTTTACTTGTCTGCTCCATCTGGCTTTTTCACTAATCGCATACATGAACAACAAATTGCTTCTCATCAGCATCAGCTGTACTTTGTTTTAAGTGCAAGGTTGCAAATGTTTGCATGCTAACAGGCTAGATGAATTACACGTACCCACCAAACAGCATGTTAGCATGCTGACTGTGCTTAAAGCACAGCTGTTCCTGAGCCACGTTTCACAACTCTAATCTTGTATAACTTCTGTCATCTCTCTTCTTACTCTTCAATCTTTTAGATCCAGCTCTTCCTCATCCCCTCTATCGTCACATCCGTCTCTCTCTCTCTCTCTTTTCTGGTCTCCATCCATCGGTTTCCTCCCCTCCTTACTTTTTGTCCCCTCATGCTCCCTCCAATCTGCTTCTACTCTAAATCTCACCCTGTACCTCTCACCATCCTTTCCCTCCTTCTCCCTCCCATCCCATTGTTACGCTCCATCCTCAGTGCCTTTCATGCTGTGTCCCTCTATCCCTCTGTGCCACCTCCCTCTTTCCTCTGTCCTCTAATCATCTCTCATTTTTTAATTTCCCTGGCAGACAGCTCCAGTGCTGGTCCATTTAGTCACAGGCTTTTAATTAGGAGAAAGCTGATTAGGAAGGCCACTCTCCACCCTGCTAATGGTGTACAGGCACACAAGACCCCCCCCCCCCACACACACACACACACACATACATACACACATACATACATACATACACACATACATACACACATACACACATACATACATACATACATACATACATACATACATACATACATACATACACATATACACACACAAAAACACACAAAGACACACACACAAAACCACCTATACACATGCACGAGCCCCTAAAAGCAATGTTATTTATTCAGAAACCTCTTGTTTACATGCTGTGAACAAACATATTCATGAACATATGCTGGCACGTATCAGAAGTAAATCAGTGTGTTCAAAATGTGAGTATATTGTTTTGACATATTATCCTCAACCACGGACATACTGAGTCCCAAGGGAGTGTGGCTGATGTTATGGGAAGCAATGGAAGAGATTAAATCCAAGTAATTCATATTTGAACTGCCCTTGCCTTGTTGTAGTTGTGTCATTGATGTTGTTGTTTTTGGTGCTGGTGGTAGTGGGTAGTGAGCTCTGCTTTGGTGCAAATCGGCAACCATATTGATGAGGGTGGCCGTGAAATGTTGAGGTGCTTGATTTAGGTGTAAATATAGCTGTTTTCCTTTTACATTTGTTGTCACCTGACTTATTTACTGATATATAGCTCTGTAATGGTGAACCATGGATTACTCTCCTGACGCAGCTGTGGAGTCCTTCAGGGGATTTCAAGGATTTATAAAAAGTCAAAATGATCTAGTTTAAGCACTGTCATGACTTATTGAGCAATTTCAAACTGACAAGCACAATAACAACAACGGTAATTCCTGTGAGAGTTGTTACTTCAAGTGAAGGCTTTAAGAAATCCAACTTGATCATGTGAAAAGCCAGGAGCTAAAAGAATGAATTATGAGTCATGCAAAGTGGTCTTTAATTAGTGCGTAGGAGGACCAGCTGCAGCTGCCACAACTTCCATATTTAACTGAATATTATATCTAATGCGTAGCATAAGTGTGAACTGCATGTGTCATGTACTATACATGTATAGCATATGACATCCAGTGTTTAGGTTCTCAGTCTATAAAGGAGATGAGATACTTTTCTTTGGACCTTCAGAGGTTCAAAGTGCCATTGAGCCAAAAAAAAAAAAAAAAAGGCATTGCATGTCTAAGTTTCAGTCAAGCAGGTGAGTCTCGCCAAAACCACAGACCAACTGGCCAGTTAGGAAATCTCAAAATATTAATCCAACTAAATTATCATCGCTGACAAGACATTTCACTCTATTCTCATTGAATTCTGCATTTCTAACTACAGCTACCTCAGACTAGTGAGAAAACCTTGTCGAGATTAGATTAATTGCATGTTGGTTATTCCCAGCACCTGAAAGAATATAAACATCGCTCTCCCGGGAGGAAATGTTTGGGTATGACTGCGTGTATATGTTTATGTATGAGCCTCTGAACGTCCAGACTTGGTCATCAAACTCTTGTTATCCTCCACTTTTCCAGCAGAGCGCATGTGACGTAGTGTTTGCATGGGCCAAAAAAGCTGTTGTGAAAAAATAACATCACCAGCTGTTCTTGCTGCTTTAGGACCACAAAGCCAGACCATGACGAGGCTTTCTGTTTGAGTTGAAAATGTTGTGTGACTTTCCAGTTGGTGAGAAAATTGCAAACCTCTTCTTGACAGTAGAAAAATGTTTCAGCAGAATTAGCAGATGCTCTCAGAGTTTAGTTTGTGATTATTCTTTAACCTCCCCTCCTTACCACATCTTGACGAACCAGTTGTCTCTTCACACTTACTTTTACTCAAGTTTACTTCAGTCGAACTTTGCACTTTTCTTATGCCAATCAGTGTCTCTAAACTTTCCTTCTGTTCCCTGAAAACACCCACACAGACCTACAAATGCTAAATCAGTGCTCTCAGTTATTATTACAGACACTGTGATTCACTGAGTGAGTGGCTGGCATTTTAACAACACGGAAGAAACATCAGTGTTTTATTTTGCTCATTAAATGATGACCTAGTGATGTCAGTAATACAATTAAGTTGGCCATGAATCATTTTCCCTCTCTTGATTTATTCTTGATAATGAGTCTTAAACTAAACTTGGAGGTAAAACCGGGAATGAAAACATGATTCACTTTGTTCGCCTCAGTCTATCATAAACCAGCCTCTAGTAGGTATCGGTGGTTTTAGAGAGAGCATGCGTATATTTTATGTCAGTATACACGTGCATGCAGATTACGCGCTTGGAGGTTTGGTTGTGGCTTTATATGTTCCTGGGTGTTGGCCTCTGTAGCCAATAAAAGAGCTGCTGTTACTATGGCTGTGGTGGAACAGCCCTCTTTACACACACACACACACACACACACACACACACACACACACACACACACACACACACACACACACACACACACACACACACACACACACACACACACACACACACACACACACGCGCGCTCACACTCGCGAGTATGCACACACGTACACGCACACGCACGCACGCATGCGGAGACCCAGATATTAATTCTAGCTGCTCTGGTTGTGTTCAAACACAAGTAATTCTCTTCAGGGCTGTTCTCTTCTTGCATCTTCTTTTGCAGCCTTGAAGCCTGACACAGCGTATCATCGAGGAGCAGGCCGCTTTGTGTATTTGTGTGTGTTGTACTTTCAGATTTATTTAAATTTCGTGTCCCTTTGATGAGCACACTAAGGTACTATGATTATTTTATTCTGCTGTCAAAGTAAACTGCAATTGATTTAGTGAGGTCTAGTGGAAGCTACAATTTTGAGAGACTGGCAGTGAAATGACTCTCTAAATGCTCCAAGTGACTCCACTCTTCCACTTCTCCTGTATTTGGTTCACTTTACAGAACTAATTATGTCAAGATGTCTGAAACAGACTTAGACACTTGCTTAGAAATGGACATACAGTCTAGACATATATTTGGACAGTTACCCATTTTTAGATCTTCAGTGTGTTTCAGCACATTTGGTTTTAAATGAAATATACATATTAACTAACATTAGTGTCATGTTTCAGCTTGAATTTGAGTGGGTTTATGTCAATATTGAAGGAGCGGTGTTGGAGATAGAGCATTTTTAAATATATATTGGCAAAATGTTTTGGGTTCAAAAGTTATTTGTCAATCGACACATTCGATAGTCTTGGTTTAATATTACTTTGTACACAAAGAGCTCAAACGTGGCTCAAAGTTTAATTTGAGTTGATGCTTTTTAGATTTAAATGAAGTAGTATGTCAATATTGAAGAGTCAAGAGTTGACCATGCAAGTGAAGAAGATGATAAAAAAAAAAACAAGTTGTGCACAGCATCATAAAAAAATGCCAAATGACCTGGCAGACGGAGGAGTAAAAGTCCTGTAGTTGACCAGAAAATATTCTGTATAGGGATGAAAAACAAGTTATGTTTGCACACCAAGTGAAGAATGCGCTCCCTGATGCAGGCGTACATGTTTTTCTGTCAATGACCAAGAGAAAACTTCATGACTGTAACCTCACCACAACACTGGACTGATCAAACAAAAATCATCAGCCTCTGACAAACTGATAGAAAGAGGAATATATGGAGAGAAAAAAGGGAACAGCGAAGGACTCAAAGCAGCCACCATCTGATCCATCAGACATGGTGGTGGTTGTATTATGGCCTGGAAAAGTAAGGCTGCCATTGGACCCGGCACACTGGCATTTACAGATGATTTCACTGCTAAAGCAGCAGGATGAATCTCATTTGATGGCATTTCATTCGGCAGGACATCTTAAACGGATGGTCAGAGCAACAAAAGATGTTTCAGACTAAAGAGGAGGAACGTCCTTGAAGTGTAAGAGCTGAATGTCTGGTGATTGCAAAGGATTTTCCAAAAGAACAAAAAATCCATATGATGATTCAGTTTGACGTCATATACATATTTTTATTACTTTTGAGCTCCCACACAGTTTGTTCGATGGTGTAAACCTACAAAAATTTGAGCTACGACTTTGCAATTTGGCTGCCAACCTTTTAAATTTTGTAAGTGTCATTGATTACATCACTGTTTATTTCTGCTGTAGAAATTAGTTCCACTTAAATATCTGGATTATCCAGGATAACACTAACATGAAAATCATAAGTGAGAACTAGTGACAGCCCAGAAAGTGATGTGTTTATCCAGTGAGGTGAAGAGCGCTTCCAATTTTCTGTCTCGATGATGGAAAGAGCTGTCAGTTATATACTGTGCCAGATGACATCTAAAGTCGCCCATGACTTTGCTACAATCAAGACAAATGTCACACTACCTTCACAAACGTACAGACACCTCCTTATGAAAAGCATAGCGTATCAATTCCCTTCTCCTCCTCCTCTGCACTGCTCACTGGCATACACATCTTAGGTATGCATGTGTGGATCTACGCACAGTTGAATTACAACCCTGTATTACTCCATAATGACGTACATCAGAGTTGGCAGGAAGTGATTGGCGTAGATGGCGGATGTACCAACGGTCCGACTCGGTACACTCAGGGACTGGGCTGTGTATCCAGAGTCCCCTCTGTGGTCAGCGTTAGGCCACAGAAATACTTCAGTTAAGATTAGGATACGATTTTGGCTTTGATTTAAATGAAATAATTGTGTCTTATCACACTTGATGTTTTTTTTTTGTATTAAACCAGATCACAATCTTTCCCCGAACCTTAACTGAGAGCTGCCAGTGTCTGAACGTGATCAGAAAATGTTAAATAATGTTGTAGTCTGCACTAAGAAAAGCACTTTTTTTTTTTTCTTAAGCAGAGGAAGCTGCAGCATAGAAAGGTTAATCGAAGAAGCTCATTAAGCTACAGTTAATTCCAAGAACGAGTTTAACACTCCTTGCCTCTTCATCTGTGTTCCTCCATCAGCTACAACAGTCTTTATGAAGCACTTACATTCAGCTCCGCTCTCGTGACACACACACACACACACACACACACACACACACACACACACACACACACACACACACACACACACACACACACACACACACACACACACACACACAAATATTTAAATACCATACTTTCACATTGCCAACCTTCAGATACGATATGCATTATAAACAAAGTTTGTAAGATGCATGCAGAGCTTATTAATATTATAATATAAATGCCACTAATGAAACCAGGATCCTGTCACATACTATATGCTCACACATAAATACCTCTTTAGCAAATGCTGCCTTCTTTTCAAAGAGAGTAAGAATGTGAAGTTTGTGCAGTGCCATGCTGTCTGTGAATGTCAATCTCTTTGCCTTCCATTCCTCTGGAAGGTCGGCGTTAACTTTGGAGGGGCAACAAACAAACAGTCGAGGCTTTCTGTGAGGCTTTGTCAGACCGAGGTATTACTCACCACACACATTCTTTAGCAGTTGCACAAGTGTAAAATCCCACGGAGGACCGTCAGAGTTCTGTAGGCAGAACCTTTTTACATCTCTCTTTGTCGGATCACGTCTTGTGAGTCTCTGCGCGAGTTGTGTGTCTCTGTGCGAGACGGGGAATGTTCCGGTGTTGCATGTCTGCACGCTTGCATGCTCGCTGCGAATGTCTCTGTAGGCCTCTGGCTGGCACTCGCTCGAACGTTCATATATACTGCATGTTTGTGCGCACCAGTCATCATTCAAGACACTCCAGTGGGTCAGTGCTGTAATTGCCAGTCAAACCCTGACACACTTCCACAGGTGTGGCTTCAATCCGTTTCCCCACCACCTGCATTGAACTGCTGATATGGCATAGCTTGCTGCCAAATATATGCTGACGTGGCCAATGCTAATTAGCTGCTGAAGCCCAGTGGGCAACATTAAGTTGTTGTAAAAGTTGCTCCTGTGTGCCAGAGAATTAAACATGCACATTCATATTGGTACGTGCTTGTGTTTTAATATACAGTGGGTATGGAAAATATTCAGACCCCTTTAAATTTTTCACTCTTTGTTTCATTGCAGCCATTTGCTAAAATCAAAAAAGTTCATTTTATTTCTCATTAATGTACACTCAGCACCCCATCTTGACAGAAAAAAAACAGAAATGTAGAAATTTGTGCAAATTTATTAAAAAAGAAAAACTGAAATATCACATGGTCATAAGTATTCAGACCCTTTGCTCAGTATTGAGTAGAAGCACCCTTTTGAGCTAGTACAGCCATGAGTCTTCTTGGGAATGATGCAACAAGCTTTTCACACCTGGATTTGGGGATCCTCTGCCATTCTTCCTTGCAGATCCTCTCCAGTTCCGTCAGGTTGGATGGTGAACGTTGGTGGACAGCCATTTTCAGGTCTCTCCAGAGATGCTCAATTGGGTTTAGGTCAGGGCTCTGGCTGGGCCAGTCAAGAATGGTCACAGAGTTGTTCCGAAGCCACTCCTTTGTTATTTTAGCTGTGTGCTTAGGGTCATTGTCTTGTTGGAAGGTGAACCTTCGGCCCAGTCTGAGGTCCAGAGCACTCTGGAAGAGGTTTTCTTCCAGGATATCTCTGTACTTGGCCGCATTCATCTTTCCTTCAATTGCAACCAGTCGTCCTGTCCCTGCAGCTGAAAACACCCCCATAGCATGATGCTGCCACCACCATGTTTCACTGTTGGGATTGTATTGGGCAGGTGATGAGCAGTGCCTGGTTTTCTCCACACATACCGCTTAGAATTAACGCCAAAAGTTCAATCTTGGTCTCATCAGACCAGAGAATCTTATTTCTCATAGTCTGGGAGTCCTTCATGTGTTTTTTGGCAAACTCTATGCGGGCTTTCATATGTCTTGCACTGAGGAGAGGCTTCCGTCGGGCCACTCTGCCATAAAGCCCCGACTGGTGGAGGGCTGCAGTGATAGTTGACTTTGTGGAACTTTCTCCCATCTCCCTACTGCATCTCTGGAGCTCAGCCACAGTGATCTTTGGGTTCTTCTTTACCTCTCTCACCAAGGCTCTTCTCCCACGATTGCTCAGTTTGGCTGGACGGCCAGGTCTAGGAAGAGTTCTGGTCGTCCCAAACTTCTTCCATTTAAGGATTATGGAGGCCACTGTGCTCTTAGGAACCTTGAGTGCTGCAGAAATTATTTTGTAACCTTGGCCAGATCTGTGCCTTGCCACAATTCTGTCTCTGAGCTCCTTGGACAGTTCCTTCGACCTCATGATTCTCATTTGCTCTGACATGCACTGTGAGCTGTACGGTCTTACATAGACAGGTGTGTGCCTTTCCTAATCAAGTCCAATCAGTTTAATTAAACACAGCTGGACTCCAATGAAGGACTAGAACCATCTCAAGGAGGATCAGAAGAAATGGACAGCATGTGAGTTAAATATGAGTGTCACAGCAAAGGGTCTGAATACTTATGACCATGTGATATTTCAGTTTTTCTTTTTTAATAAATTTGCACAAATTTCTACATTTCTGTTTTTTTCTGTCAAGATGGGGTGCTGAGTGTACATTAATGAGAAATAAAATGAACTTTTTTGATTTTAGCAAATGGCTGCAATGAAACAAAGAGTGAAAAATTTAAAGGGGTCTGAATACTTTCTGTACCCACTGTACTCAGTTTAAACAGCAATACATCACAACATAGAGATTGTGTGTGTGTGTGTGTGTGTGTGTGTGTGTGTGTGTGTGTGTGTGTGTGTGTGTGTGTGTGTGTGTGTGTGTGTGTGTGTGTGTGTGTGTGTGTGTGTGTGTGTTTGTATATTTATTTTCATTACTTTCATCACCACCGAATTCACTTAAACTCTCTCCTTTTTATAATATTACTGTCGTGTATACTGGCTAATATGTGAAATATTACATAATAAAACATATTCACATTGTATCATTTAACAACTAATATTTAAATACACTGATTCAATTTATGAGACTTGCAGTAAAGGTTGTTTTTTTATACGTAAAAATTAGACAACCAGTCATTCGTTTATCAATTACGGAATACAATTATAGTACATATCTTGCTCAGGTTAGTGCTGTTTGGGTGCATTTTTGGCTGATCGTTCAAAATATGAATCTTTATTGTACTTTTTATCATGAGAATGTCTGTGTTGGTGCTGTGTTGCAGTTCGACACTGCAAAAGTGTGTGTTTGTGGTACAAAACCAACAGACAACACAACAAAACCTTCAAGCATGTTTATCTGTATATATGTGTGAGTGTGTGTTAATTAGTGTTTACTGTGTTTTCCCCAGCCGGTAAAACTAGAGCAGCAATAAAGTAACATAATTGCCCTCGGGGCCCCTTGAGATAGAGAAGGGCAGAAAGAGAGAGGGGATGTAATGAGTGGAGGAGGGATGAAGGAAGGAAGGAAGGAAGGAAGGAACAATACGAGGGCAATTAGATAAATAGATGACGGAGCAGGACGGAGGGCCGTTCTGATTTTCTAACCTTCTTTTCAAATACCCCTTTACATCCTAAAAGAAGAGGTGATACATTTTATCATTTGTTTTCTTGTTGTCGAATTGATGGCAACTTCAGACTTAATACATTTCACCTAAATTATTAACCTCACTGGTGATCTCACCTCTTTTGGCTAATTACACTGATTAAATCCATATTGTGAGCTGGACCTATGCTGGGAATTGAGAAGGTCACTTATCTCTAAAAACTGTAGTGCAGCCAATCAGTCTGTCAAGTCGCACGCAGTTCTGTGAGGAGGTGTTAAAAGAAACACTTTAGGTCTATTTACATGTGAAGCACAGTTTTAAGCAAACTTTTGCTTGAATTATTGAACATTTTCTCAAAGAGATTGCTTTTCAAATCCTCAGTGATCTGCCTCCGCTTGTCTTTTTTCATGCGGTTGCTGTATCACTCAAAATGCCACTTTTGCCTATTTATGTACCACAGAATGACATAATTAATAGTCTGGGCACAGGCAAATTAACTGGCTCCATCTAGCTCCGTTAGACAATTGCAGAATCCCTTCCAGCTGAAACATCCATGCGCATGCATGTGTGTGTGTATATTTGTGATCAAAAAGCGTGTGTGTGTGTGTGTGTGTGTGTGTGTGTTTTGTACAGATCAGTGTGTACCCATTTGTATATGCAATAGGAGAGACACGTATGGGTCTGTGCATGGATACATCGTGGCACAAATAGTTTCCCATCTTGTGTGTGTGTGTGTGTGTGTGTGTGTGTGTGTGTGTGTGTGTGTGTGTGTGTGTGTGTGTGTGTGTGTGTGTGTGTGTGTGTGTGTGTGTGTGTGTGTGTGTGTGTGTGTGTGTGTTTGTGTCAGTGTTTGTACCAGGGCCTTGGAGGTTCCCCTTGTCATGCATTCTGAAATTTGCCCTGTGGCTGTTCCACTGAACAGCTGCTCTCTCCTCAAAGGCTGTCTCTCATCTTCTGCTCTCATTCCTCTCGAGTTATCTCTCCGCTTCTGTCTGTTTCTCTTTTCTCTCTTCAGAGCTCATTTGGCATCATCCGTTGGTTCATGCCGATGTATTTGCTCTTACTCCATAAAAGAATCTCATGGACGTGCACCTGGGCACCTCTCACACCAGAACATTCACGTGCTCTTCGCGCGATAGGTTCCTATTAATGATCTAATACCACTGAAAAATCGGTTGTTCATTTTAATCCAATCTAAATTATTACTCCTAATCCTTCTTTTTTGTTGAAAACCTTCAGGTTTTAGACTTAAAACTAGAGAGGAGAGTGTTCAAATTGTGACTAAGATACAGCTCAAAGTCACAAACGAGATGGATAGCATTTGTTTGTCTTTATGATCTGTAACTGATCTGTAACATAGACCTCAGCCTCTTGACAGTTTTAGGCTACATGTCCATCGTCACATGATCGGTGGTGATCTAATGTTAAAGGCTGTGCCTAAAACCAATTTAGGGTCCGTTTTGAACAGATAGGTTAAAGGAGGTCAAGATAAAAAAAAAAAAAATTCTTAGCCAAAGATGATCAATTGTGTAAATTGAAACACTTGTGACTAGCAGATTGTAGCTGTCAGCTGTACTTCCCTTGTGTAGGGTACTGTAATGCTAACAGCCTAAACCTGCATTCCTTTACAATTTTTTGGGTGAAGTTACAACAGATATAAACTTCTCTAGACTAAATAAAAAGCAGCTGCTATCATGATTGCCATTTTAGCTCCAACACAGTGATTTTTTTTTAAACTTCTGAATAGGTGTTTTTTGTTTTGTTTATTGTAACCCTGCAAAATAATGTATAGTAATTACATGCACCTTCCCCGATGTCGTAAGCTTAGTTAGCAGGCATGCTTATATTTGCATTACATTAAAGGCAATTGCACATATTTAATTAAGGCCTTTAATTTTGGTTTTGCTGAAAGTAAATTCAAAACTCTTATGATACGGAGCATCATTTCTTCCTCAATTATATGGTTTTAGCATGTGATATAGAAAGTGTGACAGGCCTGCTGTGCTAAGTTTTGATACAAGTCCTCCAACCTGAACCTCATCACCCAACAGTTTGGGAAGTGCCATGCTGAATTCTTAAATTCAGATTTTGGCTCGCCGTGATTGGTTGATTTATTGCAGAAACCTGACTGCACCACAGACCTGTCAATCAAACAGACCCACACCCAAAAAATAGACCTTTATGAAGCCTAATTTCTAATTAATTATAGGATTATTTTTAGATGGACTGCCAGAAAACTAATAAGGAGAGACTTTAGCAAATGACACCATAATGACTTGTGGGGGAAAAAAAAAGCCATTTTGGAGCCGACCCCTGACAGCCCTCGGCAGTTGTGCTGTTTAACCCTAGCGACCCAATAAACCCTATTGTGCCCAAATTCTCATTGCTTCTCCTCGGTTGAATTGTTCAGTGACTATTCATCCCAGAGAGACACTTGAGAGAGAGAGAGAGATGCATATTATATGGAACTACAAGACTTGAATTTTCCAACATGGTCAGTTCCTTGTCTCTGTGAGGAACGTTGCAGACAAAATCGACTTTGAAGTTGCGTCAAATTAGATCATCCTTTCACTCTGCATGAAGCTCGGCATCCATCTCCACACACAATTGTTTTGATATAATTATGCCTGATGTCCTGATCGCTTTGCACATCAAAACAAACAGCAGCATTTTCTGATGATACCTCCTTGTCATTTACACTCGTGGAAATAGTATAGTTTTTGCCTTTTATTGGCCTGGCTACAATCTGCGGCCACTGTCAAATCTGTTGCATGCTGGCTTGTCAGCAAACATCAGCTGATGTTCCTGCATCTCTGGCGTAACCAAACCTGACAGCAGCGAGGAAATATTAGCAGCTGATTGGCAAATAATCGCTTTGTGTCACAACGGGGCGGGATGTCTGTGAATTGGATTGGATAGAAATTTAAATGGATTTACCGAGTGAATTTGTGTTATCAAATTAATTGTTCGAACCTTCAGCGAGTTCCTGAGAACGGGTAATGCAGCTTTACAACAAAGCTTTTTCAACTAATCTAGTTTTGAAACGACTGCTGACTTCTGCCTTGTCTCCAACATAGGGCTGAAATGACATCCCAATTTGTTAGAAAAAAAAAAAGAATCTGGTATTTGTGGGTCCACCCGACAGCTGAGTTATTAGCACGCATATCACAGGGGCTAATGCCCTGAGTGTGAGTCCCTGGTTTGGGCCCCCGGTCCCCCGGAGTCATTCATTTGCTGTCAAAGAATTTTTTTTTAAAAGGTTAATAATTAATATGCTTCTCGTAGCAATGATAGAAAAGTTGTGGTCAAAAGATACAATTTCCCACAACCGCGGCTCAGATATTGGCAGACTCTAGACAACCTCATCTACACAATTATTAATCATTAAGATATATTCTACACAATATATCTCTGCTAACGATATTTTTTTGGTGAGATACACGTTAAAACATAATTTCATAAAACGTTTTTTTTTTTTCCTTTATATACAAGCTAATATGATAATAAAATATAGTATGTATTTTCAAATTAAATGGTGAAATATTTGGATAGTCTAGACTGTTCTGAAATATAAAATAAGACATAGCAGGAATGGCTCGCCGCCATAATGACCAAGATACGATCTTAAAAGTGAAATTAGTGAAATTACCCTAAAAATAGCCAACAGGGTTCAATGGGTTTATGACACTCCCTCACTGGCCTCATTTTTCAGACCTGGAAGCTACGGATGCTTTTATGCACAGTCGTTGGTTAAAATAGAGGACCTTTGTTGTTATTCTTACAATAATAAACATGTAGTTAGGGATATGGAAGAGTATTGGGTAAAATAAATGTTGACTGAGAAATAAACGACGATCTCCCGAATTAAAAGGTTCATGTTTTAATGTAGCCATCTGAACTACTCCGTAGGCGGATTCTGTAGCCGTCTCACTACGTAACCTGACTTGCCCCTGTCATGTGTCTTCTCATAATCATTAGTCGCCGAGGATGATGTCACAATGAAATGTAACTAAGCGTAATAAGCTGCTTGAACAAATGAGCAATGGGGGCACTTTTTATCGGAGGACAGTTTCGACACTGACAATTTACCCCGTGGAGCTATCTTTCTTTTCTGTGTACTTTGTTTTCTGTCGAGTGTTTTCAAAATATTCATTAATTGATAATGTCTTTCATTAGTTCCCTATCTACGGTTTCCCTGTATTTTTCAATCCGCTCCACCTTCGCCAGAATTTTCAATTAGAGAGGAAATAGAAGTGAACCATGACAATGAGGCTTCTTTTTTTTTTTTTTCTATTTCTGCCGGACAGACAGGAGCAGGCTATTGAATAGTGGATGAGAGCAGAGAATAAAGAGGAGAAGTGGGTGAGCTGGTGGCTGCTACTTGATGGAAGTGACGCGCTCCTCTTTCCTGTCTGGTACAAAACACAAACACACTCTCGCTCATTCTTTCTGCCTCAATTTTTCATTATACCTATCAGCACTTTTGAACTCTCATCATCGCTCCCCCCTCTTGAATGTCTTTTACCTGTCCATCTCTCCCTCTAATACCTGGGTATCTGACAAACTCTGCCCCCCCCCATCCCCTCCCCGCGCCCCATCGATGGGCTCTTTAGATTTTTAATGAGCCTATATTTAGCCTCGCTGGAGAAGAGGAATGTTTCTGAAGCATTTTACCCTGAACAGCATTTCTCCTGTCACCTTGGACATTTTTTTCCCATCTGCCACATGCATTTTATTCTCAAGTGTCTCATCCTTACCTTGTATCGCTGCCTCTGTTCAACTTCCTTCCAAGAGATTCATTATGACACATTAGATGCATTAGTAGAGGGAATGAGGGCCAAATACGCTTGAATCCAAATAGGAACAAGTTTTGTCCATTAGGAACCTCTCTTCTTGCTCTAATATTGTGTGTGTGTGTGTGTGTGTGTGTGTGTGTGTGTGTGTGTGTGTGTGTGTGTGTGTGTGTGTGTGTGTGTGTGTGTGTGTGTGTGTGTGTGTGTGTGTGTGTGTGTGTGTGTGTGTGTGTGTGTGTGTGTGTGTGTGTGTGTGTGCAGATTGTCTGCGTAAAACATCTATATTTTAAATGTCCAGCAGAGATTTTCGCATTCCCTAAAGAAAAAACAGAGTACATTTTTGAGTAGATTCTTCTTCAAAATCTTCCTAGCTGAAGTAATCTGGAGCAAAACTTTTAAAGAGGGATCTGCCTCTGAATTACAAGCAGTAAGTCTGTATGTGACGACAACAAATAGATTTTTAAAGTTAACTTTCATTTCTTTTGTCTTCCTCCATTTTCGTATTTTCGTACAATGATAGAGTTGGATTTATATAAAGCAACCACTAAATTGTTTCATGATAAACATGCTTATAAAATTCAAAAATCAAAGTTTTTTAACTGATTTTTAAAAACAAGACCACCTGGGCGTATATAACAAAGCCGGCATTACCTCTGACAAAAAAGTCATGACCCCATCATAGAAACTGTTGGCACACAGGCTGATTCCTCTGGCACACAGTCATACTGACAAATTAAGTCTGGGTGGAAGCTTAAGCACAGTACAATAGCAGGAAACACACACACGCACTACCCAAACTGTGGAAAAATAATGGTCAAATGCTCAAGGGAGAGAACAAACATGCTGAGGTGGGAGAAGACACAAATGACATGCATGTACACAGGACTTTTCCCAGCTGTGAAAACTGTTATCCAGTGTCAGTGGGGGATCAGTGCTGTTTCATTAAACTTTAAGGAGAGCTTGCTGTCAGGCAACAGCTCTTTTGTCAGCTTTATACACGACATTAATACATTTGCTTCACGTCTGAACACCTTCTCTTTCGTAGTCAGCGTTCCTTTCTTCATCCTTTTCCGTGTTTTTCTTTCATGTATAATATTACAATGTCGGCTGATCATATTTAACGTCTCCAAAGTTTTAAATAATTAAATAAACATCATAAACGTATTTCCATTGAGAATTAAGCTCTGACTTAAGATTGCTCTGAACACGCAGATTTTCTTGATATCCCCTTCTGCTCCAGGCTAAGCATGCCCACGAAGTGTTGATCGACAGGGCAGGGAGATACTATATCAACGGTAACACCTTTACTAATCATCACGTCCTATATAGACACCTGTTTCTGACAACGAGGCACCTGTGAAATGCTCCCTAAATGTTTAATTATTTTTGTAAAGGCTTTTCTAAATGTTAGCTGTTATTTTTTTTATTTGTTTGACGAGTTTCTGTCAATCTGGCATTTTGCCTTTTGTTATTACTGGCCTCTACTACACATACATTTGTCTCCCCTTTCTGCTCATATATGTTTCATTATTCATTCATTGTCTAATCCTAAAATTTGCTGTTCCTATAGTTCTTCAGCCATCATGTAGCACTATGAGTGATGACAGACAGGATAATGGACATTGACGTTGAATGTGCTGTACTGTATATGAAACCTAGAATCACCAATCAAATCATCAACAAAACAGATCCTTACACATTGGAAAACTGGATGAAGGAGATTTCATTTTTATTATTTATTTGTGAGTAAAACTAACCTTGTAGTCTCTTGGCCCAAAAATAGTTTTTCAAATGTTTAGATTCAGATCACCAATTTGCAATCCCATCTTATATAATCTAATCACATTCAATGGCATTCAGTATAAACCTACTTTTCTCTCTTTTGTTACACTCTCTGTACCAACCTTTTTCGCCCTTATTTCCCTTTTTTCATAGTTTTCTTTGCAAATAGCTGAAAAGTGGTCAGGTGTCATGAAGGACAGAGACTGAAAACCCACATGTGCATACTTACACAGTCACCTTTAATCAGGAAAGGGATGGGTTCCTTTAATAATAGATCATCATAATGCCTTGACAGTGTGTCTATGTCATGTGGACCATACTGTGGACTTCGAAGTGCCTCTGTATTCCTGTGTGGTTTGTGTGTGCGTGTGAGCATGTGATGGAGGATAATAACAGGTGATCAGGAAACGGGGAACTCCAGGAAATTCCTCAGGGCAAGGGAGAGAGCAGCCACAGGAATGTGTACATACAACAAGTGCATTCAGATGCACACACGCGCACATTCAAACACAAGTCAAAGTGCTTGCGCATATTCACAGCTGGTCCATAATTTACAAGTGCAAAATTTAGTTTTTCTGTAATATTTCACATCGTAGGAGCAAAGATTATCATGAAAGTCAGTGGAATAGCAGTTGTAACTTTCCAACCAGAACATTTCACTTTTTTCACTTTCAGCATATTTAGTGTGAATGCTGTCAAGCATCCTTCAACTGTATTTTTTTTTGTTTATTTTTTTTGCTGCAGTATTTTTTTTAATGACATGCAAACACTACTGAATTAAAAAAAAAAAAAAAAAAAAACAGTACAAAAACTATAACTTTCATTGAATAAAACAGAAGAATAAATGATGCGCATCCAAATGAACATGAACAAATACGGTATTTTACTTGAATGGACATTAACATGCTTAACTGGCTTCTATCTCAGAACACAGAATCAGCTTTAAAAATTGTTAATGACTTGAGGATAAACTGTGATAGTAAAAAACTTTAGCCATGTATTCGGCACAATGGATCATGGGATCCTGCTGGAAAGGCTAAGAAGCTGGGTGGATCTTTCAGGCCAAGCTCTTCAGTAATTTGAATCATACTTGCATAATCACAATTTCATTGTCACACTTGGAAACCTCCACTTCAACAGACACCAATTAGTGTTTGGGGTCCCACAAGGCTCCATCGTCGATCCTCTTCTTTTCAACCTATGTATCCATCTCTGACCATATTACATTACATTAGCTACCATAACTATGCCAATGACATATCTCTACAACCACTGCTTCCAAACCTCAAACTCCCTGGTCAGCTGCTTAGAGGAAATTAACCACTGGATGGTGGCAAATTTCCTTCAGTTGAACAGGGAGAACACTAAGATTTTGGCTGTAGGTATTAAAACTCAGACACATTTAGTTTTATGCAAAAAGAGGTGAACAATTCAAAAGGCAAGGAGTTATCATAGATGAGGAGCTCAGTTTTAAGGATCATATCATCAGTGTCACAAAGTTTGCTTTTTTGAAAACACATTTCAAAGGCTTTCTTTCTCAATCTGACTCTCTGAAGCATTCGTTATGAGCAGGCGTGATTGTTACAATTCTGTTTATGGCACTTTTCAAACAAAATAATCAATAGATTACACCTTGTCTAGAACTCAGCCCTGGTCCTTACCAGTCCAAGAAAATCAGATCACATAACTCCTGTCCTCCAAAACCTTTACTGGCTACCTGCTGTTTTCAGAATAAGATTCAAAATCCTCTTAGTTTATGAAGCACTTTCTAGTCTGGCACCACAGTACATCTGAGGCATGCTGTCAGTTTACAATCCCAGCAGATATCTCCGGTCACAATGTGAAAATCTCCTCCACGTGCCGATAGGGGTTTTATTATCTTGCCCTCAGAAAATTGAAGTTTGCCCGCTGATGTTAGACGTGCTCCAACACTTTGCTCGTTTAAAGACAAACTAAAGAAATGCCTTCTTAGTCAAGCAATTTTCTTAAAGAATTATATAGTTTTTGTTTATGTGTGTATTTATGTGCATGTAGAAATGGTTGTTTTCATGTAACACACTTTGAACTGCTTTTGTATGAGATAAGGCTTTTCAAATAAATTTAACTTGTATTTAAATTAATATTTAAGCATACAATTAGGCTTACAATGAGGAACTGAATACATTTGATAAATTTGTGGCTACTTAGTTTTATATGGCACTATGTATGAAGGGAAAAAGACAAAAAGACAAAAAACAAAAGGCAAACCGGAGTTTCTGGAATGTTTGAAAATCAGTCTGTCTGAGCTGTAACGCGCAGAGTCGCTGGTTGTTTTCACAGCAGCTGAGTTAGTCCATGAGCTGTTTGTGGCTTAACACAAACAACAGTCAACACAGGCTGAGAATCCACTTCCCTGCATATCTAAATTCAGCTTGCTTGTTATCTCGGCAAAAGAGAGAACGCAATACTTTGGTTTTGAAAAAGCCTCTCCCAGGCACTTTGCTCCTACTGCGCTGCTCACAGAGCCAACATTTTGTTGTTATTGAAACTGCGATCATCTTCCAGCTCCACAATTTATATTTTTATACCACAAAATGTCATTACAATCCTCCATATAAAAGGAACTTAAAAGACACAGAGAGAAAAGACGACCTCTCACTGGATTCCAACCTGCAAATACTGCAGTTTGGAGAGAACTGATAATGCCAAACTAGAGGCACTGCTTTAATACATCTATCTGCGAGGGATGGGCATTACAAGCAAAATATTATTTCATATTTGCTTGAAATTAGTTGACTATTTGACCTCCCCTCTCTCACACTGCACACACACACACGCACACACACACACACACACACACACACACACACACACACACACACACACACACACACACACACACACACACACACACACACACACACACACACACACACACACACAAAGAGAAAGAAAGACTCAGGCTCGTAAAACTCAAGCTCAATAAATGCCATCAGACTTTGAAATCCCTCACCTTTCATAAAGCTGATGAGAAGCATGTGTTTAGCTTCATCTTTGAAGATGAGTGCTGTTTTTTGCTCTGCTGATCCAATGTCTGATTTACTTCATCTGGTCATTAATTTTTGATCTGTGGATGGACAGTCTGCTTTGCTTCCAAGCTGTGGAAGGTTTATATACTAGCTTTGTCTGCACGGGACTTCATTTTCATTTATGTTTAAAGGAGTTCCACACACAACCTTATGACAGTTGTTGTAGTCTTTGAACAAATTTTCTGTTTGCACCAAAGTGTCTAATCTTACAGAGAAACAGGTTTTACTGGAGCCTGGTAACAACCTGTTTTTCTCATGTTGTTTAATGGTGGGTGGAAAACAGCTTTCATGTGCATTACTACCACCTACTTGCAGTATTAATGCATTCCTATCATTACTATTGCTGGTAAAAAAAAATTTAAAAAAAAGGGCAAAATGATAGTCAAATAAACTATTTTTATTTTTTTATTTTTCAAAGAGTATTTGAAAATCAGAACCATTCCTAAACTCTGCAGTGAGTGATACAATTTTTTTGTGTGCGTTCTAGTCCAACTGGTTTTGAGTAGTAACACTAAATGAATGTGATACAAACTCTCTAAATTACTCCTTCAAACAATTGATCCAGAAATCAAAATAAGAATATAGCCGAAAGTTGAGCAATTTCTATACCAGTCTCTAGATTCCAGGCATTTCTAAGCGACCAATACCAGTGCATGTGAGCTGCCATTTCTCAGCCTTAATTTGAATGACAATGTCTATGTCACTGTGTTCTGTGGTCAAATCCTTCCGTGAGCTCAATAAAATCAAATGACCACACTAGCAGGTATAAAAGGAACAGTTGTGCACCTGCGTTCAGGAGACATAATAATGTAACGTATGGGGATAGTAAGGGTGGTTGGGGGTGCTGAACTTAGCTGCTGTCTGCACGAGAGGGAGAATACTGATGAGCCTGAAACAGACAAATGGTGTGTGAGAAGAAGAGAGAAGAGGGGGAGAGGGGAGATGACAGAAAGAAGGGGGAGGTAATGGTGGTGGTGAAAGGGAGATACATGGTATGAGAAAGTTAATAACAAGTATTGTGGTTCCTCAGCTCAGACTGGAGAGAATAGCAGACCAGAGGAGAAATGAGAAAAGAGAGCGGAGAAGAACAAAATGGCTGAAATGTGAATTTCCTCTGCAACAAGATGGGCAGGAAATGACAGAGTGTGAAACAAATAAGGTGACAGGCACATACAAAAGGTGGATCACAAAGTTCGGAGACTGCTCCTGCTGAGCGCTGCATGACATGCACGGAGCACGGGGAAGGTGTAACCTGGGTGAGTTAAGTATTCCACGTTTTGTTGCTTGATCGAATGTCAGCATCCGCGTCAGATCATTTTTGTAAGAGAGGGAATGTTTTATGCAAACATGTCTACAAATGTCATTTGAGTCTCAGCCATCCCATAAACACGTAGCTAGCCAATATGATAGCTCACAGCCAGTTATCTGTCAGTGGCAGTTTTGGAAATCTTTCCTTCTCTCTGGTTTGTTGTGAACCTCAGTGCACAGCTGATAATTCAGAAAAATATGTACATACATTTTCTTGAAGATACTTTTGGAACTGATTTGTGTGGACTTGGATTAGATTAGCATTCCAGCATGGATTTTTGCATCAACCAGCAGCAATGGCTGTGAATTCACATCAAACTAATTTCATTAATTTCAGATTACAGCCAAGCAAGAAACGAACCATTCAGAATTCAAATATGTTCTTAATATAAAATCTGCTGTGATGTTCTCGAATGCGCTGGTCAGCATCAATTGCCTACTTCGAAGAGAATACAGTCTAATCTTGACAAGCCCTTTTCAGAATTTATTGGTTGCGCTGATGTCTTATGTGTTTAAACACATTATAGCAGCTTATGTTAAATAGGCATTGGTCTCAATGAGCATCAAATTAAATATTCGTTGGTACAGAATTAGTTTGTCTGAAGATAATGATACGGTAAATGTTTCTGGTTGGCAGTTAACTCATCAACATTGTCTCTGTTTGGGGGGTGCTGAACTCTGTATATTAACAAATGTGTGTTGTTAATATACTTTACATTACAGAGATGATGACTAGTGTACCTTTGCATTCAACGTCCAATTTGTAAACTGAGCGTAGAGCATCTTTCTGTTCTCTGACGGTCTGGCCGTGCATCTCAAAAAATGTCAAGTCAACTGCTTCGAACGTTCCCTTTTGAATTCCAAATTATTATTGGTTGTTATTGAAGGTCTTTGGCAGTGACACAGTGTGTGATCTGAATCACAGACGCAGAGGAAAAAAAGCACTTCACTGGCCTTTGCTAGTCTAATATCGTTGCCAACTGTGACATGTATTTAATGCATTAAGTGCCACTGCTACAACTGAGCAAAGAGCAGAGCAAAAATTGTGGGTCTGTGAAAAGTGCACTGAGGGACAAGAGCTGAAGACAAAGTGGGCTTGAATGATGATTGGGCTGAGAGATGAGTGGCAGTGAACAAAAGATAGAAGTTGAGAAAGATACTGGTATTCCCAAACCTGCCTCAGCTGTCACAAAGTTTGACAGCAAGACTGAGAAGTGGGTGAGAAAATGAGTAGATGAGAGCGTGAGAAGATAGTTGCAGAGACACAAACGACATGCGATGGTACAAACGTTAGTTCTCTCGCAACTTCCTCTGAGTGGGAGAATGAGGAGAAAAAGGTGGCCAAGTGTCAAGGGAGAGACGGACGTAGAGGGAGGCAATTAGTGAGACAGAAAACAAGTATGAGACAATCCTGTCATAACTACTACAACCCAAGGCTTTTCCACTTCAGCATTAACATGACGTGTTGTGGCACCGGTCGGAACATCTCATGCTATTGCTCTTCTTGGGAGGGAAGTCTCACATTGTAAGCTGAAACAACACGCTGTTTATTGCAGGGTTGTTTGACAGAATCACATCATTTCAGCTGCAGATGCTGATAACAAACTGGTAGCACAGTATTTACTGTTATAAATGAAGTAGCTTCATGAACTGAACAGTGGTTCAGTAATGATGGTTTGTGCTCTACTAAGTGCATTCAAGTTGCTGATGTTCCACAGAATGTGTCCTTTCAAATTGCACCAAGGATGTCCACAACACTCTGCTGTTATAGTGCACGTGAGAGAGAGTGAGAGAGACAGTGAGAGAGAGACAGAGAGTGAGAGAGAGAGTGTGAGAGAGAGTGCATATATGGTCCGTGCTGCTATATGACCATCATGCTGCAATCCTCGAGCCCCTCAGGGTTCATATCTTGGAAGGAGAGGGAGAGACTGATAGTGACATGAAAGGAGGTTTTAAAAGAGCTACTGCAACACAAAGAGCTAAAAAAAAAATGTTTTAAAAAAAAGGGACAGGGAAGATGAGTCCAAAGAGGAGAGTGACACACATTTAAGGAGGAAGAGTGGTAGGAAGATACATAAAAACACGCGTGAAACATCATGAATTATACTGTTTTTGATATTAACACAAAATCAGTACAACTCAATTATTAATTATTTAAAAACATGATAGAAGAAATTGAAAAACCCAGTTTTCCCGATTTCTGCAAATGTTTTTTTTTTTTTTTAATTTTTTTTACAGATAATCCACAAACACATTAGCAAAATGAACGAAAGCCAACAAAGAGGGGGAAGATGTGCATTAGAGAGAAAAATGTCAATGGCATAAAAGGAAATAACTTAAGACTTCATTTTTGAACACTGACAAATAGAGGACGAAACGAGTCAGCAAGCAGTGTCGGTGACAAAACCGCTGAATGTGTACAGTTCAAATAATAAGAAGCTTGAGAAAAGTGCCAGAGAGGGTAAACTGAGACGACAAGTTTTCTAGCTGGTCCTCCTGATGTTAATGTCTCAGGTCAGTCGGAGTATGAAAAAGACGAGGTCAGCGGAGCAGCGTGTTAACAGCCAGCTGTTGCACAGAAATGTCTGTGCTTTAGGAGTTTTTTAATTGATATTTTGAGTCCCAGAGTAAATTATACTGAAAGCATATTTATTAATGACTGCAGGTAAAGTCAAAGGATTAATTAATCTTGCGCGCTCATTTTATTTTGTATTCTTTTTTTTTTCCAGTTACAAAAGTGTCTGTGTTTTCAGTTCCACAGACTGTTATATTAACAAAGGAAATTCAATTACACTGTTTTAATCATGAGTCACGGGCTAATAATTAACATGAAAGTAACAGGCACAGCCATGAGTATGACCAATGCTTTTTACCAAAGTTGTTTGTGTTAATATGGACACACAAGGTGGTGTTGGACTTACATGTATGTTTAGGCAGCAAAAGCAACTATGGCTAGAAAAAGATCATGGTTTGGGTTACTTCAAAGAAATCCACATTAACTTGTGCTTTATCATGGACTACGGGCCAACCAGTACTGACATCCTACCTAGGCGGACTTTCCACCCTTTGTACTTCGTCACATGACCACTTTCGAACCGCATCGTCACGGAACAGAAGTATGCTCCAGACGCCAAAGAGCACCTTGTGCGGAGCTCTTTGATGCCAATGGCTGTGACAAAACGACAGAATCTGACGCCCTGGGAATGAGAACAGACGGGTATTACAGCTAAAGCGATGACTATATGACATATAGTAGTGCCATGTTACATAAAAGATCAAGGTACGAAGACTAGTTAATAGGGGTGAAGAGATGGAAAGAAATTGAGTCCATTATGGGAATAATGTCACTGATGCTTTGTATGGCAATTTTCATTGCACTAATGTTTAATTAAATTCTTTGTACAAGGAAGCGTGATTTCGAACTGCAGCTGCAGCAGGGAACTGTGTCATCGAGTGACTATCCTTACAGTTGCAGATAAAGATAAAACTCAATGATTTATGAGACACATGCTGTTGTTGCCAAAAAGAAAACAAAATAATATTGGCAAAGTCAAAGACAATGTTAGAAACTGGTTGAAGGTGTGACAGCGGTAATGGGCAGCTACGGAAAGGGAAAGAAGAATGACAGATGAGCCACGCAACACGGGAAAGAGGTTAGTAGAGAATGCTGAGGGTCAAGGTCGTTGGAAAATAAAATAAAATGCATCTGCTTCATAGAAGAGGACAAACGGACCAAATCAAATCTTTTATAAAAGTTAAGAAAGGAAGAATGCACCTTGGAGATGATTCATAATTTATCAACAAATTTTAAAAAAAAAAAAAAAAAGCCCAAACACGTACAAAGTTAGAGAAAAAGAGAGGTGAAGCAAAGTTAAGCTTAGTTATAGAAACTGCAGTGACGTGTTCTCTCTCTGTAAGCAGACTGTACATTTGACTGCAGTGTTTGCGGAGCAATCTGTATTGCATAGTGAACTACTTGATTCTCCTTCCACAAAGACAAGGCGGTTTGAAGCCACTGTGTACAAAAACAGCAAAGTATTTCTCTGTCAGTTGAAATCAGACATTGAAAATACACTTTTATTTAATGCACACAGTGTGACGATCATTCTGCTCCTCGCAGACCATTTTACAAAAAAATGGCCAAACACTGGGCGTAGTTGAAAAGTCAGTCGGTAATGAGGATGTTGGTCTTCTACACACAGGTCCTCAAGAGTCTGCTCAAACATCTGCTCTGCCAATGCAGCGGTTCCTTTCCTGTTGTTCCTCTAATTTAGTTAAACATCTGTGTGGGAATGTGCCCGCTTATAATATCCCAATCAGATACCTGCTCCCTTTCAGACTCTTCACCTTCACACTATATTACTCTAATTAAACATTTTACACAGTAATTTGGTCATCATTCATTACGGTGAACTGTGCCCATCCCCAACATTTGAATTACAGTGAGTGGTGACCCAACATGTGCAGTAACAAAATCCAACAAAAAGTCAGAAATAAGTAAACAATTGAAACATCTTGAAATAAAATCACGACACTATGGCTGCATGTGTTACCTGTAATGCCTCAAACCTGCTCCTATAAATGCACAACCAGTTATCCAGGCCGAGTTTCAATATGTGTGTATTTGTTATATATTAATGGGATGCACGTAATAGTATTTGAAAAATGATCCCTGAGTTTGAGGGTCAAACCATGCTAAAAAAAATGATGTCTAAAACATGTGACCTGCAGGTGTGTAAGTGATCAAGTTCATACTCTGTACTGCACCTGCAGGCTGGACTGGAATTTTAAAGGATGTTTTTTTTTTTTTTTTTTTTTTTTTTTTTTTTTTTATCTCCTCTATAGTGTAAATGTCCTGCAGCCCCAGGTTGGCTTTCATACTGCAGGGGGGCTGAGACCTTGTCACAAAGTATAAAATCTCCCCTTAAGTTGTTGTTCGAGTTTGAAGATTCATACTATTAAACAGAAGGTCTACCAGGAAATCTGGGGAATAGAGAGTGTTAATAAAAAATTAAAAAAAGGATCAAATTAGGAAATATAGAAAACATAATTTTACCCATTTAAACTAATCTCTTAAAACACATCGAGCAAGAGACTTTTACAGAAAGTATGTATCACATACAGTAGCAATGCATATTGTTGAGATGTGTGCCTGTGTATGTGCGTGCGTGATTGAAGGAGTGTGTGTGTGTGCACGCGTGTGTGTGTGTGTGCGTGCGTGCGTGCGTGGAGTGCCGAGCCGAGCCGAGCTGCTGGGGAAAACGCTCAGGGCTGTCCGTTCTGTGCAGTGAGGGAGCTCTGAAAGCTCATTGACATTTCTGCCATGTTAACTGCTTACAACTATATAGATGCAGGACGCACACACACACACACACACACACACACACACACACACACACACACACACACACACACACACACACACACACACACACACACACACACACACACACACACACACACACACACACACACACACACACACAGAGAGAGAGAAAACTCTCATCCTCCAGCCAGTGAGAGCATGTGGACACATTTGATAGCACACAGTAGGTCGCTGTAGTCCTTTACATAAACACTTGAGCCTCTGAACACACAGATACACACAGATACACACAGGTAAGCGGGACATACGGTACAAACAGTTACTCGTCTCCCATCATGCGCTGATCTTCTCCAGGATGCCACTGTAATTATGGTCTTCAATTTTTTAACGTGTGGAACCTGGTTTCCACTGAATACTTCTGTAGTCTGTTTGAAGCCCCGGCAGAAGTCGGCGTCACAATTTTTCCTCCTCCTGTCTTCGTCTCCATCCGCTGCAGTGATCGCTCTGACTTGGTGAACCGGTTGAAGTCCTGCCGCTGCGCATTTCCAAACTGTTTTCAGTATTTCAAGAGCATAAACAGCATTCTTCCTGAGTTTTAGCTACATTCTGCAATGCAGCTGTTCAACTCCAAGTTAGACTCAGTCCTGCCCCCGTGTGCACAGTCATCCTTTTTCTGAGATTTCACAGCAGAACAAACATTTGGTGGTGGATGACTTTCTAAAAAAGATCTCGCAAAATCTTCAAAGCAATTTCATTTCTCAATCAGACGTCCGTTTCTATCTTTCCTCTCCTCTTGGATTGATAAAAATACATCAGTGCATTGACTAAAACTGCATAGATTTGCTCTTTTGTGGCTTATTCTAATGTGTTTTTTCTCAGCATTACCAGGAGATTACAACATGACCTCCATTTTCTAATTTTCTCGTACTTTTTGCTGTCGTTTTTTCTCCTGACTCTCCTTTCTCTTTCTGTCTTCTACCTTTCCCTGCATTGCTGCCCTCCTCCTCCTCTTCCTCCTCCTCTTCTTTCTCAATTTATTTCACTCTTTTCTTTTCCCCCACTGTCCTCTCCTAACTCCTTTTGTCTTCCCTCTGTCTCTCCCTCTGTGCTGGGAGGTGAAAATTGAATGAGTGGAAGTCCCACCTGACATACTGGGGTCTTCGACGTTATTAATTAGTTGAGATATTTATATCGGCATAAGCTGCATGGAGGGAAAACATGAGCAGTCCTGCATGCAGATAGAAATGTATTCACAAACACGTGCACGTGCTGTACGGTATACAGGAAGCACAGGGGAAAAGCAGGAAACAATTTAATCTTGCAATATTCAACACATCAAGGGGGCATTTGAGACCTCGTCCTCAGAGATCTGTTTTTGACAGGAATATTTCACTAAACTCCTGTCTATTGATTAACACACTCTAACACTCACCTTCTGTAGGCTTGAGAGAGACTGCTGCTGTCTTATTTTATTCCTTTTTTTTAACTGCATTTTTAAATGACAACTTTACATGTTTTAGCCGAAAAGCAGACAAGCAAAGCAGCTGCTTTCCAACCAAAACATTTTGAAGCTAGTTGACAATTAGCATTCATTGTGAACCAGTTATCCTAATCTGTGATCGTAAAACTATAATTTTTTTCCAGCAGCCTTCTTCAAATTTAAAAAATGATTTGCCAGAAGTGCTAATTGTGATCACAGAAAGATAAAATGTTTAAGGAATTGAATGAGATTTTGAAGTCAAGTAGAGGATCTAAGCTTGGAGCTGGAGTATGAGGCAACAGCATGAACAGGGATGTTCATGGGCAATGTGAACAAGAAAAAACAACTCCAATTTAAAAAGAGAAGACACTGACTTACCGAGGAATGAAGCAGGATCACAGACCACACAGTGCAGGGAAAACACTTTCATATGTCTTTTTAGGTAAATCAGTGTACTGTATTTGTTTATTTGGCCAGATAAGATGCAAACAATGTTAGTACTCAGTACAAAATCAGCAGTGACATCATCCTACAGATAAAACAGACAACTGAAAAGTGAAATGCTGCTATGGATTCTTTAAATTACAATGTGGGCTGTAACTTGAATCCCATTTCTTTTTAAATTTGGCAAATTGCCACAATTCGAATTAGGCCTAATTAGATTTGAGCTGTTCTTGTTTGCAATGTATCCACAGATGTATTGAATCTATTACTTCAATATGGAAAAAAAAACGTGATGACTTTCAGGGTGGAGTTATTTGAACCATCTTTTCAATGATTTCTAAGCGGATTTAGAGATACAGTATAATGATATTCTCAAATTGAATAGTCGATTAAAGTCGTAATTCGGTTTAAATAATTCAGTTTGGACACAAATTGCAGTAATCCGGCACTATAAGGGTTTTTAAGTATTATAATTGCTTTTGTGTGCCGTGTTTCACAACTGCTGCTGGTGCTGACTGGGTCAAACTACAATTACTAACTTCCTGCTATTTTCCTTTCTGTTTTCAGAACATCACATTGGGAATGTGTGGCTTCCAGTTGGAGGACATCTTCAATAGGTGACAACACAGGTCCTTCATGGAGTGAAGCTTCCTCAAAGATTCTCCAGGTATACACAATCATTCTTTACCATGGAACATCATTTCGTGACAGAGATTAGAGACAGAGAGGATAATGAGTTCTGTTGAATCCGGTTCCACTTGTGACAGGTAGGCGGGTTTGTGGTTTTTGGATTACGACTGAGTGAAAGTGAATCCCTTGTGGTTCTGCAGTTGAGCCAAACTAATCCATGTTAGCTGGCACAGTGAAAAACAGAATTTCATTTGTCTTTTAGATTTCTTCCTTCCGTCCCGTCTCTTTGTTTTTATCATGCCATTTTTATTGATCCATCATTCATTATTTATTTACCACAAAAAAAAAAGTCAATTTAAATGTATCCTCTTTCCTCTTTTCTGATCTTGTCCTCTGCTGTCATATTCAGTCATCTCTGCACTGCTCATCTCTCACCTATTGCTCTCACATTTGCACAGTGCATTGCCTCGCCCGGTTTTCTGTTATTTGCTTCTGTCCCGCACTCGGCTGCAGACCTTCCCCTCTATTGGTCTTTCCTGTTTGCAGCAACATTTCTTAAATGCTACCCACTCGTAATTGTTATTATTCAAGCAATTATTATCGCAGAATGTCTAATTTGAACTCAGGAATGGAGACAGACTGGGTGAAATGTTGTATAGTTGTGTGCTGAGCTTGGTAAACCAGTGGATTTGTTTATAAGCTGTGTGACTAGACCTTATTCAAATAGTTGAATTAAGAACAGCTGAGCATTTCAACTGATGGTGTACAATGTAAAACAGAGTAACCTTCATGCAAACACCTCATCTGGGACGTTTTAGATATTGTTTACTTTGACGGTACTTTGATGGTAACTCAATGGTTGCCTGCAGTTGCACTTCTATGCCAATGCAAGTGCCATTTTATGTCTCTTCCAGCATTCTGAAGGCAGAAAGCCAAAGCAACATCACAATTTCAATCACAATTTAGAGATTTGAACCCACAGATGTTATTGGGGGATAGAAAGAAACTCGTGCACACATTAGCCATCCCGTTCAGACACAAAATGAGCTTTAAAAGAAGAATGCTCTGTGCGTGTTGCAAAAAACAATACGCTCCTACATACTTTTATAGTCTTACACACACACATAGACATCATGCTGGGTTGATTTGCGTTGTGGATGAATAGTCATTGGTGTGAAGTAGCTGTATCGACTGGCGGAACAGCCTTTATTGATAAGCCCATAAAAGACATGCCGTCTTAGTATTAATAACTCACCACAAAATTCTCCTCCATATATAACACAGATATCATTAACTGTGGCACTGCTGTCACACTGGTAATGGCTATAATCAACCTCCCCGGAGCAGTAAAAAGTTGTGTGTGTGTGTATTTGTATTGCTGTCTAATGAAGTAGTGTGGAGCAACCCTTTGAGCCTTGTTTTGACAGAGAATAGAAAAAGCAGGACTGCATGCATGAAAGGAAAGGCTAATTTCACCTGATATGGCAGTGGCTGACTTGACTTTAATTCTACATTACAGCCTGTAAGGTCTCATTACATTGGTTTCAACTACAGGGCCAAACAGACAGGGCATTTGTCTGTATATGTAAGAGAGCGTACATGTGTGTGAGGATATTCATAGTTTTATTTCTTTAAAAAGACATATCGCACAAGTTATTCTATTTATGCTGTACATGAGAGTGAATTATAAAAGATATGTACGTATAATTGATTGTATATTACATATGAATAAGATATAAACTATATAAGGTGGGTCAATTTAAAGAATAGGACGAATGAGATTTAACTTTTTTTAGAAGCATCCCAACTGTTGTATCTGAGCACAGTCATTGTTTCCTGATGGAGTAACCAATGGAGGAGAAGGAGGTAACTGCTCAAACCAACTGGGTTCTCCAACATGACAATGTGCCCCTTCACGGAGCATTACAAATGAGCAAATTTCTCGCAAACAAACACAAACAAATATGAACACAATCATAGCCCCACCATCTCATTCTCGTAGGTAGAGCTCCCACCTGCTCTGCTCACGTCACGTACTGTTCGCATGCAACAGGAGCAGCCTTTGACCTTTTTGATCCACTCTTGTAAAAGTGTTAAAAGCAAAAATGCATTCACATCGATATGTTTTTTGAACCTCAGGAAGCCTTTTATGCTTGAAGCATCAGCTTACTTTTGTAATGAAAAATAACTTGAATTTTTTTTATTATAATAATAATAATAACTTTATTTCTACAGCGCTTTTCAAAAACAAGTTACAAAGCAATTTCCATTTAAAACACAATATGCAGCAGTATAAAATATAATGATAAAATACAACAGACAGGAGGTCAGCTATATATTCAGGCGCCAGCTCCCTGCGAGCCTTATAAGTGATCATTTAACATTTTAAAATCTATTCTCAAATGGACAGGGAGCCAAAGAAGTGTTTTTTTTTTTTTTTTTTTAAGTGTAATGTGCTCTCTCCTGTTGGACCTGGTTATGAGTCTGGCTGCTGCATTTTAAATGAGTTGAAGTTTGTTTATGTTAAATTGTGTGAGGCAGGAGTACAGCACATTGCAGTAATCTAAATGGGATGAGATGAAAGCATAAATTACTGTTTCTAGGTTATCGGGGGATAGAAATTACCTGATTTTTGAGATTTTCCTGAGTTGAAAAAAGCATGATTGGCCAACAGAGTTGATGTGCTGGTCGGCGTTGAGATGGTTGTCAAAGATTACACCGAGGTTTCTGCAGGAGGAAGTAATGTTAGCTGAGAGGGAACTGAGATGGGAGGAAATATAATTTTGGGATAAGGGTGAACCTATGATGATGATTTCTGATTTCTCTGAATTTAGCTGTAGAAAATTTCGTGCAATCCAGTTTTTTTATTTCTGCAATGCACATGTGGAGGTTGCTTAGTTGGTTAGTTTGGTTATTGTCAAAGGAGAAATATAATTGTGGATCATCGGCATAGAAATGGTAACTGATATTGTGTTTTTTTATTATATGACCAAGAGGCAGCATGTAGATAGAGAATAGTAACGGTCCAAGAACAGAACCCTGTGGAACTACGTGTAGTAAGACGTTTAATTAAAATGCTATGATCAACAGTATCAAAAGCTGCAGAAAGGTCCAACTAAAGTAAAATAGTATGTTGACCACAGTCAGCTGATAAAAAAAGATCATTTAAAACTGTGAGGAGTGCAGTTTCTGTACTATGACCCTCCCTAAAACCTGACTGAAATTTTTCAAGGAGACCTTTGGCATTCATAAAATAAATAATTTGTTCGGCTATGATTTTTTCAAGGAGCTTTGCAAGAAATGGTAGTTTAGAAATTGGCCGGAAATGATTCAGAGTATCTGGTTCGAGGGCAGGTTTTTTAAGTTGAGGCTGTACAACTGCTGTTTTTAAAATAATCAGGAACGATGCCAGATAAGAGTGCAGAGTTGAACAGATTCATCAGGAATGGAAAAGTTATGGCCAGTGTTTCTTTAAGGAAGTTGGTAGGAATGATGTCAAGGGAGCAGGTGGAGTTGTTCATTTTGGCAATGAGCTCAGTCACATAAGTAGTTGTTAATATATTAAAGGACGCTACAGTACAGTTGATGCTGGGAGGCGGAAGTTCAGGAACAGTCCGGGAAGTAGAAGAAATATTGTTTCTGATGTTTGGAATTTTGTCAAAGAAAAAGGACTTAAATTGTTCACATTTATCAATTGATGGTTCAATGGTGGTCGGGGGTGGACCGGATGTGTGGCTTACAACATTGAAAAGGATTCTGAGGTTGAATCCATATTTATTAATGAGGTCATTGTAATATTGTTCTCTTGCCATCTTCACTGCTTGATTGACATTTTTTAGTTAAATTGTCAATTTGTTCAGGTCTGTCAGCTGATTATAACGCCTCCATTTCCCTTCTGTTCTGCGACATGACTGCTTTAGGGACTTGATGTCACTGTTTAGCCATTGCTGGTGTGTAATTTTGGGTTTTCTTGGTTTTAATGGAGCCACCCTGTCTAAAATATTTGTACAGATTGAATTGAAAGTGGTGGTGATGTCATTAATACTCAGTTAGGAGTGGAAACCCATATCGGTGGAGGCAGAAGGATTGCAAAAACTGGCAGCTGAAGTAGAGTTGAAAATGCGGGAATGGGACTGGTCTGTGTTGTTGATAATTGCATTATGAACATTGGTGTTAAAAAGCAGATACTTGTGATCAGATACCACACTGTATGACGTTGTTAGTTACAGCTGTAATCATTGTAGCCATGGTAGTGGCAATACTAAGTACGTCTATAATTAGCTTAGCAGTTTAAAACCCATTTTATGGTGACCTTCTGTACATAAATATCCACTCATAAAAACTAGTAATTCTCCAAAAGTAACAACAATATAAATACAGTATGTGTACTTAAAACTTGACCTCTCTTTAATCTTGTCCCATCAGTAACAATACTTTTATGGCCTTCACAGAAACACACACACACACTCTCCTCCTTTAACACTCCCCCCCACACACACACGTATTCCCTAACTCACAAATGTGCACAGGGGTTTGCCCTGAAAATTGATTTTTTTTTTTTTTTTTTTTTTTTTTTGTAGAAATGCTTTCATCTGACTGTTATTTTAGAATTAAATATGCAAGAATTACCTTCAAATACAGAGAACATGGTTAATGCATTAGTGTGAGTGTAGAACATATGCCATATTTCTATGTTTAGCATTGCAGGATAAAGCTGTATTCTCAGAGAGATTGTCGTGACAGACTCGCTGTATTTCTGATTCCACGACAGTCCACCTCTTGAAAGCTCTTTTGATAGGTTTTGCATTTATCTCTCCTGCAAAGCAAGAAATGTGTTCTTTTGGACAATTATGGGTTCCTATGTGTTACACAGGTTAAGTGAAACATACAGTAAACGATAATAGAGATTCGCTGATTTCTCCAAAAAGTCCTGTGGCAACTTCATTACTTTTAATTGCCAAGGCTGTGCGATTCACATCAGAGGGATGCTGAAAAACAGTTGACTACAGAGTCAGTGATTGTGCAGTAGACTGTCCTCCCCACACCATATTTATATTCTTTACAACCTCTAATGGCTGCAGTAAATGTGACGGGAGCAAAGGAGGAAGTCGGGTAGTATAAAGAGTGACATGGGCATGAGGGAGGTTGGGGTTGGTTGGATGGATTAAACACAGGACTTTCACCCAGGTGAGCGGTGGTTGTATCACGGGGGGGGAAACAAAAGTCAACATTTACTTATTTTAACTCGCGTAAAGTATTTAAGTACGTCACGTAACAAATGTCACATATCATGACTTGGGTAACTAATATACTTATTAATTCTTATTTTAACCTAAACCAAAATCTTTTCTGAAACCTAAACAAGTAGTTTTGGTGCATCAATCCAACCAAAGTTGGACTGTTTCTCAACATTAAGTGTTTATGATTGTTATCATGACAATGGATGTCCACTATGCCTGTCGCTGTGCTGCTAGTCTCCAACAGACATACTGTTTATGTCATTTTGGTTTATGAACTATTCTGTTCTTTAGGTGTGGGGACAAGTTAGTCCCACAGAGGGCGCTGAAAACACTCTCATTTGGTTGTGTTGCGTTACGAGCGTAGGTAGTGTTGGAATGATGCTTTGGCACTTTTTTCTCCAAGTGAGAGAAAAAAGTGGTTCAGTTTTCTGGATCTGGTTGAAATTCCTTTACATGTTTTAACTGTTTGCTTATGTCCTGCTAGAAAGCCAGTAAAAATCCAGCAAATCGAATGGTCAAATTTGTCACAATGTATTAATTGATTCACAAAATCAACTTGGAGCCTCCTCATTATCAGCTTCCATTTGCGCTGTCAAAGTTACTGCATTACACGTTAATATAAACTAGACACCTCCTGTATTATTTCCAACAAAAAGCCCTCTAGGATTTCATTAGATAGAAACCCCTCACTTCCTAAAAAGGCTTTTATTGTGAAACATTTGCCGGACTCTGTGGGGACTGAAGTCGGACAATCACGCTTGAGATGAGTAATCCAGAAAAAAGCAGAATGCTCTTGTTGACCTTATTAAATTAAATTGATAGAAATATACATCGTTGACTTGCCACCGTAGTATCGGTGGTTACACCTTAGAAATGAGCCATCCGTGCCCCCAAGTGTGCGCTCATGCATGTGCGCACTCGTGCCACATGCGTGTTCCGGTACTTTAACAAATAGGACCCCTGGTTACAAGATGCGTGGCGTGAAGGGGATTTTTCAGTGTTCCACACATCAGAAATTATTATTTATTATCATCATGAAAAAAGAGCCATTATTTTCAAGATCAGTGGAAAAGCCATGAAGGATCATTTCAGCCCATTACATTCATGCCACTGTACATGTGGACAGTCAGACAAATGTACCAGGTGTCCATTTATAAGGAAGCTTGATGGGTTTTTGCAGGGCATCCACCTGGTGAGGAACTAAACACCGTAGAATAAATATCAACAACTCCTCTCAGTATAATGTAACATAGTTCACCAGCATAATAAACTACTACCTCTAAAATGACCGTAAAGCTGAGTTTTAGACACTCAAGACTCACTGCATTATAACCTTCATAATAGTAAGACTTATCACAGGCCTGTTTGTATTTGACTGTAATAGTTAGCAAGGTGCCACTTATTAATTTGCAACTAAGTGATTGTATAATTTCGTGTTAGGTTCCAACCTGGATAAGTCACAAATATTCATTGGGGAGTACATTTATTAATGATGACGTGATTCATTTCCTCAGACCTTTATTGCCCGGGAGGCAGTGCAGAAAATCTATACCTTTTCACCACAGCTTGTCGCATTTGTGGCTTTGACCCAACCTGAGAACCATGGCTCCCATCACCGTGCAGGAACTGCGGCTTTGTTTCTGACTTTAAACAAGAAGTGTGATTTTTAAGAATAATTTAAATATTACCGCAGTACGCATTGCACCACACAAATAGTTAGGAGTCCTCTTTTAAGATGATTTTTCCTCTGAATGCGACTTTTAAATCCAATGAAGCAGCTGTGCTAAAAACAAAAGCATGATTAACCATAACAAACCCTTCTTGTCATGAATAATTAATGAGACCATCGCTTACAGCTGTAAACACAACATTCTGTGTGTGCTATAACTGCCATGTAGATTTAACCTGTCCGTGAGTGTGTGTCTATGAACGTGTGTATGTGTGTGTCGTGACATCCTACACTCACTGCTGTGAGTTGTTCTCCAAAGAAAATAAAGGAACAGGAAAATAAATGTTTCAACACATTAATTACAGACCTTATGCACATACAATACATGCAGCCACAAAGGAACACGTGTACAGTATTTATATGTGAGCTGTAGATTCATGTAAATCTGCCTCAACTAAACATCAACAATGAATATATTTTGTCAGCCTTTGTATTAAAGGACTAGTTCATTATAATCTAAATTTTTAGAGTTACAGAGTAATTTTTTTTTTTTTTTTACTGTAATGTTCATACAACAATGCTGTCCTCTAAATATTATGTTTATATATTATTAAATAAAAATATATTTATGCCGTTTTGTCTGTCCTCCCATCTAAGTTGATGTTCAAATGCATTTAGCCCTGGCGTCCAGCATTCTGCATGTGGTTGAATTTGATTTATGAAAGCTTGTCAGAGTGAGCGCATGTACCCATTTTTATATCCTGAAAGGCCCAGTAGAACTTTATCCGCTGAAAACCATCCTGTGTCAGCCAGTTGTCTGCCGAGGCTAAATGTTAAATGTTCGATGCCCGTATCTCCTTTCCTGTATTTTCTGTGACCGTAACCTGGTGCTTTTAGTTACCTCTATAGAAAAATGTAAATCATTCTTTTGTTGCCATGAGCAGATATATTAGTTAGAATGAATGAAATGCAGTCAGTAAAGGTTTTACAGATATTTTCCAACCAAACAACATTTGTGGGCCCTTTGTCTTTCTGAGTCAGTTTGGAACACGCTGCTAGTTTTATGTTTATGTATCAGTAAAGTAGGAAAGGCTGTTGGAATTATTGTCGTCCTATGTTATTTTAGGATAAATAATACTAAAGAAATAACAAAAACAGTGCTTTTATCAAAATCGAATTATAACCGTGTGTAGGTTCATGAGTTTATCATTTGGGGTCTTTCTGTTATTTATTTGTTTGATTGTTTTAGATGAATGACTTCATCAAAAAACTTCATTAAAATCTCTGATGCAGGAAAAGTTAAAAGAATTTTGTTTGTTACTTTGTTCAGTTCATTTGAGAACAGCCTTTGCGAAGAAGGGAGAGAGAATAATAGCCTTGTGTGAGAAACAGTGTACACACCATCACTTTATTCCTTTTATGGACTTTGGGGTTGTTTGTTTCGTTGTTTCTTAGCTAATTAGTGGACAACACACATGGAGAGCAGAGGAATAAGAAGAACGGAGGATTTTCTTGATCTATAATTCTGATTGCAGTATCTGCTGAGAGGCAAGCGGGTCTCCTTTTGTGCCTTTTTCATACCAATTTATTGAAGGCCTGTGGAGGATCTGAGGCAGACTGGGACACATGGGTTGGTTGTACATATTGAACATTGAGGTGACACGTTGTTCATAACAGTAAAAGGGCTTAATGAGGACTTTACAAAGGAACTGAGTAACGGCATTACTGGACCTGCTGAATATCAGTCTTTATTGAGTTATGTCATTGCATAATGCACAATGTGTCAATTCATCCTGACAAGCAGTCAACACAACTGTTGACATGCGTGTTGATGTTGTGGTTATATAGTGTGTTTATAAAAGCATGTGAGTGACTGTGAAATGTCAGTTCAGATATAAATAGAGTGGAAGTCACACAGGTTAAGGAAGCTGTAAACCTGTGGTCATTTATTATGAATGATATGACTGCCCCATCTCTGATACTGGGAGCCAACAACACTCATGAGAAGCAGAGAACGACTTGAAATGGGGAAGCCAGGAGAAGGCCAAAATAACAACAACAAAATATTTCAGTAGAATATTTGAATATGCTGAGATGTGGTTTTAGATGATTAAACAATGATTTGTTTGACAAAAAAATGGGCCAAGCCCCAGTCTGCAGTCACTGTTAAGAACAAGGTTCTTGGCCACATGAGAAATTACAGCAACACATTTGTTTCAGTGGATAACAGAAGGTCTTTTATGGCTCATGAAAGGATGTCAGGACACATAGTTATGTAATATCTTCATTGTCCAAATCAAATTAATGAATTTTTAATCTGAGAGGGACCTCCTATGGAATCATCAGTTTTTGACAGTAAAGCTGTTGGGCTTTTTCTCATGAGCTGGTGCTTGCAAACTTCCCTTACTGCATACATTGG
Source organism: Brachyistius frenatus (assembly GCF_029030835.1). Lineage (NCBI taxonomy): Eukaryota > Metazoa > Chordata > Actinopteri > Embiotocidae > Brachyistius > Brachyistius frenatus. Next base: position 9,317,992 of record NW_027210600.1, read on the forward strand.
TTACTGTGGAAGAGGCACACCACTGAATACAAAACAGAAAGCTGAGCAACATTTTCAGATGCAGTGATGGAAGAAGTATTGAGATCCTTTTCCTTAAGTAGAAATATTGTAAGTATTGTTATGGATATGACATCATTAGATTATTAATAGTGAAGAATCGGTGCGCAAGAAGCATGTTACTGTTGTAGCAGCTGCAGGTGGAGCTTGATTGAACTGCTTTATATCCAGTTTTATATCCAGTCTGAGGGGGTGTCAGATGATTACTGAGAAAGGAAAGAAGAAAAAAGTAATCTTTGACTTTTGGTGAGACATTGGATCATTTAAACCTTCATAGAGATGAAACCATTGAAAATCACTCTTTGGAGGAGCTGTTAACAACTCAGACATCCAAGATTTGACACCTACGCCCTTCTGCAAGTTTTGACGGTGGCGCTAGTTTCTGTCTTCTGATCCCTGTGTTTCACTAAGGGAGGAGTCCATCCCTGCCTGACCCTCCTCCGTTACACGGCTATGGTGCGGTGCAGACACAGGTGAACGAGAGCGAGGGAAGATTGTCCACTCGTTAATCGATAGTGTTGTTCTCCCGGACAGATGAAAAAATGTTTACCAAAAAAAAAATGCTGAAAATATTCCTGGCCAGCCTGCCTAAGTAAAGTATATGTATGAAATTGAGATACTCAAAATGGAAGTGCCTCAAATTTGTTCGCAAGTATAGTACTTGAGTAAATCTACTTTTCACCCCTGTTTAGATGGTGGCTGCAGAGTGGAGGACAGAGACTATGATTTTAGATTTAGACTTTATTAATCCCACAGTGGGGAAATTTAGTCATCACAGCAGCATAGAAACACAAGAAGGTGCACACAATAAGAAACTTTTTTTCCCCAAAAACTTGTACATAAAATAAGGGATAGAATTATTTTAGAAAAAAATAAAAGCAATGAATAAATACAAACACACACAAACTATATACCCAAAATAAGATAAAATACATAAATACAGCTTGGGATGGATGGAAAGTGTCAGGTGCTATGAAATGAAATGAAATGAAATGAAATGAAATGAAATGAAATGAAATGAAATGAAATACAGTGCAACATTGTTTCAGGGTAATGTAACAAGTGTGATGCCATCTGTGCCTACCTGGTATAAAGAAAGTAAAGAGTTTCATTATCAAATTAACTTCAGGAAAATAGAACATATTGTGTATGCATTGTGGAAATGTCAGCACTCACTACAGTTAAGGATTGATAATGCCCTGACTTTTGGCAATAATAAAGACAGTATGTATTGTTGTTTGTCATTCGTGATCTATGTATCCTAATTTTATTCTGAAAATTCACCATGCATTGTAATAAATGTAGCTCTGACTTTAGTCTCAAATGAGACAAGTTTCCAGCTACTATAACAACACTTACACTGTATTTATCCAAGTTTGGAGTGGTTTAGTGGTTTGTGTGAAGGCAGAATAGATGAAGGCCAATGTCAGATGGTGATTTGTATCAACTACAAGCACATATTTGTGGGAGCAAACTCACATCATTTAGTTTGTTTACACACCATAACATAACAACCTGTAATAATAGGATATGTGGATAACAAGCTGACAGCTGATAATAGGTATTTGTTCGAGGAGATACATTAAGCTTTCTGACTTGGGCAATTATCTGCCCACACTCTTTCACAAGGTGACAAACTCATGAATATGTCAGCACTTGCACAACATACCACTGGGCTTTATTGTAATCCAGGAAAGCCATCTCCGTGTGAATGTGCAGATGTCCGTAGTAAAGCACAAGCATGTACACTATGAAGAACACATTCACAAAAAGTGTCATTTTAATCTACTATATTGGCTTTTATGTAGAGAGCAGGAGTCCCATTCACTGTCACTGTATCACTGTAATGATAAAGAGGGAGAAAGAAAAAAACAGACTAAGTTCCATTCTGATTTGTTTGTCTGTACAACGAAGGTGGAGAGTGCAAAGGTAGCATGACCCACGGAGCCATGAGCATTAACAGCTGTTTATTCCCCATTATTTAAGAAAAGTTGTGACTTCAGCATCAAATGTTCTGTCTCCAGCGATGAAAAGCATCACCAATATTGACTCTTGTTCTGCTTCTGTTTTGCTAAGAGTTCAGCAGTCATTGTGTTTCCTGTTCCATTCATCATAACAAGAGGTTTGAATACACGGCCTATCTACGTATTCTTATAATGGAGTGAGAACAGACTGAATGCTACATTGACTCACTATCGACTTCAGATTGTTAGCATGCTAACTTTAGTAGATATCTCTATCACAATACATAGATGTCTTTGACATCTCGTCAACACTTTTATGTCTTCACATTCTGTGGATTATTTATGATTTTTGAATATTATATAAGAACTTGGTTGAATTTAAGGGAACGATAGTGGTCTGGTTTAATATATGTAAGTGCTGAAAATAATACTTGACATTTTGAGTCAGTATTATTTAATGTTTCACAATTGTGCTTGAAAACATTTGAGGTATTTAAATTATACAAACGTACAATAGATAGTGAGAAAAAAAGCCACCGTATTAAAAGTTTTATAATATTCCATTTTGCTGTTGGTGTTTAAAACGGTATCTCCCATATACTTTAAATTGACTCTAATTTTGTTTAACGAAAACACCAGTAATCATTCATTTAAAGTGTCAAATCCAATTTACTGCAGGTATCAAATCCTGTGTAAAGTTGTCAGTGCCCTATAAACTATTTTTTTTCCTGTACTTTGATTGTCATACTGCTCGTTCAGGTATCATGTCACTGGCAGTTAGCAAGGTTTCAGCCTGAGAGGAACAAAGGCGCAATAGGCAAAATGAAAACCACTCTGTTGTGTTTGATAGATTAAAACGGGGGAGCTGGGGACTATCTCAGCTCACTTTGGATGAAGGCAGGGTACACCCTGGACAGGTCGCCAGTCTATCACAGAGGGTTAGGGTTAACATTGTAAAATAAATAAAGGAAGGGATGTGCTGATGAGAGCCTCTGGATGATGTAATATGTATCGGTCAATTCACCACTTTGTTTCCAGACTGAGATATCTCAACAAGTATTAAATGAATTCCCAATGTTGCCTAAATCCTTGTGACTTTGGTAAATCCCTGACTTTTAGCCCCACCATGAAGGTTGTCTGTTTTTGCTTTTTATGAATTATCTCTAATATCGGGACCATGTATGTATGTAAAAGTGTTTGTAGAGTCCAGGTCTGAAAAATGAGGCTGATGCGGAAGTGTCTTAAGCTGCAATACCACCGAGTGCTTCTAGAGGTCAACTCCAAAAAGCCTTCAGCTCCATAGACTCCCATTCAACTTCTCTGAAATTTGAAGTCAACATTTTTTTCCCACATGCTATTTTGGTGTTGTTAACTAAAGTCGCTCCTTTGTATTACTTTCTGGCGGTCCATAAAAAAAGAATCCATCACTAACTAGAAGATAGGCCTCAAAAAGCAATTTTGTTTTGGGTGGGGTGTATTTTTGATTGACAGGCCTGTGGTGCAGTCAGGTCACGGCTATCTGTTGGCGGGATTTCGTATCGTTTGGTTTCCAATCAGATTGAGTCAGATCCATTGCTCACTCCTCCTCCAGCTCGTCCAAATATGGTCACTGCTGGTTTCAGACCTCTCCGAACTAGCAAGATGGCGACGGCCAAAACCCGAACTCGAAGCTTAATAACGGCCGTTCACAAACCGATGGGTAAAGTTGTTGTTGGTTGCCACTTGACTGGGAGGAATTGCCTTGAAATCTGATACATTAATAAAACTAGCATTGAGCAGCCTCAATTAGAGTTTTGGTTGTGGATTTTTGTTTTGATAATAGCATAGGGGATTTTTTTTTTTTGTTGTTGTTTTTGAGCCTTATGTATTTTGAAAAATGTATACCACTAATGTGCATATCCCACTAAATCATAGTATTCCTTTCATGTTTTATAAATTAGGACCATACCAATATGTATTAGCTGGTGTAGTTCATTATTCATGAGAATTATCTACACCAAACATGTGGCGTGAGCAGCACAGGAGCATCTCGGGCGCTCTGGACTTGTCTGTCGAGAAGGCGTTCAAGCAAAGTATTGAGCTGTAGCTGGACCTACGTATTTGGAAGCACTCTGAGCACAAAATACAACCCCTGTAATTACTTGTGCACAAGGCAGGAAAATAGACTTGAAGCGTAGAAATACAATTTGGGATGAGTTTCCAGGCATGTATCCCCTGCTCTACATTTGGGGTTAAGGTTTCGCTATAGTCACATACTCCAGCTCTTCTTACGGGACCCTAACCCTTTCCCAGAGTAGAAGGAATATATAATCGTTGTCGGGTTCCTCTCCATGGTCGCCTGGGATACCACACTTCGGCGGGGTCTCGATGGCACCCTGGTCGGATGCCCAAACCATTTTAGCAGCTTGCAGCACTTCTAGTCTGAGATCCCTGAAGTCGGAGCCCCTCGCCCTGTCTGTGATCACGAGTGCTCAGATCCTACGGAGGGAAATCATTTCTGACTCGTCTCCTTTCCTTCTTTTGGTTGTGACCATACTGTAGGTGAGGAGGCACTCGGGGCAGCAACTGTATCCTTGCCTCGGAGTCTCTGCCCAACCGCACCCTTGTGGTTGTATAGTCAGAGTAAAATGTGAGCGATTACACTTCCCGTGTGGACAGCTAGTTGGAGGAGCGCATCTGGACCATCAGACAACACAATCTGCTATTAGCAGTTTTTTGGATATTCAACAATTTCTTTACACTTTTACTTGGTAATAAGTAAACATTCCTATTTTTAAATTAATCTTCAAAGAGATTTTCACCCACCCCCTCCCACCTCCCCACCCACACGCACACAGGGACCAAGAGACAACCATCTCAGTCTTAATTGAAAGATGTAATCTCGGAAATGGAAGCCATAAAACATTCAGAGAGAGAGAGAGAGAGAGAGTGAATATGTGTGTGTTTATGTTTATATACTGTATGTGTGCGAGTCTCAGAGGAGAGACTGGTGTCTGAATAGAAAAAAAAAACATTGGTGACTTCCCCTCATCTCCTTTCATTTTCTTCACTTGTTTCTCAGCTCGCTCTCCATCCATCTAGGTTCCCACCCTTATCCCTCCCTAAATCTGAGTCTCAGCCGTCCTTCACATCCTGTCATTCTCCACCACTGTCCCTCCATACACATCCCTCCCCCATCTCCTCCTCTCCCGCCAGCTCCTCTCCTATCCCCCTGAATATCTCCTCTTCCCTGATATCTGTGCCCATCTCTCATTTCTATTGAACCCCTGTCATCCCACACGCTCAGCCACTCAATCACTCTAATTTCTGCTGCTCGCATTCATACTTGCTCTTAATAGCTACCATGTCTCAAAGCCTCTGCGCATGTTTTCTTTATGCTGTTCCATATCCGGTCTTTTTTATGTCCATGTCTCCCCCTGGTAACATCTGTCACTCCAAACAATATTTTGCAAGACAGTAATAACGTTCTGCTGTTTCCATGTGTTGTAGTGGGACGTGCAAGCCCAAGTGCTGTGCAACCATCGACATTTCACCTGCAAAAAAACTATGTCACTATATTGAGTTAAAATCATATTAATGTGGTGTGCTACCAGTGTGACCAGTGTATATAAACATGGGAACAGATAGGGGAATTATCTGAGTATGGACACCAAAAAAATCCTGAACCAAACATGTTTTGTACAAGTTACATAGCGAGTAACTTCTAGTTGGTAGATTACTGGCAGTTTAATGGCCAAAGGTCTTGAAATAGTGTACCTCATGTCCCAAATTATCAAGTAGTTTTTCTATACAGTATGTGCTATTCCAACATTTTACTCAAATATACCAAAATAGTAAAGAACAAAATAACCTCTGTGATTGGTGTCTGTATTTGATAAGAAAATGTTCGTTTTACACAGCAATAGAAAATCCGTTTTTTTTTTTTTTGTCTAAACCTGTCTGTCATGTCTCAGCAGATACTCTGGCATCTGGATAACACAATTTTTTATGCTCAGTGATTTTCACCTTATTGTTGTTTTTTTTTTTTTAAATGAAACTTATACATGCTCTGAATACCAACATTTACTATTTGAGTCAGTAACACCCTGTATTTCCTGTAATCTACTTCAATTACCTCCATTTCCTAGAAGGGTTTTTGACACCTCTTGGACATAAAGTGTGACTTAATTACTATCAGTAGAGGGTAGCCATGTAGTCTGTGAACACTGAGATATACAGTATATTTTGTGTTGACTGCACCCTTCAGTCTCAGTATGCCTTGTGGTAAAAGTCTCCGAGGCTACTATTGGTGGAGAGATTGGAGTCTGAAGCGTGACTTCAATTGATTTCTACCTGTACCCTGTTTAAACCCTGTACTAAGAGGGCACAGGGGAAGAGAAGAAAGAACAGCAGGTGGACGGAAAGAAACAGAACACAGCACACTATCATTGACAGCACACTATCATTGATTTGAAAGGCTGCAGCCCTGAACGTGCCATATGTAGAATAGTCAAGGAAAGTAACGGCTTTAATTGCACCACCTGCAGGCAAAGACTGTTGCAGTTACATTTTATTTTATTTTATTTTATTTTATTTTATTTTATTTTATTTTATTTTATTTTATTTTATTTTATTTTATTTTATTTTATTTTATTTTATTTTATTTTATTTTATTTTATTTTATTTTATTTTTTTAATAATTGTCACTTGTTTGTAAGTTTTGCTTTTGAAACCTGTAAAAAGACTTTTGTTAAATGGCACAGATTTTCTGGTTACGTTCTGGCATTCTCCCAACGTGCTTTTTAGTTTAATTTGGTGATTGTAAATTGACTTTAAGTGTCAATGTGAGCGAGAGTGGTTGTCTGTCTTTCTGTGTTTGGTGCTGTGATGGATCGGTGGATGGATCCTGTAAATGTGACATCGGGTGGATTCCTTCGTGGGAAAGTCTGTTAAAAGTCTAAGTATGTTTCAGGGTGTGTGAACGTGTTAGCAAACCCAGGAGAGTTCTTTACATCCATAAAACATTGTGTGAGAACCATGAGACATTGTTTTAATTTACATTTAGGGTATGCGGTATGAAACTCAATTAGATGTGACCAAATCACCTGTAATCCTGCCAACATATCCTCACCCTGTAATGAAAAGAATTGTGACTTAAAACAATATATATAAACATTTTCAGCGCCCGCAATTGGACCAACATAACTTCATAATCGGGCTGTCACAATATCACTTTTCTCACGACACAATTATTGTGGTCAGAAGGATTCACAATTACAATATTATCGTGATACCTATTTTAAAATAAAACACCTGCATAAACCAGTGAGAATAGCGCTGATGTAAAAACAAAACAAAAACCTAGCTGTTAAAATTGTTTACGAAAACATAGGATCCCTTCGTTTACTACAGAGATAATATATTTTCAATATGGCCTTCAAAGCCAGTTATTTTGGTCTGAAACTTTTTTGGTCTGAACTGCCAAATATCTAAAACATAGATAAATTGTGCAGGTCCAAATTATACATTTCTGCTGGAGGAAAAGACTTGCAGTTAAATTGAAAAAAACTCCATTTTGTTTCAGTTGGAAAAACAATCAGCAAAGTGAGACGTCCAATGAGGTTGGATCGCGGTCGCTGCTGCTGACACCAGCATGAAGCTGAACACAGAATCTCACTTTTATGCTCTGAAGGCATTTGGCATTGAAGATGCAGTGTTCCCCACTGTCTGGTCCAAACCACATGATGTGATGTGTGACTTGGATGTGCTGCCACTAACCAAAGGGAAAGTAATGGAGAATCAGAGTCTGTTACAGATACAGTAACAGATTGACTCTAAAAGTGAGCAAGGAAGCAGGAAAAGAGTCGGAACAAACTCATCAGGGAGGAGAACAAAGACCAGAAACTGTTTACACTGTGGCCACAAACAAGAAAAGATTTAGCTCTCTAACTGAGCTCATAAACCTCCTCGAAACAGACTTCACGGCTTTGTTCAGTGAGAGCCACCACACAACAGCCACAAATTCGCTGCTGGCCACGCACCCAGAGAATGACAGAAAACTGCTGCAACTGCCTCAGCAGGGAAAACCTTCACTTTCACTTTGGACTGCTTCTGCATCAAGGGGAGCTTTTTTCACTTTTTTTTTTAATTTAATTTTTTATATGCCACAGCATCGAGCACACAATTGTGAGATTGAAGTGAGAGCACACAGTCCTAACTGCTGACCACATCACTGTCATGCTGGGTCATTTTAGATGCTACCTATAGACAGAGAAATGGCCCTGTGAGAAAATCACACTGGTTTGAGTGAAGTTACTTCTAAAATCTGCTTAATTTCCTGCTCTGCTTTCCTCCTACGGCATTTACTCAAATTTGATTATCCACGTCCAATTAGTAATCAGCAAACCTTGATACATCTTATGGCCCATGAATTTTCTTTCTTGATACCTTTACTTCATCCAGATGGAGATAAGGTCTCAATGAGCTATACTCCAAGTAAGTCGACAACAAGCAGGGTGAAAACAGACACATGATGTATGCATCATATATGATCAAAGATTAAGTTTGTCATGATAGAGTACATTCAAATTCAGATGTCAGTAGAGTTTCTCGTGTCTGTTTGAGTGAGAGGAAGAACAAGAACATTTTAATCACTTCATGTTGCAAATAAAAATAACAACAGTGAACTAGACACATTTACTTAACGGAAGGGTCATTTGATTGTCTTAAGCTGCATAGGTCCACAAAGAAAGTAAATCACACAAGACAAAGATGTACGGTATAGAAAGTGGACGAGGGATCAGCGACAGCAAAGACCAAGTGATGGGGGAAATAAAAAGAATATGGAATCAAGATGTTTGGGATGATAAGAGAGGTGAGGATATGAGGGCACAAAGAAGACCGATTAGAGGAGGGTGAACCCGCATAAATGAGATCAGAAGGGGAGGCAAGAGATTTGACAGATATAGGAGTTGAAGGAAGCAAGGCAAAAATGTCACTTGAGAATTGTAATAAGGGTCCACAAAAGAGTAACACGAACATTTTACAGGAAGGATTCCTTAGAGGGACAGCAAACGAAGGAGAATTTGAGAAAATGTGCAGCATGTGATTGAGGGAGGAGAGAAGGTTTAATGTTCAAAATGGGGAGAAGAAAATGACAATGAGCAGAACAAGTGCTATTAAGTAATGGTGATAGAGAGCGAGGGGAGGGTGAGTTCATTCAGCAAGAGAAAGAGACAGTTAAGAGGATGGTCCAGACAGAGGGGGGGTGGGAGTGTAAGTGTGATCCAGAAAGCCATGGGGTGAGACGGGTGGGGGTGCAGCGGGCAGAGACAAGCTCAGAAAGGGGGCTCTTCTTCCGCTCAGCTGTGTGTCTTGGCCGGCTGTGAAAAGCCGCTCTCTTCCTGTCAGCACAGGAAGCCCACAGGGCGCCATTGTACCAGATGGGGAGAAAGAGAGAGAGAGAGAGAGAGAGAGAGAGAGAGAGAGAGAGAGAGAGATGGGGACAGAGAGAGTGACAGACAGAGGTTTGAATAATTTAGTGAAGTTATTGATGAATTTACGTTTCTGAAGGTTAAGTGTTAGTTGATATTCAAGTCATGCTGGTTTGGCATATAGTACCTTACTGCATGGCCCAAAACCAGGCAAGTCTCATCAAGACTAATAACTGACTGATTTGTGTTTGCCAGACTGATGCACGGTCCAAATCACCACAAAGACAGAATGAGGCTGCCTACAAGCATGACAGTGGCACTCAATCAAGCTGAGGCCTGAAACCTTACCACCCCATTCCTCCCCTTCCCCTCCCCTCTCCACTCCCCCTGTGTCCAGGTTGACTAATAAATTTAATTACATTGAGATTTTGCCCTGGGTCTCTGTTTCACAGACAGTCTATTGTCCTCTTTGGTCTTATTGGCCCTAATGTCAGTCAGCGATTAGTTGCCAAGAGTCTGCAGTGGTGACCAGTTCTCCTCCAGGGAGATGGCTTTTTTCGATATCTCTCTCTCTCTCTCTCTCTCTCTCTCTCTCTCTCTCTCTCTCTCTCAGTGAGAGAATCTTTCATTTTCATGTCACTTGTTTTTGGTCAGAAATTGAGCAAGTGACACACTCAGGAGAAGTGGCTCAAATATCAGTGCACAGCTGTATGCTCACTGGTACAACAATGTTAATCATCTCTCCTGACTCATTTGATGACTCACATTAATTGACCCCAATTGCACATCACAGGATTACGGTACATTAGAGAAACTTTGGCCTTTTTTTAATTGTTTTTTTTTAATAATTTTGCAATTTAATTCTTAAATAGAGTCAGAAATGATTGTGGATCCTCTTGTAAATTTGTTGTTATTTTTCACCCATATTTGTGATAAACTGTCAGCACTTAGTGTGTCACTCCTTTTTAGTGCTCTACAACACACACACACACACACACACACACACACACACACACACACACACACACACACACACACACACACACACACACACACACACACACACACACACACACACACACACACACACACACACACACACCAATGACTGCCAAGCTTTCAATAAGTGAGCATCCAGCTCCACCATCCCAGCCACAGCCGCCCCAAATTAAGGGATGATGCTTCGAGTGTAGAGGTGCTCCAACTTCCTCCCACAGTCCTAAGGGATGCATATGAGTCTGTGTTGTGAGGCTATATCAGCCATAGTTGTGAGTGGTTGTTTTTCTTTCTGTATTAACCCTTCGATGGACCGGCGACCTGTCTAGGTTGTACCCTGCCTTCTGCTCACTGTCATCTGTGATTCGAGCCCCCTTGACCCTGTACAGTAGTAAAGCAGGTGTAGATAATGTCGGGATGATTTGGGAACACTATGGAGCTGATACAATGGGTTTGGTTTATTGGTTTATTTTTGAGATCAGTGTCAGGACTTCTGAAGTCTCCAGTCGAGTATTTTCCCTTTGATGTTGCAGCCATATTGAACTTACTGCACTATACCATTGCAATATGTTATCAGCCATGTGTTGGATTCCAGAGAAGGACACAGATGAAATCATGTGACCATAGCCACGGAGGAAAATGGAGTTTTGCATTGTTTATTTGTCCATGTGTTTATGCCCGTGTGTTTACATGACTGCACTCAATATCTCATTATACAATGCTATGAAATATGTATCTTTCTGCATTTACTATATGCACGTGTTGTCTTCCATAAGCGGGGTAAGTTAAGGTATGTCACATGACTTCAGAAATTAGGGTGGGTGAGGTTGTAGGGGCAGGGAAAAGAGGAAACGGTACCAAAAAGAATGGTGCTACACATTTATGACCTGACGGTGCCTGATCCTGAGATTAACCGTGAAAAGAAAGGGAGATGACGAGCAAAGAGGGGGAGAAAAGATGGAAGAGAGGAAGTGAACTAGTGGATGAATTACATATGTTTCAGCAAAGAATCAAAGGTGCAGGAGAACCAGGGATATCCCTCTGTCTTTTCTGGCCCTGTTAGTGCTTCTTCACCTTGTCCAATAATTTATTTTCCCATGTCACACCTTTACTGTGTCCATTCCTCTATGCTTGCGATTTATTAGAATCTCTCTGTCTGCTCTTCCCTATCTTTTCTCACAACATTAATTCCTGTGACTTTTTCCCTATTTCTCCCCTGCTCGTCTTTCGCTTTTTACATACCTTAACATGTACTTATTTTTGAATGATATAATATTTATATTTAATTTAATTTATCTTATTAATCCTTTTCTTAGATCCCAAAATGTTTCATTTTTTTTTCAGCATTAGGAATTCCATCCATATTGGAACATTCTCTATCAAATGATTTGTGTTCAAGTATGTTACGTACATGTTATTATTGTATCGTAGAGTTGAGGTGGATGGGTGTTAGAGACCCTGATTTTCATGGAGCACCAAGTAGTTTCACACCAACTATTAACACACAAGTTTAAAAAAAAAAAAAAACATAACCACAATCTGCTCGTAAGCTTAGCACATGAATAGCCCTTGTGTGGGTGTTCAGTCTGTGGGATCTTTTTTAAGAGTTTACCAAAAGAAAAATGAGTTTGTGTATTAGGTTTCCAACCTGAGCCTTATTGACCTTGGCTGATTTCCTGTGAAGCTCAGAGTACACACTACACATCCCTACACATTTACATCACGTGTGTGTTTGTGTGTGTGTTCTTTAGATTTGCCCCCCCTCCCTCCACCCTCCCACCACACACACACACACACACACACACACACACACACACACACACACACACACACACACACACACACACACACACACACACACACACACACACACACACACACACACACACACACACACACACACACACTTCCACCCCACCTAAAACCAATTCCGTCTGACACCACACACACACACACACACACACACACACACACACACACACACACACACACACACACACACACACACACACACACACACCAATTCAGCGTGTGACATAAATGTGAAATATGGTCACAATCTCCCCTTCTGTTCCTGAGTTATTGCATTTCATTCATGAGAACAAGGCGGACATGAGGTAATGCTGACCTTGACATTTGACCACCAAAATCGAATCAGCGCATTCTTAAGTCCACGTATATGTTTACTCCAAATGTGTAGAAATTCCACCTGGGCATTCTTGAGATATCACGTTCACAAGAAAACATAAAACCTCTGGCTATGGCTGTGGAGACATAAAAATACAAACGCACCTACAAGACTATACACGGGGCGAAAAAAATCCAAATGAAAATTTGAATTCACACAATGTGTTTTCATAGAATAATAATCATGACATATTTACAGTTCCAATATAAATCATCTCTAAAATTCCAAATATACCTGATATATTTGTTATACTTGTGTTGTGCAGAATATTTCATTATCAATGCACTTGTCTTGAAATAGTGTCACCTTTTTTCATTTTTCCTGTTCATATTACTTTGTCTTTTGTCTTTGAACCCATCTTTCATCTTTTACTTTCCCATTCCTTGTTTGCTCCTCTCAGCTACAATCTCTTACAGCCCAAATCCCCGGTCGACGTTTCTCTCCATTATCCCTGCTCCCTCTTTTACCGTGTTTTGTTCTCCTTATTCATTTCTGTTCTCTTCTTTTGTCTTCAACTCTCTTGCCTCCTTTTTTAAGCTACCCTTTCATTTAATCTCCTCTTTCTCTATTCCCCTTCTCCCATCTCATATTTTGTCTTCTTTCTGACCCATTCTGATTCATCTTCCTACTTTCTCCTTTCATTTCTCCCACTAATTCCTCCCTTGTCCATTTCTAGTCACTCTACTCATTTGTCTGCCAGTTCTTTAATTCTCTTCTTTCATCTTTTCTCCTCTCCTCCCCGTCATGAACCATTGCCACCATTTCTCCACCCCGAACAAATGTGACCAAAGATCAGTCGTAGGGTAGCCACACTATTTGCTCCAGTGACTTTCTACTCCTGCAATGCTAAGCCATGCTAACCACAACTGTGACCATTTCACACATGGATGCTAATGTTTGAACAAAACACCTCAGGCAAACTTCTGAACATCCTTAAACACGAATTATAACGAGCTGCTAGCTACTTCTGGCACATGCCCCGCTGTGCATTAAAATGTGGCACCATAACACTGTCAGCACAGGGTTTCCTCTGCTCTTTTTTTTTCCTTTCACTTGATGCAACGGCTCCCGTCTGCAGCGGCTTTCTAGTGTTCAGATTTAGTCTCAGCAAGAGTTTAGCAGGCTGACCTCAACAAAGCCTGACAGTTTCCACCCTCAAACAGTCCTCCCAAGAAACAACAACAGAGTCAGTCGCTTTTACAAGTGCCACAAAGTAACATATGTTTACAATGAAGGGGACATTGCAATGATGATGAGAGCAAAGGAGGAAGTCAGGTGATGTTAATATAGACCAAACAAAGTGCGCATATGAAGGAGGCTGGGGTGGACAGAACATACGAGATAAGCTGTTCATGGGCACTCGGTGAGCAGCAAATAAAGGGAACGTCTATGTTACCAAACTACTATTTAGCATTATAATGGAATAGATTATTTGCATGCAGTGGCAAAAAAAACCCTTCAAAACAGTTGTATTCCATACAGGAACATTAAACATTCTCAAATTACTTAATTTCTTTTCCACAAAATGATAAAGTATACGACAAAATAGCACTTTAGCAGGGTGGCACTGAGCACTGCCAGGATACAAATGAAAAGAACGAAAACATATTGTTGATCGTTTGAAAATAAATAAGCAGCAGTTGTGCCGGTTCTTGTGAAGTTTGTCTGCTCCTCCATGTTAGCACAATTAATGTGTAAAATACGTAAAATCTTATGTAAAATCTTAATTATGTGTTAGTGTAGCATGAGTGCTGTATGTCTTAGAGTGGTGTTGACAGCCAGCCATGCACAGACAAGCATGTAAAGCCACATGTGATGCCCGAACACACACACACACACACACACACACACACACGCACACACACACACACACACACACACACACACACACACACACACACACACACACACACACGCACACACACACACACACACACACACACACACACACACACACACACACGCACGCACACACGCACACGCACACACACACGCACACACACACACGCCACTCCCTGTCATCCCCCATTATCATCACGATCATTTATTAAACGTGGCTTCCGCCAGAATGAGTGAGACTAAGAGTGAGGGAGCTCAGGGGAAGGAGGGATTGCTTTCTTAATTAAACGAGAGGAAAAAAAAAAAAAAAAAAGGAGCATGGCGCCACAGGCTGGGCTCCTTTGAAGAAAAAACATTTATCTCATTCACTGCATTCCCCTGCTCCTCGTTTCTCCCTCTCTGAATTTGGCTTAGTTACTCCATGGCAGAGAACAACACATACGCTGCACTGTGCTGCGGCTCATTTTCTTTGGAGAGGTGTAAATTAGGTATTATTTCTTTCCAGGTCAACAAAAAAAAAAACATGCTAAATTATATAACGTTAAAAGATTCTTGCGCAACTGCCAGTTTGGCGACATGTGTTTGTCTCTGTCAAACACACACAGACACATGCTCACACACCTGAGTACTTTTCCCTTCAAGGTCTACTGTAAGTGAAACACACATTATCATTTTCTTGTCAACACTTCCTCTAAGCTGTGTGCTTGACTTAAGGCCAACCTGTCCATGCAGGTAATCAAAATCGAACCTAGATACGCACGTCAATAATGCCATTTGATGTTCACATCTCATATACAGTACATACATCTTAGTAATGCACTGTGATGTGAGTTGTATTGTCCCTACAACTGGCATTATCGGTCTAACTTTTGTTAGAGGTGTAGGGGATAACAAAAGCCGAGCTGATGAACACTATAATGTTCTTTGCATTAGTGCTTCCACGTACTGCAGCTGACACATGGCTGAAATCTGGGCCGGCTGGACTTGTACCGCTGTCTGGCAAGTGATGCTCTGTCTCCGTTCTCTCCCTAGCGTGTGGTGAAGCGAAGAAGGCATCATGCCGAACTGCCCTGAAGCTAAAACGGCGCCTGGCGTTCATAGACACCAAGGTTGGGATAAGGTGAAGACCCAACGGCTGCACTGTGGTGTGAGGAGTCATCTAATAGGAGGCTATGAGGTAAGTTGCCTTACAATATTCTAAGATAGCAGGCAGAAAGGGATTTGCCCTGTGTGAGAGGGGTTGGAAGTTTTTAAAATGTGTTTAATCTTATGAAACTTTACATGGAAGTGTAAGGATTCGATAAATAGCTAAGATACTATAACACAGGACTGGTCTAAATACGGGAAAATGCCTGTGCCAGAGATGATTGTTTCAGCCTATTTCTGGTATGTGAAAGTTAATCACTGCATGGCACACATATAAACAGCTTGGGGCCGTGGTGGATTGCTGTCTTTGCGTTTTCAGTGCAACGCGATATCAAGCAAGATGTAGACAACTGCTCATTTTTTTCCACATCCCATGGGTCTTTATAGTTAGGCATTAGTGTCTGCCTTAGTAAACAAGCTGGTCTCCGTAAATAACAATAAACCTGTGTGGACTGATGGTGGACTTTTGGCCAGCACAAAAGTTGTCTTGACAGGGAGTGAAATTTACTTCTTGCTAAAACAGGACTCTAGAGAGCATTGAGCTCCTTTGGATCCTCCCACTAAGGGGATTTAAACACACTGTGTGCTTTGCCTCACTTCCTTCTGGTAACATGTTGAAATAAAGTGACTGAATACAGCTCTCTTGCCAACCCAAAATGACAAGGGGAAATGGATGACACATATGCCAGATAGTAGACAGCGACAAGCCTCTGTCCAGTGGAGGGAGGGACGAGGACTAAAAAAAAATTGAATTAACTGGACAGGAAATCCCCTTTAGGCTGTAACACTTTTAAAAGTCTATCCATTTAGATTTTTAGACACTAACCCTAAATTCCACCGACCAATCCATTCACGTCTTAAACCATGAGTATAGCTGGCCCCGGGATGCCCCCAACAACTATGGAATTGGTCAGAGCATCATGTGGTTGCTTATGTTTGCTCTCCTCACCAACTCATCGTGTCTGACAACAAGGGGGCATCAAATGAGGTGGATAAACATTTCGAAAAGCTTTCTGCAAACACAGCAACACCCAAGAATGGATTGTCGACTTGATTTAAGGAGAACAACTGAGGATAATGGATCCTCAGCGAGGACATCACTACTGAGGATAAGGAGGCTTTGGAAATGGAGGGCTATAAAAAAGGAAGGGTTAAAGTTTTATGGCACAGAACATCCTATCCATGATATCCATCTAGTAAGTTGACGTTGACAGTCCCGGCCCACACAACCGTCTGCTTTTGTCAAGTTGGTGCCCTTTCCATTGCTTCACGGGTGCATTTCACAGGAGGGAGATATTTTAAGTCTTCTTGCGTAACAATCTGAAGGGTTTGTCTGTGGTTAAGTAGCAGACTGACTGCTTGAGGGACAGATAGGTGACACTGTTTGTGGCTGTCCTATCTAGGCCACTCCATTTACCGTGATCACATACATAGGCCAGAGACCCAAGCTTATGAGATGCGTGTTGACGTAGAGGGAGGCTCAAAGCAGGCAGGTGGAGGCAGAGTTATTTTAGACTTGAGCAGTTACAGATGGGGGATGAATTAAAGAAAAATAATCACCCTGAGTTTTATTCACGTTGAAAGCTTGGACCACCAACATCTACCAGAACAGCACTTTAGACCAAAATCCCCCCACAGGCATTCGACTGGGTTGGGCTCTGGTGACTACGAAAGGTTATAGCAGATGATTCACATCATTTCTATAGTCATCAAACTTCTTCATTGCCGTCTGTGCCTTGTATAAAACAATCTGCAGTTGCTGTGCTTCTCCATTCATTTATCCAAGTGTCTAATTTGAATTGTTCACCTATCTATCGCAGTGCCAGTGTTCAGCGAGCTCCCGGTGCAATGATCATACAATGGGACATAGTTTGGCTCATTCTGATTGCGACAAATGGTTTATGGACGTTTTAAGTAGACTCTTTTAAAAGGCCGTAACAAATAGAGGCTTTTATTCATGAAATGAGGAGGAGGAAAACACCGCTAGAAATCAAAGTATACCGCTACTATCTTCTGTTTCTAAATCCTTAAAAAAAAAAAGTATTATTATTTTATTGAATGGATTTGTGATGTACTTGCAATTAAATGGGGTCTTAAATAGTATGGGCTGTTTTCAGTTCATGATGTTAATTATGATTATCTATTTATCAGCTGAAAAATACCTGCTCAGAGAGAGAAAGCTGATTGCACAGCAAATAAAGGTCATGAAAGGTTAGCGACTTCTCCCACTGCTCACAGCCAGTGCTCAGTTCTTAGTCAGAGCCGGGGGGAGGTGTGTGTGTGTGTGTGTGTGTGTGTGTGGGGGGGGGGGGCTGGAAAGAAAAACACGGTGAGAGAGAGAGAGAGAGAGAGAGGAAGAGAGAGAGTTTCACACGGTAGACCACAGACGGATGGTTGGCATTTAGCTCCACCCTACCTACGGAAATAAGTAATTAAGCATGGTGTGTGTGTGTGTGTGTGTGTGTGTGTGTGTGTGTGTGTGTGTGTGTGTGTGTGTGTGTGTGTGTGTGTGTGTGTGTGTGTGTGTGTGTGTGTGTGTGTTTCTGCATTCGTACAGTGCTTGCAACTGGGAATTGAGAATAAGTGATTTTATTTGAACAGTAAAAATGTCATGATTATACTTCTATGGAAACCCACTAAAAGCTCAGCTGGCATCTCAGAGATCAGAAGGGGTTTGAGGTTTAGGAACCAAAACCCCGTGGTTAGCTTTAGGAAAGATCGGGTTTGGGTTAAAATCAGTCTGTTACTTACGTTAGTGACGTTATGTGCGTAAGTTGTGTTATGTACATTGTTATGTACGTTAAATATGAATGTTAACTTACTCACTTCAATGAAAACACATCCACAGTCTTTTTTTTTTTCTTTCTCACACACACTAACACCTGTGTCCTTGGTGAAAGATTCGTGTTTGAGCATCCAAACACCCCCAGACTTCCTCCCTATGCTGACTTTATCGCTCTTATCGTCACCTGATGACCTTCTTGAGGTGGTAACTATGGCACCGATGCCAACAGCAACTTGTGCGTTTCTCTGTTATGCCAACGACTTTGACAACACGGCAAAAATTGACGCCCTGGAAATGAGAACGGGCTGTTGCGTCTGTTTTTTGTTTTTTTTAAATGTATTTTTTAAAAGGAATCGATTCTAAAGATATCTGATCACCGTACAGCAGTCATTTCCAGAAAGCAGCTCAATAAAATAATAATACTTTTTTCCACTAAAAACTAGAGAGTCTGTAAAGGAGTCAGAGTGAGAGAGAAATTAGGCTGAAAATTTGATTGGATTTGGATTCTTTAAAAGGTTTTACGATGTTTAATTCAGCTGTACATGGTGAATAATGTTCTCTGTTCAAGGTTTGGCACCCCACTGTCCAAACTGAAACACACTAGTTCAATGATTGATGTTGTAAAGAGTGAACAAAGATCCAAAACATAGCAAACTGCCCATCAGTTTAAAGAGCCTCACCTCAATAAGGAAAGGCTCTAACTTTAACTTAGCCAAACACTGCAAGTTCAAGCTTTTGTTTTGATTACTTTTTCTGTCGAGTCCACCTTTTGTATTTTCAGACTAAACCCTTCTGAAATATATATTTTTTTTCTTTTCTTTTCTTTTCTTCTTTGCATGCACGCCACAGAGTCTCTCTGTGGTCAGTGAGTCTGAGAGACGTGGGATTGCTTTTGTGGAAGTCCCCCAACACAATTACAGTGAGCCAGCGGTACACAGCCTCCTGGAAAGTCACAAGGTGATTTTGAAAAGACATTTTCATATTCAATCCCCTTTCCTTCTGTTTTACATTTCTGACATAAACTCCAGGGATCAAAGTCTATTGATGAAAAACTGTAAAAAAAAAAAATAAAAAAAAAATACTGACTTATAATCATAAACCATTAAATACTGAAAACCTAGATACTGAAGCTGGCCATTTTTTCAACAGAACGTTAATATTCTCAAGTATTAACGTGCCACTGGATAGATGGCATTGTTTCTGCTACATGGGCATTCGAGACAGGAAACAAGGAAAAAAAAAGAAGAAAAAAAAAGTGAATAATTAATTAATTCAAATATGCTAGATTAATACTTTTGTCATCATGAAGAAGTCTGTTCCTGAGCTAATTAGAGGAAGAAACAAGCGGATACCATATACTGTTAGAGACTGACTTTCCGCAGGGTAAAATCACTCAAGATATTTTTAGTTTGCACACTGTGGCCCTGCACTTCTTCAAGACACCGTATGCACCACCAACAAATAAACCGTATCTTTTCCTTTTTTTGTTTAACATCCATCGTTTAGTCATTAGACATCAAAGCAAAAGACTCATGAACACAGCAGATTGCATGTTAGGAAACTGTTT
Organism: Brachyistius frenatus; assembly: GCF_029030835.1. Lineage (NCBI taxonomy): Eukaryota > Metazoa > Chordata > Actinopteri > Embiotocidae > Brachyistius > Brachyistius frenatus. The sequence continues at coordinate 9,337,946 of NW_027210600.1, forward strand.
GTTTAGCAAATGCAGCATGTTGCCTTGCAAATACAGCTTTTATGTCACTTTCACAGAATGCTTCCAAGTTTTATTTCATAAACAAGAACAGACATTGCCTTGATTCCATGGAGCAGCTTATTGTGGCCAATGTTTATGTTGTCCATTGTGATTGTCAAGTTTGTATATTTTAACCACAGGCTTTCTTCTTTGATATTTGTTTCTGTCTCGTCCATCTGGTATCTCTTTGAGTAGCTTATTTGTGCGGTTGATTATATGGAGGATTGCCAGACTCGTCGTCAAACACATTTTCTTTTAATAATGAGAGGAAGTTCATCAACACAATTTTTATCTATTAAAAGTACCAGATTCAGACTGCAGAATCAGCTGTTGGTTTATGGTTCAGCAGCACGCTTTCCAGAGAGTAATTCCTCCTCAAACCCGCTGTACACACAGTAGTCTGATTTACTGATCCTAAAGTCTTTTAAGATCACAATGTAACACAATGAGCACAAGACATGCCACACAGTAGCCTACAAAGATAAAGATTGACATTATTATGCCTGCTGAAAAAAAGCATGTACCTTAAAACATTTCTACAGAGTTTTATACAGCAATTTGTCTCTTAATAGACAGTTCTCCATACAGAACGTGTGTTTACCGGTTAAGTAATTCTCTCAATGACACATTGTAGTTTCACCAGGAGAATTTTTTTTTATTTATTTATCTATCTAATAACAGAATTAAGTAATGAATATTTCTAAATTGTTAGTTTCCATGAAGTAAATTACATTCCACTGACTTAATACACTATATAAATACGGTCTACAGTGTTGCCATTGATGCGTGCTTGTGTCTAAAACAAACCAGGCAGTAATAACTTTGCCCCCAACAGACTGAAGAAATAAATTTAGGTGCAGACTCAAGTATTCGGGTGGGTCTATAAGTGCTTTTAGTGGATGATGACTGATGCTGCTGCTCCTTTTTACCTGAGTGCAGCCCCTATCTGTGTGGCTTTGCTCATGTATGCAAATTTGTGTGCACAAAGATGTGGAACTAACCTCCAGAGCTAATGGACCTCCATCAGAGGGTTCAGCCTGTGTAGATCTGCGACCTGGTGCTTCAAAAGGCTGAATCTATATAGGTACACCACTAACAAGCATGAGTTTGAGTCCTTTATTATAGTCAGGCATCAGTGGACAGATTAAGGTAACCAGTGATTAGGAATAACAAACTACTTGGTTTTGTAATGGCCCATTACTGAGATATAATAGGTCCTGTTAGAGAGCAGGGGTGCAGTTTTAATGTCAGAAGAGGGGTTGGGAACAAGAATGAGAGACATCCAGACAATTGACAGGAAAGAAGAGATGAAACAGGACACGCAGACAGAAAGCTTTTTTTACCAAATACAAGTGCTCTTGAGAAAGAGGGGTAAAAAATAGTCCAACACAGATGAAAAGTGACAGGTACAGCTTTCCTACATACCACGCCCAAAAGAGTTAAAGTGCTCCTTAAATATTTTGAGCCACTGGCAAATACTTCTCATGCCCACACACACACACACACACACACACACACACACACACACACACACACACACACACACACACACACACACACACACACACACACACACACACACACACACACACACACACACGCACATACGCACACGCACACGCACACACATCGACACAGTCCAAAGCTCTATGGATAAATTAAACACATTTACAAACACATGCACACCTAAGCTTTCTAGGAGGGGATTAGACACAACGTGCTCGCACCTTTACTTTACATGGATCAGATGGTGTTAAATCAACACACACAACCTCCATGGTGTTACTTTTTTTTAAATTCAGAACAGACCAAAAATAGCCAATGTGTCATGTTGAGAAGAGTTTAACTTTTTAAAGAAAGCACAAAAATAGTTTTGGAATAATTAATTGTGTTTATATTTTATAGATTTATACACAGATTGCTGATCACTCATGCATGAGCAAATATTGCCATGCAAGACTGAGCGCACACTCTCGCATACGCACCAGCTTCTCTTTGTGTCTCGCACATACACACATACAGTACATGTTGAGGCACGGGTAGAATACAGACATGATTTTCTGTTTACAGTGAAAACAAACAAGTGTTCCATTATTCATGTTGATTAGGAAGCAGCTCTGTTTCTGTGTTCCACTAACAGGCCAAACAAGAGGACAGGAAGAGAGGGAAAACAGCAATTGTGTTCATTACCATCAGCACATTCATAGTCAGAAACTTTCACAGACTGTACAACACACACACACACACACACACACACACAGCCACTTTCACCACTTGCCATCTGTAAATGACAGCTGAAGTTTGGCATTGTTGTGTTGAGTTGCTTGGAGCATTCTTTTGTCTTAATTGTGTGGGTTTGTCCGCGATACGGGCGACGTTTCCATCCAAACCGAGAGCGAAATTTTAATTCAGATAATCTGCAGAGGACAATTCGATGAGTGCATTTCCATCCACCACTGTTATGCAAATATTAGGGGTCGGTTTATTGAGAGTAATAGTCCAATTGTGTGCCGTTAAACCGCTGCGGAGGAAGAGGATGCATCAACATGACATAATTTAAGGATGACAGGAAACAATGTTGGAAATATAGATATGAAAATTATTTTGGTTTCATCAGTTTGAGTAACAGTTTTATATTTTATATATCTGATTAATTTAGATTGTTTTTTGGGGTCAATCTATTTTTGACAATAATGTGGCTTTGTCTGCTGATCACTGTCAGATGCTACTTTAAATCAAATTCCAGTCATTGACCCCAGGGCAGGGACCACATAGAACAATAGATAAATATAATTATAGAATCCAAATCTTAACTTTCTGCTGTAGTCACAGACACTCACTTTACATCTCTGGACCACTGTTGTGGTCCAGCCAAACATTTTGTATTTGTTATTTAACAAATTTATGATCACCCTTTTCTTTTCAGCTCAGTGGGAGGGTCTGTCGGATCTCTGTGTTTCATAAAGGTGCAGAGCTCAACCCTGCCTGTCCACGTGGACAGGTTAGAAAGTAATCAGATTACAGAAAAGACTGAAACTGATCGCCAAATATACTTGGGCGGCTGTTATTAAACTGGGCACACCGCCCAAGTAAGTCTATGTATGGGAAACACTGCATATTCTTCGAACCTTCCACGAGCAACTTAGAAACGGGTGTCGAGCAACGGGTAGGGAGCTACTAGTAGCTCGCGTACAACAGTTTAGAAATCCTCTATAATCTAGTTAACATTAACCAATCTGAAAATGAGTCGTGATACTTAATATCTTATTCACAGAATCGTGTTGTATGTGTGTTAGAGAATACAGAAGAGGTTTGTATTTGCTGTATCTTTGCTCCATGACAGTAGCAGAAATTTTTGTCAGCACTGGAAAAAAAAAAAAAAATCTCAAGGAGACCTTGTTGCGTGATCAAATACCAATATGTATGAAATGATCTTACAAAAAGTGGAACCGGCCGTCCTGACAGATCATGAGAATTCATACCTGGCATAATACAATCTATCAGAATCTGTCATCTGTCAGGATCATAACAGTAGGGAAGTAACCTTGAAATATCTGAATGACTGCAACGATGCTGGCACAAAGAAAACTCTTACAGTTTCCTGCCTTCTGGCAGACTGTTGTGAACAGTTCCAGCTAAATTGTGTTTCCCATTGTGAACCCAACCGTGCATACTGATGAACGGCAAGATGTTTGGAAAAGAAGAAAAAGAAACTGACCCAAAAACATGTGTGCTCACACGTGGCGGCATACATGGATATTTATTCTTCACGTTTTCACTTCAAATAGCCTAAAAACACTTCCACCCACACGCATGCTTATGAGTATTGTTTGTTAGCTTTTTATGAATATGTATGAGCACATGTTCTCTACCAAACACTCATGAGATCACCAACATTTCAGACATGTAGTATGTGTGCCTCTGTTAGGCTTTGTTCTTATGTGTATGCATCTATTTGGATTAAGTTTAGTTGAAGAAGAGAAAACCATTCGAACTTGTAAAGATGGAAGAACTGCCCTAAGAGAAATTGCTGTATGACAAAGAAGAGAGTTTTTTTTTTATATGCATATTCAACCACATGCCTGATACTTTCATTTGTTTTGTTTTGATGTCCAGCAAAGGTAGGAGCTGGACTAAGGCAAAGGCATTGTTAAAGTAGCCTGGGATTTTAGCATGAGCAAAACTTTTAACATGCAAGTTTTAATTAACATTTAATCTGAGTAACAATATATTATAACCAGAGAAATGATTCAGTATTGAGTCTTTTTCTGATCTTATCCACACTTAGTCTTTATTGGTTAATTCCATGATTAAAGTAGTGCTGTGTGGCACTGAACAATAGCGTTGACTAATCTACTTAATGCCAGGAGCCACAATTGTCTAATGCCTAAATTGCAATGCTAAATTGCATTGACATTACTCCTTGCTGTGAGTGTGAGGGGATGGGATGCAGTTTACTTGTGTGCATTTTCAAAGAGAAGATATACAATGCTTTTGTTGAATAGTCCAGTTACATGCATTATTACCAAAATATTACACTTCTTTAAAACATGACGAGCACATTTAGGCATTTAATAATCCCCTCATGCTTTTTTTTTTTTTGAGACATTATTACCGTTTTAATCACATTTGTGGGCTCCTGGTCACATTTACAAAGTTGTGAATGCTTTGGCCCAGCTGTCATAAACACTTTCCAAATGCGGTTTATCTATGTGCAGCAGTGTTGGAGGGATGGGCTGTGCCTTTTTCAGTTATCGTGACTTTGCTACCATTTTGCCCCTTTTAAAAGCAGCGGTTTGCTTACAAGGCACGTTTTTAGAAATTCACAATCATTGCCAACATTACTTGAAGGGACCATTACACATATTATTTTGTGCAGTAAATACAATTCCAGAGGGTTTCACTTACTAAAATTCAGAAGAAACAGTATACTAAAAGCATGATAAACTCTGCCAGATGACGTGATTATCATTAAAACTGAATTTGCTTGGGATTTTAGCAATATTTCTAAATCATTGAGAGGCCTGGATGTTGATCTGTGGGAGCAATGAAGATTGATTGTAAAGTTCCAGGGAATGAATTTTGACACACTTTGTGTCAACAGTGTCAGTGGGGTATATGTGAATGTCATTATTTTTTAGATTGTTTAAATGTGTAAGCTTGTACAGTCTGTGTTATATGACGGCTTATAACTCCCCCCGTTACACACATATACACCCGCGCACGCACGCACGCGCACACACACACACACACACACACACACACACACACACACACACACACACACACACACACACACACACACACACACACATGGAATGTCACATTTGAGGGAAGGGCTCTTAAACATCCAAAAATGTGTAATTATATGCACACACTGACATCGGTGTTAATAAAAATCAACCAACCCTGTGGTGCCAATAAGACTTGTAACACATACTTTCCAAACCCATCCTTGTGATCTCAATAATTAACACAAATTCAAGCAATCTCCGCAATTTTGCTATATTCCTGCGATAGTTGCAAAATCAAGCATTTGTGATCAAAATCACAAAAATCAATCACAAAAAAGCAACGAAACATTCTGGAGGCACTGACTTAGCTAGATCACAAGTCCTATTCAGCTGAGACAAAAGCCTTGATATAAACCCCATACCACTCGCCCATCCCCCTCCCAATCAAATAATTTCTCTGAGGTCAATTTTCAGCAGGCCCAATCACTTCATAGAAAAAAACCTATTCTCACTCCCTCACTTACTCACTTACCCAGCTGTATGTTTTGGGGTTAAGCCTTGGCTTATTACTGAGAGAGGGTAGAGGGGTGAATGGAACATGGAGATGGCCAGATGCGCTGTTTGTGAGAGAGGACGGAGGACTTTTGCTTTTAAATCTGCTCTATAAATATAAGACTCCATAAAGATGTATTAAAAGGACCTGAGGCTACTGCAGGTCAGATGATTTCCCTGGGGCAGATGCAACAAACCCATAAGATTATATGTCAAATCATGGGACTACATGGATAACTCCTGTTTATTCCCACATGAAAACCCATATATTTAACTATATGAAACTCACGTGCATTGCCATGCGACATCCATGGAATTAAATGACAAATCCATAAACCGCGACAGAAGAAGATAAACAAAAACTAAAAAAAACAAGTTCTTAGTTTCAAACATACAATTCAAATGTATTGACAAAACCATAAAAATGATAAAAATGTGTGCACTAAAATGTAATTAAGTGGGCAAATAACTCTTGGTTGGGCTGTATAAATACAGCATTCAGAATCTGACGTAGACCCTTCATTTGAAAATAAATGTATTTGCTGATAATATATTCTGATAAACTATGTTTCAAAGTGACACATCTTCATTGAGTAAAATGTGTGACATTCCCAAATGTATACAAGTAAAAGCTTAATCTTTATGTAGTACTCGTAAATGACTTCTACAATGTGAAACATAATTTCTTTTTTAACCTTTTTTTTTTGTTGTCTCCTATCAACAGCAAATCATGCAGATGACATGAAATGATGATATCTCGGTGACAAAATGCATTCCCTCCTTTTGGGTGAATAAGTACTAACGACAGAAAGAGGAGAGGACAGAGCCAGAGGTGGATTGAGAGACGAGCAAGAGATTGGGAGATGATCAGGCTAGCATGGAGGACAGAGAGCTAGAGACATGGAGGCAGAGGTTTGTGACCGCTATATTAGCCTCTGTGCTTGTCTCCCTCCAGCACCATTAGCATATCATTAGAAAACATCTGAACTCACAGATGTTGGACTCTTAGCCTGGCAGGCTTGCTGTGCGGCCAACACAAACGAGCACGTGCGGGCGTAGGCTCACTGCAAATCTAGCGCGCTCACGGGGTGAAACCACACACAGATACACACAGTGTGAACTCCCAGATGTTTTCTGTTGGCCCCTGGCAGGATCTGAGAAGAGGAAGAAAAAAAAAGAAGTTGGCACAGATCTCACTAAGAGACTGATTGACAGATACATAGAGAGATTCTGTGTGCATCCATTCGGTAAAAGCTTCAGTAAAAAAAATAAAATAAAAGGATGGATGTGCAGCCCCCACAACATGTGCCAAAGTCGGCCTATTTTTATGTTCTTACTGTATGTGTGCTCAAATGGAAATGGACTTGTTTAGATCCGTATTTATATTCATAGATAACCATGCATTGGCATCAGTGCACATTTGTGTGTGAGTGTGTGTATATGCCTGAGTGTTCATATTATCAAGGCTTTTTATAGCCATCTGCCAGCCTTTAGGGACAGTGCTGTCTATGATCTGTCAAACAGTTTGCTTTTAGTCTGCCTTGCCAGAACCCGGGCAGAGCATTTAGACAAGGTGTGTGAAGATCCAGGACCATCGCACAAGAGGGTAATCATTATCTGACAGGCACCCAGGGAGAGAGTTTAATGATTTTGGCAACTAGCCCAGCAAAGTCATTTGCCTACCGGCTCCATACCATCTCCACAAGGATTCCTCAAAATGGAGGTGAAGAGGGCAACTTAAGACGCATGCACACTCAAGTTCAGCAAGTGCAGGTCTTTGGGAAGTCACATTGAAAATTCAAATAAAACAATTTCAAAACTTACTTTGAAAACATGAATCATCTTCATGTAGTGTCTGTGTATATATACTAATATAATATATATATATACACGTGTGAGTGTACTGTATGTGCATGTGTATTGTCTATGCACAAATACTGCGCATGTGTTAATTAGGGTATCCAACAATTTCTTCACACATTAGACAATGTCACTCCGTGAAAACAACAATAATTTGCGTCTTGTTACGATAACGATGAGCTGCTTTAATCTATGTATTACTAGCTACCTCATAATTTTAGCTGCCCGTAATTTAGCCTGACGTTAATTCTCGCCCAGTAGTCATATTGATGTGGCACACAGCCACTCTATCGACTGAATCAAACCATAATACCATGTGTTTACAAGTCACAGTTTACTGGCACAGAGGGCTCTGATTTCACAGGTCTGGGAGAGAGCGAGTCTATACTTCAGTCAGTCATCAGTTTTGTTCTGCAAAGACCTTCAAAGTTGCTCAAAGGTTTGTGAAACCTCACGAACTGTGGGCGCTTGCTTCAGCCTTGCACTGCTATAGAACACTTTGCGCTTCAAAAAAAAAAAAAAAAAAACATAAGGGCCATCAAAGCCCTACATTGAAACTCAAGTTTTAACCTGTACATCTACATTTGGTGGGGTTTTTTTTTGTTGTCGTTTAGTTTGCTACAACACATTACGAGCAAAATAAGCAGTCAACACCATGGCTGAGAATTTTTGTTTTGGAACTACAGTGAAAGTCTGACAGTCTTAAAAACATGGGTTTGCACAGTCTGGTTTTATTTTTATATGTCCCATACCTAAGGAACCAATCCTGTTAACTTGCAAGGAGGGGCTTCCGCTATCATGAAGCTACCAGCTCTATTTGTTCTACTATTCATAGATGTGCACGGAGTGAGTGAAGGCAAAAGCATAGAGTTACTAAATTTCCCCAGTGTGGGATTAATAAAGTCTTATCTTATCTTTAAAGTATTAGAGGATTTTTTTTTTTCTTAGCAAGAACTTCTAAATATGTGATTTTGATGAGTTGAGTTTGGTTTTCAGGGGTTTAATCAATGCCAGAAGAGGAACTTCTTTTTCTGAAAAGAAAGCTGTACGTTATCCAATTTCAGGGAAATTGTGGCTTTACAATAGTAAATTCATTCATTCGTTACTAAAAATCAATTTTAAGGAATCAGCCTGAAGTCACAGGGGCTTAACAATAGCTGCTGCATGTTATAGATGTACTGTCACCCAGCTGCCAATGACTCGCATTGATCCTCACCTTACTTAGAGTGATGCGACGAGTCCCCAGCTGTAACTTCACACTGCAACATCAATTGATTTCTATCTGCTAATGTTCTTTTCGCCTGTTTCCAATAAGGTACAACATAGCTTGTGTGTGTGTGTGTGTGTGTGTGTGTGTGTGTGTGTGTGTGTGTGTGTGTGTGTGTGTGTGTGTGTGTGTGTGTGTGTGTGTGTGTGTGTGTGTGTGTGTGTGTGTTTGTGTGTGTGTTTGTGTGTGTGTGTGGGGGGGGAATACAGAAAATAAACAACTGTTCTTGGCACAGTGGGTCAAGTTGGAGGAAACGAAAAGCTTGGGGGCAAGAAGGAGATGAAAGGATAAGGGTGAAAGAAGAGTACAGAGAACTGGTAGATTCTGACATTGCCCTAATCATATGCTTAAGGAAAAGCAGGAGGGTTAAAAGAGGGATGGAAACTTGCAAGAATACTGTCGAGAGGATGAGTCATAGGGCACATTGCTAAGGTGCACTACAAGGCAGAAAAGCTGTAGGATGAGGAGGGTGGGGAAGGAGGAGGTGATGGGGAGGAGGAAAAGGACATTAAGATTGATGAGTCATCCCACGCAGGGGATGGAGAAAGAGAAGGATGGGTGAATGGATGAACAACCAGACATGAAAGTGGAGGGTTATTCTTGTAACCTTTCAAGCAGGAGTGGTGAGAAGTTGGTTGGATATCTGCTGGAATGAGATGGATGGATGGATTAATAGATGGATGAAGGCAGCAAAATAGTCTCTAATCACGCTAGCAGCTCTGTGAGGCTGCATCTACAGGTACGGTGGTGTTTAAATGGCCGGTGTGCAGCAGTTGTATATAATATTCATAATTACGTTTTCTGTAGTGCATTAACAGCTGAAACTAAGAATCGTTGTGGTTTTGTTCCCTTAGAACGAGTCCCTGATAGCTTCCACGGAGGCTGCCGTGCTGCGCCAACATTTTTCTACAGTAGCTCAGAAGGGACATGCCAAACACTGGATCTAGAGAGGGTCTTTTGCATTTTTCACAAGCTTTGCGGCCATCGTATAGATTCCCTACATTTTTGGAAGGGGACGATGAGGCGAGGCATGTTTCGTTGGTTGTGATCTGCAACTTCAGCACGAGATGCCACTAAATCTTACATACTGCTCCTTTAAATACAAAAACTCAATCAGCAGATGAACATACTCAAAAGGATAACATGTGGATGTTTTTAGTTTGTCATATTTATCATGTTGACTGTTTCAGTTTTGCGTATGCTAGTTGCTAATTATTACACAGTATTTGTCTACTGATGGCAGCGCTAACCAATCGACCCTCGGCTTCCCCTGTCTGCCTGTTGAAGTGTTCTTGGCCATGAATTTGAACGGTAGCTTTCTGTCATATGTTTGAACTTTGGCCAGCTGAGACTTGGCATTAGACTTGTTAATGTTTTCTCCAAACATGTACTGCTCTACTGCCATATTGATTGTAAACGTAATCTGATTAAAGACATTTAACAACATGAAATGGAGCACCGGTGTACAAAATGGGATCTGATTTGTCAAGAAATGGACCAAGGAAAGGTAAATATTTTCTCCACACTGCTATATTGTTAATATAGTTGTAGTCAGCGTAGAAAGCTGACATGAGTGTCAATAACCACATGCCTGTTGATGGATCTTTATTACCAAGGTGGCATATTGACCGTGAACTAAGCAGATGACTTCAATCCAGCAGACGAAGAGAATGCCTGGGAGGCAATGTATACATGGATGAATGGATTTAGGTATTAGATACAGATATATAGATTATTCAGCAAGATATGACAAGATGAGCAATATTTTTCTCCTGTGACATCATTCATATTGACTTGCTATGAGCAAAGAAGAAACGTACAGCCAGAGACCAAAGAACTACCCACTCTGTCTAGCTATTCTTCCTGTTTTAAATTCAAAGAGTGGTCATATCAAATGTTACTTTAATTCAAGTCGCGGTTTTGATTTTTTTTTTTTTTTTTCCAGTTTGCTGCACTTAGCTACAGGCCATGTGACAATATTTTTATTGATGAACTAGTCATGACATTACCTGTGAAGCATCTTTACTTTCCTTTGTCTGCCTAACTGTGTACTGTGTAAATTTTAGTCTCGTGGCTACAAGTTCCTCGTGTTCATTTCAACTCATCTGATTTATAAAGGAATACGATGATGTACTGCGTGTTATGCATTAGCAGTTGCATTTGTTTTTTGGCAGCTTTTACAATGAACTTCCCTGGTATTACCAGGCCCACATTCACCGTGAATATTTTTGTTTGTTTGTTATTTTTATTCTACCATTGTTCTTGCTCTGGCTTCGTATGCCTCTGTATTTGTTAGCGTTGCTACAACTGTACATATGGCTTCATTAAGCTCTACTGTTTTTGCCATTGTTGGAACAACATCTCGAAACAAACGCTTGAGTTCAACATCATCACCCTTAGCCAACTGCGCTGGTTACCGACTGGTCTGCGAGTTTCCAGACTATCACACCAACAGTTGAGGCTGTTGAACAAGGGAGAACCAAATGCAGGACGCAGACATCGAGTTAGAAAGAAGAGAAAAGGGTTGTTGCCTGTTCTACAGAGTGAAATTGGATGGAGGTGAGTGTTCGGCCATTAAGCGCTGAGGGAAAGCTGGTGGCTGGCGAACAGGTCAGAGTTGGATGAAGACTGAGCTGCGAGCATGGATGGATGAAGGCAGAGGACTGATCATCAGGCAGGGATATGAGCAGGAAAACGGGTAAAACAAAATCTTTTTTTTTTTTTTTTTTTTTCAAAGTGCAGCAACAGTGCTGGCACAGGTTCTGTGCTGAAGTATAAAAGAACAATTGTTTGGTGGTGTCTTTCTCTACTGATTACTTGAATCTTTCATTTAATTCCTCACAATCCCAATATTTGAAAAAGAATCCTCTCAAGGTCAAGATTCAAAGTGTATGTCACATAGGTTTCCTGTAGAGCCCATTATCCTTTATCCATCCTTATCAGTATTTATCTTTTATTTACAGTATTGTGTTGTTGATGGCGGGAAACTTATGCGCATTGTCATTTTGGATAACCCTTTTCCCAGCACAATACAGTTTAGATCATTTCCAATGAAAACTTTCCCACTGATGCCTCAGAGCATCACAGTAGAACTAGGTGTTGACAGTCTGACCCTGAGGGATGAAGTCACAGTGCACAACCCTGCGGATTTCACAGAAACCGCACCTGGTTGTGCCCCTGACCTGATGCACCTTTTTCAGTCTTAAACAGTGAAATTCTGCCTTTCTTGAAACAGGAATGCCACTCAAAACACCTCGCCAGGCTCATTGCCTCTTTGCTGTAGATATTCTGAAGCATTTCAAGGGTCACCATTGCAGATGACCCAAGTTTGACATCAAATTTCATGTGTGCCTTCCGCTCAAGTGCATGGTGGAATCCTAAATGCACTTGTACCAGTGGGCACAAGGACGTGCGAAACGTGATGTTGATCAAAAAACGTAACTTGGAATAATTACTGAAGAAAGTTGTAGCATTCCCCCGATCTGTGCTGCACTTCATTTGTGCACAACAGGAACAGTCTTAGAACTTTTGTTAACACCTTTGTGCAAACTTTTGACATTTTTCTCTTTGAAACACACCAAGCTGCAACTGTTATAAAGCTATAAATTAGTCACTGTTCTCTAAAATAATCACAATCCTTTGTAATAGTATTTTCACTTGATTACACACACGCATATGCGATTGTTAACATTTAGCCATCACTTTTGAGAATCCTTCTGTACTCTGTTGCTTGTTTTTTTTTTCTTTCTTCTTTTTTTTCTACATAACAAAAAAAAAATCTTATTATAGAAGTTTATTTTTTATGGTTACTATTATAGATGACTAACGGAGGAAAAAGCTGAAAGAATATGTCTCATATAACCACTGATGCCATAGCTTGACTTCTGATAGCATCTTGTGACGCTGCATCTAGAAAAGCGGCCTGCCTCCCTTTAAAGGCACCTTTGAACTCTCAACAAGTCCCCCACTTTAAAAGGAACATATATCCACGGGGAGGCCTCATAAAGGTTCTTCATGTACTGTACAGCAACTCTCTGCATGTGTGTGAGTATGAGAAAATATACATACACAGTTTGTCATATTAATTGGGCTTATGAAATTTTAATAGGAAAAATATCATTGAGCCTTTTTCACGGTCATATTTTGGCACGTCAGAGCAGAGAAAACACCGGTGGATTAACGATGGCTGTATTCCACTTCAGGGAGGTTTCTGCTTTTGTGCATGTTGGGTCACTGTTATGACTCACTGGGACACTTAATCGAACTGAGCCATCATTATCACAAGTCAAAATATCTGCTGTGAAAAGGATCTATTTATAGCACCACTTGCATTAAAATCTGCTATCCAAGAGTCGACTCTACAAGCATGAATAAAGCAACAGTGGTACAAGTCATTATCACATTCAGTGAGCATTCATGGATAAATAACAGCTGCATCAATGAAATGCCTTTACATATTTTTTTAATAAAATTTTAGATCGCCAGTGATTGTGGGCTAAAAATAAAACCGCAACAAGTATTCATAAACATCAAACTGATTTTGGTGGAGATGATTTAACCCTGTTAAGAGAGGCTTGAAAAAAATGGCTTCAGTTGATTGTTCCTTCATTGCATCCTGCACACTCTGCTAAGCAGCCTGTTGTACAAAGCATCCCATAGTACAGCGGATCTATCATGTCTGCAGACTTTGTCTTATTCCAGTACTGCCACAGTTTTGTAATACGTTGCAAGCAGGTGAAATGCTCCCAGCAGTACAGTTATACTCCTGTTTGTACTGGAAATTACAGCAGATTATGGGCCGAAGCCTTTCCAACATGCTCATCAGTTATTTTGCATCACGATTAGGAAAAAACAACTTCACCGTAATAGCCTACTTTTAAATTATAGTGAATAAGCAATGCTACTGTATTTCTCAGAACGTGAGAAGCCTTCCACACTTCCCATTACAGCCACACAGTTGTTAAAGTTTGGTGTAACTGTTTGTGAGTGTGGTTCAGTCTGCATTTAGCTACACATTTTTTGATATGATAATGATTGAAATGTGCATACTTTGCCAAAATGAGATGTAAGAAAAGATGCCACATACTATACAATAGATAAGTATGTGATTTTAGGCAGACACATTCATGTGCCATGGAGGCCAGGTAACAGTCACACCTGGGGGCACCTGGTGTTTTGACTAATTAGCACACCTTCATCCGGAGGGAAGTAACTCATCAGTGTCATCTCGGGGTGTGGTGATTGTTTTCAGCTCTACCTGCCGTCGCTGAGCTCTCAGCGGCACATGGTGTTAGAGCAGTGAAGGGGAGCCAGTTCTCCTCTTCACTCTTCTGCCCGTGGAGCGCAGTGTGACTTCAGCACCATGGACAGAGTCAGTCAGTGTTAGTGGACGTGAACAGAAATATGTCTGAAAATACTATGGATGCCGTATTGTTTGAGTACATTTTGAATATGTCTCAACCCGTGTTATCTTATTGTGTATGACATACTCTTGACAGTGTACAAGTAGTGCACACATGAACGTATGTTTATGATATAACAGTTTTTGGGCTTAATATGTAACTTTAAATTATAGTCGGAGCCGACAGGGCATGTTCTGTTATAGGAGGGGAACTGGGTCTAAATCTCTTTTTTTTAAGTTAATTAACATTCTCGTGTGTAAAACGTAAGAGATGTTGAACTTGCATTTTTTTTTTTCCAGGCTATTAGATTGTTTGATGTACTCGTATGCTCTGCAGGCAACCGGGAAAACCCTTTCGAGATGGACAGACCGCATCTTTCACTGGGACAAGCCGTGAAGCGTCCCTTTCGTTTTGCCATCTGGAAGAATGAAACCGTGCTCTCCACCGTGTAACTGCGCGATCCCAGACCGTCTGTCAGTTTTACCGATCTGCTACCGGAAGGCTAGATGAAACGATTCTGAACGGGATACGGCTGTAACATCACGTACTCTAACAGAACAAGACCTTCTTTGGGCAATGCTTCTCTTTTCACCGTTTTATTTTCCTATTTTAAGATACTCAGAACATCTCATTATTTCAGGCTCGTATGACTCTGTGCCGCTAAATGGTCGCGCTATCCTTGTGTCTTTTTTTTTTTTTTTTTTTTTTTTTACCCCCTCCTTTCCGTGGCCAGATGTTTTCGCTCATGAGGTCGTGACGTTGAAATAACGATGATTTTAGCAGGTCCCCAGGGCGCCATCAGCGTCCCGCAGCGGAAGGCGGCCTGAGGTTTCCCTCTGTCAGCTGGCCTGAACGCTGCTGCCTTAGTGGGACACGCACCAGGCTAGAGTCTGCTTTGACAGCAGAGCGGACCGCTGCGTAAAGGATGGATTGGGTTTGTAATGCAATTAGTTATGGGCGCAAGAAGCTCTGTTACTCATTCTCACTTTGGTCTGCCTCGCCAATCAGAACACAACAAATCAGCTGCACTCTTTTTTTTCATCTCCACTTTCATTTGAAACACTTTCTCTTGCTTGATTAATTTCCTGTGCGCGCACACGGATTTATTTTTAACACAAATGGAGGGAGTGGTGACAGTCAGATATAGAAAATATGAGTTCTGTTTGGCTTAATGCGGCCAAGCGCACACACGGGGTCCAGGGGGTGCGCGTGAACACGCATGGGAAACACACAGGGAGTCTTCTTACCCTTGTCTCAACAACTACCACCAACAAACCTTATCACAGGCAGTGTTACAGCAAGTTGGAGACGGTAGACTGGGAAGGACAAGTAGGAGATGTAGAGGAGGAAAGGTGGTTCAGAGAGAAACGGACCATCTAACCCAGAGCGAGAGAAAGAGGGGAAAGAGGAGGGGATGGGAGGGTGAGTGGGACAGAGAGAGAGAGAGAGAGAGAGAGAGAGAGAGAATGAGAGACGGCACGCGCATGTCCAGTTCCACCATGCAGACTGTTCTCCCAGCTCGCCAAGCATTCTAGCGACTTTCCCCACTCTTTCTCTCTCCCCGTCTTCACATGTGCACCGGACACACAGCTCTCTCCCGAGCGGACACTGCAGGGAAAGAAACGAAGGAACCCACCATGGAGTAGGAATACTACTGGGAAAAACGGGGGAAAGAAACCTCTCTCATCTTTCTTCCTTTTCACCTTTTTTCTGACGCCTTTGCTCTCTTTCGCATCTCCCCCTGTCTCTCGATGTCTCTCAACAGTTTTTGAAGGGATTGAAGGAAAGAGAAAAATGAGGATTATTATTTTTTCTTGGCACTTTCTCGGGGTGTATTCCGCCCTTTGGGGGCTGGCGACAGGGGCTTTCCCCAGCTCAGTGCAGATAGGTGAGTTGGAGGATTACTGATTTTACGCACGGACACTCAGATCAGACACGCAACACTGAAAACCAGTGGATCCTTAGCGGGCAGCAGGACCCTCCAAAACACAGCAACAGTAGAAAATACAAGAAATTCACTCAGGAATAATGGAACAGAAGAACACACAACTATAGAAACATTTTCTGCTGCAGCCTTCCCCTCTTGTGTTTTTTACCCAACGCATCCTGCTTCACTCTGTCACTCATACGGTTTATTAAGGCGCACAAACTCTTTCACTCTATGTCCATCCTTTTACTGTATTTGCGTGTATTTTAAAAGCTGTTCTGGGTTCATGAATGTTTCAGCGAGCTTTGTTCCTTCTAGTCTTCTTCAGTGTTTAGACACTGCAGCATTCTCTCTCTCTCTCTCTCTCTCTCTCTCTCTCTCTGCCCTTTTCCTGTTACCCGGTGTCAGTGCGGGATAAGCCTGTCTTTCAAAAGATCAGAGACAAAGTTAACTGAACCTTGATCATCTTTGTTTTGCAGAATGCATGTGGACCACACATGCACGGAATCTCTTTTCTTTTTTTTTTTGTATCTCTCTCTCTCTCTCTCTCTTACACACACACATTCATGCAGGGTGTGTGTGATAATGAATGCACTGCATCACTCCTTGTGGGGGGCAGCTGGGAGGTCCTATAATGAGATTCGGTTCCTTGACTCTGTCTCCCTACAGCTGCCAATAAACTTAATGCGCTAAACATTTTATGCTTGCTACACACACATCGTTTCAGTGATGTTCAAGCATGCATGGTTACATGTACACGGTGCACATGCAGTCATTGAAATGCACAAATGGTTTGTGCTATTCATTCCCACAGTTACAAATATCTGGCATAAGGGTGCACACATTTACACTGGCAGGAACACAGACACACATTGAACATGCTTGCTTGCACATACAGACTCTGTAAAATGTGTGATCTTGCAGAAGCACATACATGCCGTCTTCCCTCCCACCGCCCATCCTCCTTAAACACTCCACTGTACATGCACGATCATTCACTTGAAGAGTTATTTGCATATCTCTGCATTACACACAAGTGTAAAGTCAGTGGAAGCACAGACAGTTTAATTTTACATACTGCACATATGTGTGTGGGAGAGAGACAGAGACTGACACCGATGAGAATATGTGAAAAGTCTTTGAGAAATGGGTGCAATAACGTGTCATGTTGGGACATATCAAGACTCCTGAGCTGAAGTGGATGTGTGTGAACATGTGTGCTCTACGGGGGAATTCTACCCTAAAATGAAAACCACTTTTTTTTTTTGTCCTCAAAACCTACACTCCCAATTATTAATTATAAACAAGACAGCGTTTAATGTTATTAAGTTGTTTTTGCACATGGCCCACACACACTCCAGCTGTAAGGTCTCTGTCTATCTGTGCAGGTATGTGTCGCTAAGTGACATGGTATGTAGTGACGATTGCTTCCTTCAATATGTTGTGCCTCCCAACTCCTCCCCCTGTCATCTTTTATTCTCCCTCCCAAAGCAATGTCAAGGCTTCGCAGTCTCCCAGTGTAATCCAATTTAGTTGAATTGAGTCTAAATCCATTAAACTTAAGTCACATCAGTTAATTTCAAGTCATGAAGCAGTGTAGAAGCAATCTAAGGGGCGAGCATTTGAAAGAAAAAAGATCACGTTCATATCCACCACAATACAACAACAACAAAAAGGTTCATTCAGTTAATGTTAGACGTACAAAAGGACCTTTAGTTACACTGAAACATACATAAAAAGTTTAAATCTCCAGTGTACCTTGTGATGGTTGGAATCAAAGGCAGCTGCTGTACTTTAAGTCCTGAAGTCCACCCGAACTTCAACACACGTTTTGCTGATTGTTGCATCCTTTGGGTGTTTGAGCTTCACTGTGCAGAATGAAGCTGGCACAGAGTTTGACACTACAAGGCTCTTTTCAATTCAGCTGCTCAATGGAAAAATATTTTCTGTGCTCACCTTGAATTTCAGTTTCGCACCTGCTCATACAAGCACGATTTGTCGACATCACAACTATTTGGGAAGCAGATGAGCTTCAGCGTTTTAATGTAACTTACACAAGTGTGATGCGGAAAGTGAAAAGTTGAGAATCATAGCTGTAAAAAAGGAGTCTTGTATTCAGTTGTTTAACTCATAAAATAAAACCTTTTTACATATCCATAGAAGCTGTAATATCCAATGATTTTCTGAAGTCATATCAGATAAAAAAAAATAAAAATTTCAAATCAAATTCTTTTTATGTCTTCAATCATATTTGGACAGGATCTTTATGTTTTCCCAGAAGCTTTTAGTGTTTTGTGTTATTGAGATCAATATATGACTTATGGTTATTTCATCTTCTCTTGATCATTAAATATCTCATTACAAAACTCCTCCTCAGTATGGGTAATTGTTAACAGTTTCAAAAAGCATGGATCTAAACGATTGTGTTTTTTCTTTTCCTTTTAAAATTTTGCCAAAGGCAAATAGCAAATTTATATTACGTTTAGTCTATTTTCAGCTGATTGTAGCAGTGACTGGTGTTATATTACGGTTCTCGATATCTGTCATCAGGCTCAGGTAATGGAAGAGGTCCCGCTCTCGGCAGAACATGTAATGTGAGAACGCCCTAAAAAGATCCCGTGACTCTTGAGCTTTTTTGTTTCTAGTTTTTCTTAATTTCAAGCAAAGCTGTGTCTTTGTTTTTGTCATCTCTTTTCTCACATACTTTCAAGTGCTCATCCTCTTTTGAAATTTTGCAGTGGTTACCTTTATTCATTTACTTTATTGTTTCTAATCATCTCTTCTTTCCCCTCTCACACACATCTTTAACTGTACAAAGGAATGCTTTCATTTTTAAAAGCCAATGACACTTAGCAATTGCCTCCCTCTGCCTTTTTGATCACACGGCCCATGCTCCTCCTTTATTGAAATTACACTTTTTGATCTGGCCTTCCCCCTCTGTATCCTTTTATGTCCTTTCTCACTCATGATCTCTTTGACGGCTTTCCTGCCAGCTTAGTTGTTTCTCTTTTCTTCGTCAAAGAAATGTGCCGTCCGAGCCTCCACAAGTGAGTTTGTATTCATGTTTGTGCGTGAGAATGTGCTGAAAGACAAATGACTTCCTGTAACAAAGCTAATGAAGATCTTGGCTTTATTCTCTCTGTCTCCTCTGTTTTTCTCTGCCCTCCCCATCTATCTTTCTTTCCCCACATTACTCACCCTCTTCCTGTCGCTCTCCCTTTCTCACCACGTTCCAAACTGACCCCACTCCGCCCTATAATAACTCACTTCCTCTCCTCTCCATCATGTTCTTCGCCTTTCTTGACTTCCCTCTTTGTCCCTCTCTCTAGGTGGATTGTTCATTAGGAATACTGATCAGGAGTATACAGCATTTCGACTAGCTATCTTCCTTCACAACACCAGCCCTAATGCTACAGAAGCTCCCTTTAACCTGGTTCCACACGTCGACAACATAGAGACCGCCAACAGCTTCGCAGTCACCAATGCATGTAAGTGCTCAAACGTGTGTGTGAGACTCAGAGTGAAACTGAAACATGCATGCAAGTATTTTCTTTCTCTCCGTCTCTCTGTGCTCTCTTCATGATGGATTTACAGCCTCACTGTTGGATAAAGATTGGTTTAGTTAAGAAATCAGGTACATTAAAAGATCAGACTCCAATTTTATCATTTAGTCGTGCACAATGCAGCAGCTGAGTGGTCTTTGGCAAACTTAGTTTGAAAACTAACTGCAACAAATTGCCATTTTCAAATGTTGATTTCAGACAAGGTAAAGTACGATTCAAAAATCCTAAATGCAAACACTCCTACTGTGTGGCATTTTTCGGCAGTGTGGCTCATTTTGCTGACACTTATCAGACTGATACTTTGTTTCTCCCATGTCATTCACATCTATCCACATTATCCCTCCAATCTGCAAAAAGTTAATATTACTCATCATTAGTGTGGGAATAGTTGCAGGCAGTATTTAAAACGGGCCCTTTGTGTTCAGAACAGAGGGGAACAGATGGTACTTGTGTCCTCTCTGATCTTTTGAAGGATGACAGCTAATCTGTCACCATCCCTGTCTGTTCTCTGGGAGCTGAGATCGAATCTTTCACGCTACCCTCTCGACCTAGAAGCTTGTGAGAGAGATTTTGTGAAATTTGTGCTGGCAAGTTTGTGTTAACAAGGCCACGAGGGCAGCTGGTTGCCAACAGTTCAAAACAGCTCAGCATCCTACAGGTGTCTGCGTTTCGAAAGTTAAAAAAATATTATCACAGTAAAAATCCAGATGCAGTGGTGTGAAAAAGTGTTTGCCCCCTTCCTGATTTCCAATTTATTTGCATGTCTGTCACACTTAAATGTTTCAGATCATCAAACAAATTTAAATATTAGTTAAAGATAACACAAGTAAACACAAAATGCAGTTTTTAAATGAAGGTTTTTATTATTAAGGGAGAAAAAAATCCAAACCACACATGGCCCTGTGTGAAAAAGTGTTTGCCCCCTCCTGTTAAAACACAACTTAACTGTGGTTTATCACACCTGAGTTCAATTTCTCTAGCCACACCCAGGCCTGATTACTGCCACACCTGTTCTCAATCAAGAAATCACTTAAATAGGACCTGCCTGACAAAGTGAAGGAGACCAAAATATCCTCAAAAGATAGACATCATGCCGAGATCCAAAGAAATTCAGGAACAAATGAGAAAGAAAGTAATTGAGATCTATCAGTCTGGAAAAGGTTATAAAGCCATTTCTAAAGCTTTGGGACTCCAGCGAACCACAGTGAGAGTCATTATCCACAAATGGAGAAAACATGGAACAGTGGTGAACCTTCCCAGCAGTGGCCAGCTGACCAGAATTACCCCAAGAGCGCAGCGACGACTCATCCGAGAGGTCACAAAAGACCCCACGACAACATCCAAAGAACTGCAGGCCTCACTTGCCTCAGTAAAAGTCAGTGTTCATGACTCCACCATAAGAAAGAGACGGGGCAAAAATGGCCCACATGGCAGAGTTCCAAGACCAAAACCACCGCTGAGCAAAAAGAACATTAAGACTCGTCTCATTTTTGCCAGAAAACATCTTGATGATCCCCAAAACTTTTGGGAAAATACTCTGTGGACTGACGAGACAAAAGATGAACTTTTTGGAAGGTGTGTGTCCCATTACATCTGGTGTAAAAGTAACACCGCATTTCAGAAAAAGAACATCATGCCAACAGTAAAATATGGTGGTGGTAGTGTGATGGTCTGGGGCTGTTTTGCTGCTTCAGGACCTGGAAGACTTGCTGTGATAAATGGAACCATGAATTCTACCATCTACCAAAAACATCCTGAAGGAGAATGTCCGGCCATCTGTTCGTGACCTCAAGCCGAAGCCAACTTGGGTTCTGCAGCAGGACAATGATCCAAAACACACCGGCAAGTCCACCTCTGAATGGCTGAAGAAAAACAAAATGAAGACTTTGGAGTGGCCTAGTCAAAGTCCTGACCTGAATCCTATTGAGATGCTGTGGCGTGACCTTAAAAAGGCGGTTGGTGCTGGAAAACCCTCCAATGTGGCTGAATTACAACAACTCTGCAAAGATGAGTGGGCCAACATTCCTCCACAGCTGTAAAAGACTCATTGCAAGTTATCGCAAACACTTGATTGCAGTTGTTGCTGCTAAGGGTGGCCCAACCAGTTATTAGGTTTAGGGGGCAAACACTTTTTCACACAGGGCCATGTGGGTTTGGATTTTTTTTCCTCCCTTAATAATAAAAACCTTCATTTAAAAACTGCATTTTGGGTTTACTTGTGTTATCTTTGACTAATATTGAAATTTGTTTGATGATCTGAAACATTTAAACGTGACAAACATGCAAAAAAATAAGAAATCAGGAAGTGGGCAAACACCTTTTCACACCACTGTGTATTCGTCCACAGTGTCTCTCAAAGCATTTTAAAGACAGCATTTGGAAGAATCCCCAGTTCTCGACCAAATAGGCAACATAAACCGTAGCCAGGCGTAGCCGTTCCTCATCTTTGTTCAGACATATCTCAAAACTATTTTGTGTTTGACAATGAACAATAAAAGAAGAGGAACAATGAGTAAATGCAAGAATGTTCATATATGCAATCCTGGAAAGCATTTTTTTTTTTTTTATCAAAACACCAACTTAAGTTAAATATGTTTATTTAATTTTCTTTTTTCGCACTTTTTTTTCAGTTCTGTAGTGGTTATAACGTTGTTTGCATATTCACAAAACTCTGTTCCTTTAATCTGATTGGCGTCTTGGTGCCATGATCATTTTATGTTATAAAACAAAAGATTGCTGACATAATCATTGTTACTGTTTCACCTGTTAGGACGATGAGATGACTGTTTTTTGGCTGCCAGTATGTGTTCACCCCACAAAACTTTGGTTGTTTGTTTTCTAATATCTGCTGGGTGACACTGGTTTATGCAGCTGTAATCTAAAAGCTTACATTGCTGATAGGTGTGTGTGTGCTTGCGTGATTTTGCCCCAGTCTGTTTCAGTTTTGTGTTTAAGATGGGAACAATCTTCTCTCACTCATCTGCCAAACAGTGTCTTTTAAGTCGGTGCATAAAAGGAGATAGTCGATACTCTCTATAAGTTTGGTTTCTGAGAAGCGGCGCTGAGCGTTAGTGAACAGTGTGTGGTGCTTATATTTAAATGATCAAAAAGGAAAGCAACATGAAAGTCTGTCTGCAAAATGTGGAGGTGTTCAGTGAATGAGGTAGACAGCTTTTTGTGCTGAACGCTGAATTTCTCTCACAGGTATCATATCACATCCGCTCGTTAACACAGCCCGGTGGTCCATCCATCTTATTTTAGGGAAATATTCAAGTGATTGTGTTGTAATGTTTTACCTCCTTATCTCATTAAGCTTTAACAAATCGACTACTGAGGCTGTTAACTATAGGCAGGGCGAACAAAATCAATACAGTATTATACAACAATACAGTGCTTCTCCTCACAATGTTATATCAATGCGTATAACAAGAACAAAATAATGCTTCTCAAAAGAGTGCCTCAAAGTCTGAGAGGTTTGGAGGATCACCTTAGCAATGGATTTTTGTTGTGTTTCACAAGAGTAAAATAAATGTAGACGTTTAACATCACTGAAGGTTATTATTATGAAATTTACTGCAGCCAAATGGAAGTCACATTATAATCATAAATCAAAACTGTAATATAATTTCCAAGTTCATTTGTCTACTACCCCCACTGCATTATAGACCCACATTAATAAATAGGTTAGTTAATCCAACCCACAATGATTGTAAAATTAATAATCCATCTTCTACCTTCCACCCACAAATATCATAACATGCTGCATCTCTTTCTGTTCACTGTGTGAATGGTACACAATGAATTCACATCAGGTTTCTTTCTTATCATGTAAGGGGCGGAGTAGGATATCAGTGATGAGTAAAGGGGTGGACTCAGGGGAGAGGCACAATCATTTCTGACAGTATGAAACAATGCAGCAGGTGTTTTATAGCCTGTGTGCATTCACTGAAGCCTGACAGGCTGAGATATGTTTCAGTGACCACCGGAAACCTTCTTTTCTCTTTGTAGTCCCCCCCCCTTTTTTTTTTTCTTTTATACAATTTCTACTTAAATCCCTATGACCTACTTGTAGTTCAGTTAAAGGAGTTTCATAATTCGTATTAGTAATCCGAAAGCTTCGATAGATTTTGTTTGCGTCAGGTTAAATATGAGAAAGTATAAAAAGACGCCGTCATCTCAAATATATCTATTTGACAGAATGGTGCAGCCAGGGATTTTAAGTTTGAATATTTCAGTTTATGCATCATACAGTATAGCTTCAATGGAGAGCTGAAAGACTATGATACAGAATTTATATATTATACCGTCAGTGTGGAGTAAGAGGATTTTTCTCTCGTTAACAGAAAAAGACTGAAAACGGAAAAAGGCAGCGATATTTCTATTATTGTCATTAAATCAATCACAACCAACAATGAACTGATCCTCCTAACACATTTCTATTCGTCCAGAAACTATTACCAGAACAACAACAACAAAAAACACAACAAAAGACTTTGCAAACGGATCACCAGAGATAATATAATTTTCCCTGCTGACGGCATGAATGTCTACGTGACGTGTCCAGTAGCTAAAGAAACATTTTAATCTAAACCAAAGGTATAAACCTCCCAGGGGTGTTAAATGAAAAGTTAGGGAGTCACTAAGGTCAATCACATTGGAATTAAATGTATGGCAATTAACACTTATCAGCCTGGCTGACATGTTCCTTCCTTCCCATGAACTTTACCACTAAAGTTTGTTTTCAGTGAATCCCGTGTAATGTGCATTCACCTGTGGATGGTAAATAGTCCCCGATGAATGCACAATGCACTGTTTGAGTAAAGTTTGCTAACAGCTGCAATGTCTGCATGTTGAAATTAGCCTATTTAACAATAAAGAATTAGACATTTTTGACCCAATTCGAAGGGTTTATGTCTTCAATTGAAAGAATGGGCTTCGAGGCAAGTCGGACAGTTCTGAGAGATGGACTTGTGTTTTTGGTTTTCTTTTCAAGGGACTTGTTGACAACGAGAAAAGTATAGTAGCATATGTTCCTTCTCCCTTTGGAGAGTATGGTTCATTTTCTCCTTTATTTTACTCTTTTTCAGCTCAGCTTTCAACTGTCTTGCTGTTTCTCTTCCCGTCTTCATGTATCTACCTTTCTATCGCAGGTGTACGACACACGCACGCACGCACGCACGCGCACACACACACACACACACACACACACACACACACACACACACACACACACACTAACATCCAGGCATTGGAATATAAAAGACGGAAGTGGTCGGGAAATGAAGCTCTTCAGTGTGAACAGTCTGCTGTCTCTCTGTCTTTCCTAACAAGTGGAACCACTTCTCCCTCTCTCTCTCTCTCTCTCTCTCTCTCTCTCTCTCTCTCTCTCTCTCTCTCTCTCTCTCTCTCTCTCTCTCTCTTGCCCACCTTCTTTCTGCCTTGATCCATCTTTCCCTCTCTCCCTCTCCTCTTCTTCGTCACTCCCTCCTTTGTCTCCCCATCTCCTCAGACTCTCCCTCTCCTCCTTTTCTCCTCTGTTCTTCATCACGTCTTGCCGTCCCTCTCCTCTTCACAGGCGTGGTGAATGGATCTCTAAATTAATCCCTGACTCTTGCTCCGGGTTGTGAGCAACGCTCCGAATTAGAATAGGGAATTCTGCCTCTGACCTTGGCTAGTTCTTCTCTATTCTAGTATTCAGAAAGCGTGAATGGATCATAAAAATCCCTGGTCCCCATCGTTTTCCATATTCACAGAGGAATACAACCCACTTTCTTGTACCAGGGTCACACGGTCATACGTCCTCGGCTGCTGTCAATCTCCGTTGTTTTCCTGCGTGCGCATGCATGCGTGTCTGTCTCTTTGAGTACGTCGATACGTGCAGGTTTGTCTGACTTCGTTGCATTTGTGTGTATGCGTGTGTCGGTTTGATGAGCCTCACTGAGAGAAGCACACTATTCCACTGAGCTCGCTGCCGCAGCTCTATTCACTGGCTTATAGAAATTAATGCATATGGATTAGCGTGACCAACGGCTGCACGGTGTGTGTGTGTGTGTGTGTGTGTGTGTGTGTGTGTGTGTGTGTGTGTGTGTGTGTGTGTGTGTGTGTGTGTGTGTGTGTGTGTGTGTGTGTGTGTGTGTGTGTGTGTGTGTGTGTGTGTGTGAGACTGTGTGAGTGTGAGTATGCATATGTGGTGACATCTCTGTCTGCACAGAATGCATGTGTGCAAACCTGTGTGTCACTGAGGTGCATGAGATCATGTGAACTTGGCTGTGTGTGTGCTGTGAATAAAAAAAAAATCCATTGACAGAGTGTGATGAAGATAGACAGAAAACGATAAGGTGAATTAGGGATGGAGAAGAAAGAAATGGAGAGAAATGGATTTGTAACAAAGAGGTGGTTATGCCTGGTTTGTGGTGCCAAAGCAGAGAGACATAATGTTGTGCCTCCATGGCTGGAAATAAGATTTTATATATGTGGATAACTTCTTTTTTTTTTATTGATAAGCTATTCTATTCTATTGTAATGACGATGATGAGTGATTTGGTGTCGTTTGGTTCTTTGATTATTGCGGTGATGTATAACCTCATTTGCCATCTAGATCTCGTATAGATTGTCCCTATAGTGAATCATTTGCAAATCAATACTGTTTACGTGTTATTGACTGCCACAGATTGCATTTACACGCAGGCTGCACCTGATTATCTTTTCAGCCCGACTGAGACAAACTGCTGGAGTCAGAATCTCCTTCGTGTGTCAGTCTCGTTTCGTCCTCCCATTGTTGAGACTTAAGGACAAAATTAATCAACTCAAAGATGTGACCGCTATTAGACTTCTGAATAAGCCAACGGTTGTAACACCTACACTCAGGACAAATAGTTCCCATATTATCAGTCATCAATTACTACATTTAGTCTGATATAAGATTCTGATATGAAGATAATAAAACGTCATGTCAGCGTGACCGTTGATACGTTGATGTTTGGTGTTTTTAGAAGAAATCGTATAATTCAGAACTCTGTCAGCAACAGTACTGATGCAGTGTGTTTACGGGGGTGGGTGTTTCATTCAGTCAGGGTGATTGCCATGA
This sequence comes from Brachyistius frenatus, assembly GCF_029030835.1. Lineage (NCBI taxonomy): Eukaryota > Metazoa > Chordata > Actinopteri > Embiotocidae > Brachyistius > Brachyistius frenatus. The sequence continues at coordinate 9,364,877 of NW_027210600.1, forward strand.
AATGTGCAAACTCAGCGCTGTACAGTCAAAGAAACACAACAGGTTCATGTGTTAAAAACAATATCAAAACAGTAAACAGCTCAGATGTCATTGGAGGAGTTATGATGTGGAAGCATCAGCGTCTCTTTTTCAGAGGTTTAGTGTATCATTAAAATGCAGAGTTCTGGCAACAGAGGCGATGTTCAGACTGCAGACAAATCTGATTTTTTTTTTCAGATTATTTGCAGGTGAACAGATCGGATTAGGTGTGTCACGACATCACCAATTAATCAGCATTGGTTGCTGTGGTAACGACGTACGCACAGCTACACCGGTGATGCAGCTTTCCAACATGGAAGCTGCTGGCTGCTGGCTTCTGTCCGTGGAGTGTTGTTGTTGTATTTACAGCGCAAAAAACAACACTTTCTGATAGCGCTATGCTAGCGGTAGCATAGATTCTGCTCACTCTGTCTCTGTGAAAATGACGTTGTCACCGTGTGTCCGACTGAGATGCATCTGTAGAAATCCGATTGGAATTGCAAAATAGCATTTCATGTGGGGTTTTTTTGCTCTTCGATTCGATCTGGATACAATCTGGATATGACCAAAAAAAAACAAATTTGGGCTTGCAGTCTGAACACAGTCATAGAGAGCATTAGTCGCCATTTCTTCAGTAACACATTTCTTGCAAAACCATGCAAACCTCCTGTTCACCACGATCGCTGCCCTGATACATGTTGGCTGCATGTAAACTTATCACTTCTATATCGCAAAGTTAACAAAAGAATGTAAAGAAGGCAATCAAAGCTGCTGTAGCCTCATCCCTTGTAATACATGCTCGTAGTGTTGTTGTGGTGAAACCATTGATGACTGCAATGCTCAGCTATAAATTTAAAAGCTCTCTCATAGTTACTTGCAGATGAACTCTGACGTTTTAGTCAAGCAGTTAGACATTTCCTAGTAATACAATTATGCAATTGTAATTGTCAAAGCTCCAATTAGCTCAACTTTTTAATGACTCCTCACAAAGTGACCAATCACAGTTTGAGGTTGATTGATCGCGTTGTTTTCAGCGGCTCTTAGAGCTGTTGTTTTTTAAAGGCTTGTTACCAGTATGTCTCATTAATGATGACACGTGGTGAGAAGTATTCCCATGATGACAAGAAAATTGCTGTTTCTCACTCGAGTTGTTAATTGAGAGGGTGTTTACACACTGATGACCATGAAGACACACACGTACACACGTTGAGCGTTAGTGTGTGCACGCGTTAACACACACTTCCCAAGAGTTCCTCAGGGTTTCACATTTACTCCACATATCCAGCCTTGGAACTTTGATTAAATAGATCTCTGGAACAGGCAGCTACAACTCAGCAGCACACACACAAATAAATAAATAACATTTTGTACACAGTCTCCCTCTCGCTGTCTCTCTTTCTGACACATAGACACATTGATTTGCCAACCTGTCTGTATATTTCGGACTTCCTCATATACAGCATGCCGCTGTGCCTTTGCCTCGCTCATGTCTTCCCATTAAATGGCTCAGTCATCTTGTAGATGATTTGAGACGCTCAATAATAGCACCGTACTCTCATCTTCATTGGTGACGTTTTGCATGGTTGTATGTCTTCTTAATGACCACACTAGGGAAAATAGAGTGAAATGAAATTTGAAACCCCGGCAAGGCAGGGAGATTTACTTTGCAGCAAACCTTCGTTTATTCATGTTACTAGTGGTCGATGACTGTGACGGCACCCTCAATGCTTTTCCTGGAATCAAGATACATTATCTGGTACATTGCTAATAGCGAGGCAAAAGTTGATTCATTTCATTGAAACACCACAGGTAGCTTCCCTACAACGTTATTTTGTTAGCCACCAGTAAATAATAGGCCTAAAGCTGTAGTTTAGGTAATTAATATGTCGTAATAGTAGTAGATTAGAGATGAAAACACAGTGAAGAGCTACTGAGCACAATACAACCAAGGCATTCTGCACCTTCCATTATATCATGAGTTCCTGAGCCTTTGAGCTATGTACGGCAGATGGTGGTCATGAGGTTTTGAAGTTGCCTCGTGAATTAGTATCTTATCTTATCCAGTTAAGTACATCTAATAGACGTCATCACATACAGTAGGTGTTTGGACATATATTTGCATTAACAAACTACAGCAACTGGTTGAAAACAACCAGTTCATCCACTATAATACCTCCGGGGGTCATTCTAAGCTGCACTCGACCAGTTTACAAAGAGCTGCTGTGACTGAGGAATAATAATAGCATTAACACAGTGGTTTATATTTATCTTGTTCATCAATGATGTTGTGACTGAAACAGACTGAGTTTTCTTGTAGACCTGTGAGTGATCAGCTGTGCATGGAGCGCAGTGGACACCGACGGGTCAAACATGTTGGCACGCACTCGTGCGAACAGATGTGGTATTCACTGTGGCACGCCGACATGAGCGCTGCACCGACATGAAGCAGGAGGAATTCAGTGAGCATTCAGTGTGTTTTATAACTGCATTTTTTTGGGGGTGGGGTGGGGGCCATGTTCACATGTTGCAGTCCTCATACCACCCGTATTAATGAGTCACACTTTGTAAATGTTCATGCATCTTTAAAGGTATTCATTAATATTTCCGCTATATTTCAGCCTCACAGGAGTCACAGAAGTTCACACCCTTCACTTGTGAAGGAGTTCATGAGCAGATCACTCTAGCAGTAGTTCAAAAACTTCTGGACTCTCTACAGTATAGGAAATCCTGCTTGTAGTACCGTGTAGAGATAGATGTTTGCTTTTCATCATCTTTCTGTCCTTCGTGACATTAAGTTCAGGTCACTTTTCTGAACAGCAGGGATGGGCATTTCAAGCAAAACTACTGTTCGATATTTGCGGGGAACCAGTTGACTATTATTCAAACAGCCACTGCTTCACGTACACACAGGAAGAGAGAGAGACCCACTCACGCTCACCACCCACAACTTGAGCTCAACAAATACCATCAAACTTTGAAAACCCTCGGCTTTCACAAAGCTGATATCTTTCATCTTTGAGATGAGGGTTGTTCGCTCCTCACGTCTAACATCAAATTGACTTTGTATGATAACAAATCTCGTTATTGATTGTTGATCTCTTGATGGACCGTCTGCTTGGTGCTTCCCTCTCAATTGACTGTGTATATTTATGGTAGACTTATGATGCTTTACCTTGAAGAGTTTCTACGGTATTTTTTTGAAATTTTTCCCTGCAGAATTATTTGACAGTTTTAGCCTTCGCAAGTTTCTCCTGTTTGCATCAAAGTATCTAAGCTTACGCACTAACAAAAAATGAATTCCTTAATCGCAGTAAATGTCCTATCTGGTGTTGAAAGCTGTGATGCACAGGCAGGATTGGACTCAATTAGGACATTTTTGTTGTTGTTGTTTTTTTGTTTTATTGTGTTAATAGTGACTAACTAGGCAATAAACATGCAGACTTTTTTTTAAATACAATTTGTTAGACTAGATCGGTGAATCGTATTACACTCTATACAATCCTTACTCCCCTCTTAATGTTGTCATGCTTATGATTTTAGTCCTGACGTATCTGTTGACCCCCTGTGCTTATCTTGGGACAGCAAAAACTCTTTGAGTAGCTACTTTGTCCGAAATAAAATTGAAGAACTGATGTGTCTGCTTACAGGACAGCCAAACAAACTGAAATTGCTTGAGTGATAAAGATGAAATCAGAAATGGAGATCTGTATGGGATTTCATACCACACTTGATAAAAGTACTTTTCCACTCTGGCAAGTTGGTTATTTGCCGATGAGTTGTACGTGTACTGGCTTCTGCAGCTCTTCATCTAACAAGTCACCGTGGCTACGTTTCCTTTATCTATTATTCTGATGATCTGCTGCCAAATGTTATGATGTAGAACATACTATATAGCAGCATCAATGTAACATTGTAATTTTTCGATACCAGGTCTCCAACTCATGGCTCGCGAAAAACCAATAGCCCGCGACCCGCTTCTAAGTAGCTCGCTGATGCTTCGAACAATTTGCAGTGCTTCTGCCCAAGTATATTTACGGGCGGCCAAGTGAAGTTGGCAATCCATTTCAAATCGTTTTGTCTGTTTATTTATTTTTTAAACCTGTCTGAGAGAACGACGCTATCAACCCGAACAATTAACAAGTGGACAATCTCCCCTCGCTCCCTTCACGTGTGTCTGCCCTGCACCATGTCAGTGCAGCAGAGGTTGACCTTCGCCCTGAGTGAAACACACAGAGATCAGAGGACAGAAACTGCGACCGTCAATGTCGCAGCAGAAACTCTCATGCTGAGCTGAAAAGAATCCGATGCTCAAACATTAGGTAAATAACAAAAATACAATATTGTTGGCGGGACCGCAACAGTGGGGCGGAGCTATGGAGTCACTGAGTGAGTGAGAGATCAAAAGTTACACCGCAGTTCACCTGAATGCAGGGACTTTTCAAATTAAAAGCCATCCAGTTTCACACAGGATCCAGCCATGCACCAGCTTTTGACCTAGATATGTTTTTCTTTCGGGAGGGGCAGGGGTCTCAGTCAAAGGGCCACTGGATTGTCCCCGTTAAATCTTCTATTAGAACACTTGATTTGACACATTTAAAAAAGCTTAAAACCAAAGGGTAGAGCTTAGCTATGGTAACAAATGTTACTAAACATGAATAGCTCTCATACACTTTCATTTTGTCATCGTAGCCCTCAGAGGAAAGAAAAGTTGGAGAGTTAGGTTACATACTAAAATAATTACAGTGACCTGCACAGTCTGTTAACTTCAACAGGAATGTATCTTAAGGACATTCAATTAGACCTCTATATTTCACAGAAATGCAAAGGTATCTTTGCTTGTTAAGGTGAAAAAAGGACAATAGATCTGAGTTTAGGGAGCCATACTGATACTAAAGCTGCACTGAAACTCACGTTAATGAAATTCTTTTTTGTGGGTCTGCAGTTTCTTGAGGCAAAATGAAAATAAGTGAGACATTCTTATTGCAGGTTTTACAGACTACCAGCCCTAAAGCTGGTTGAGTTAAATCCTCCCACAGCCTACTGCAGTGTTTTTTTTTTCTGCCAAGTGATATAAAGTAACAATGAGAACAACATTTGAATTAATTTGCTGTGGTCAGGCAGAAAACATCAATCAATTGGATGGAGGATTTTTTTTTTTTTAATGTGGACATGATTTGCGGGTCAGCACCGCATTGTCTTTCTTGTTTGTTCAAGCCTCAGTAGTAATGAAGAGTGAATAATATTATTAAGCCATGCAGTATATCCTCCAGGTAATCTGACTTCGCTAGGATGAAAGGCTGACTGTGTCTCTTAACACACACACTGACCCATACCTACACACTTGTATGCACTCTCACAGTAAGATACTCTGTCTGTATAATGTGTTTCATTAAGACCCCTGTTTTCCCAGTGGGCATGATAGTTATGCTGTAAACAGAAAAAAAACAAATTGTCTGTTTCCTGTGTGTTTGTTTTTCACGCTGTGGCGTTTGGAAGATGAAAAGCATGAGAAGAGATGACAGCGGATTTTAAGTGTTGCGCGTTGCCTTAGCAAAACACAGGGGTGTTTATACTGAACAGAGCCATGTTCGCAGTAATTGTCTGTGACGTCTTTTTGTTGTTCTTCACTCTCTTGGCTTGGCTGCCGTTGTTTTCATGTCCTGATCAAATGATTTTCATTTGCAGATTTTCTTCTCTTTCTCTTTTATTCCTCTTGCTTTTTTGACAGTCGTAAGTATGCACTCGGACAATATCACAAACACAAACACAGAGCTTTTCTGTTGTCCTCTCCTCCTCTCTATATTTCTCACTTCCAATTTCACGGTCACCGTTTATCATTTGTTTTCACATCACTTACAATATTTCCTTCCTCTCTCAGGCTCCGCGGCTCTCACACCTTCCTCCTGTCTGTCATTAGTCATTCTCATCACTCATTAGCTGCTAAAAGGCTTGTGGTGTAGGACAATAGCTGCAATGTGGTTGTAGTGGGTTTATAAACTCAAACTGACACATTAACGGTGGAAGCGCTCACTGAACCTACACCTACATATTCACGTGTGTCACCTGCAGTATCAATCTGTCCCTCTGTTTGTTTTGATTTCCCTGTAACTCTCCACTTACCTCACCTGTGTATTTTATTTCATATATCTCCCACATACTGAAACTTGGAATCTCTGGAAATAATAATAATTTCACACAGATTTATTCTTAATTATGAAGCTCTCAATGCAATCCAAGTCTGTTTTTCTCTCTCTCTGCCTTTCTTGCGCACACACACACACACACACACACACACACACACACACACACACACACACACACACACACACACACACACACACACACACACACACACACACACACACACACACACACACACACACACACACACACACACCCTGAGACCCACATGAGTGTTTGTTTCCATGGATTTATGATGTGGATGAAAGGAAGGGCTTTAGTTAATATTGATGAGTGCTGCCACTCAGCCCTTCTCACTGAGGCTCACTTAGAGATGAGAGGCATGACCTTTACACACACACACACACACACACACACACACACACACACACACACACACACACACACACACACACACACACACACACACACACACACACACATTTGTTTCGGCACACACACCCTAAAATTGTGTGGATGCACACAAAAAAACCACAAAGTTCAATCATTGCTGTATTATTCAAGCTGAATTATTCCCACTCTTAAACTATTCCCACTCTCCCTTAATTGGAGTAACATACGTTGTTTGTGTACCCATGCAAGTTTGTCAGCATTGGTTAAAACCTTGTTTGCTCATCTAGAAGACTGAAATTCTGTCAAACGTTGAGGAGAGTGTCGGCCTTGAACCAATTCATCCCTAATGGCCCATTGGTATTCAGCAAGGGTAATAGATTCATTGGTAACCAGCAGGTAATTCATCACACTTACAAATAGGAAGAGACAGAGTAGGTAGCCAAAAAGCCATTAAACTGATCAGAGCAGGAACCGAGCTCATTTGAACAGAGAGAAAGGATCTCATGGAAATAGAAGAAAATAGTTAATTAGGCACCCCATGACAATTATCATAGGGGCAGATTCACATAAAGAGGCAGGGAAGGCAGCCCTACATGACCACAGGAGTATTGACACGCACACATACACAGACTCAGCAATGCAGTAAAAGCAAGCTATAGAACCTTTATGCCAGACAGAGATGGCTACTGTATATGTTCGTACGTATTCTTGTTTATGTGTTTACTGGCCTTAGAGGTCAATTTTTTTCTGACAGGATTGGTATTTATCTCCTTAAGCTCACTGGCTTACCTGTGTGTGTTCATGTCCGTGCGCGTCTGTGCGTGTGAGAACAAGGCAAGATGTGTGTCTGTGTTTCAAAAGTCACATCACAGGTTGCCCACTCACATTCTGGCTCTTCTGTCTGAAGTAGTGGAGTGCATCAAATAACATGCACACACACACACATACGCACACCATCGATCTGGCCCTTCAGACAGTCACGGTGATGGATGGACACTCCCTTGCTTCTATTTTTACCCCCTCCTTCCCCCAGCACTCTCTGTGTGTCTGCCTTCTTCATTTCTCAAGTATAGAAATCCCTGTATCATAAAAACAAACCAGTCTGTACAGGGAGGATATGTGAGATTGACTGCATTCCTGGTGTGTCTTTTCCACCCTGGTAGCAGCCCAGCAGGTTTTTCCTGGCAGGACCCCATTCAGACTTCGGACTGCTCTACTCGCCAGGCAGCAGTTAGCCTCAGCACCACATGGCAAAACTTGCAGCCTCACACAGAGGCTCCTGATGAATTTTTCTTCTTTAATCACACAGAAACATGTCAAAGAACAGTGAAAGACATTTGCAGACTCTTGTGGTGCTTTGATGTGCAGTGCTCAGAATGTGTCTCATTGTTCTTCCATCTCAGCTTGTGAGCAAAGGCAAAAGAAAAACAAAATTAAAATATGAAGCCTCAAAACTGCACAAACATCATCTCATTTATTATATTGACCAGCTGCCTATTTTAATGAAAACAACTCATCAGAGTCAGGATGGATAACCAAGCGCCATTCAAGGGGAATCAATGCCAAAGCAAAATGTAAATTGTAATTCCTTGTATTTTTCTGAATTTCAATGTAATGCAACTTCATAATTTTACTTCATTTCCAACGTGAATTTTATACTTTTCACGTAGCTGTGTATGGAGTGTTATCAATCTGGCTGATTCAACCTCTAGTCAGATGTACGTTCAGTAGAGCTATAGGTTATGAATTATGTGATGTCACTATACCACTATATACTCCATGTACTAGTAAAATAAACTACATAGCTGTCCTTTAGATAAAAATAAATAAATAAATAAAAGTCTGAAGGCATTTAAACTGGCATGTAATTAGTTCAAACTAATTTGAGTCTGGACCACAAGGCAAACTGTTAGTACTGAATTCAAATAGGCCATCACAGTTTGAATATTTGTTTTTTTTCTACCTTCAAATGCATAACAGTTTGTACACACCCACAGAGGTTTAATTAGTTTAAAAGAGGAAATACATGTTGGGGTGGTACATGAGCGTGCAGGGAGCTGCAAATTCAACACAGAAAATATGACATAACTTTGTTCTTTGATTGGACAGCATTTGCTCTTCCTCAACCAAATACAACAATAAAAAGCTGTCTATACTGTGTCACGTACAAACAGTAACAAATCTATGATACCTAAAAGACAGTGAAGAAAGACTAGTTTTGTGAATATAACTGCATTTTTGGTTAAAATTCTGTATCATACCATATGACATTTAAAGTGCAGTATTTTTTACTTTAAATAACACATCTTAATACTTCTTCCACCACTAGTTATGGTCTCCCTGCTATTGATATAGGTGCTCATAATTACCAATGACTGTGGTATAACCTCAACTCTGTTTACTGTAATCCAAAAGCTCTTTTGAACAAGGGGCTCCAGCTTAATTAACTCTAGCAGAATCCTCCTTACAATATATAAATTAATTAAGTTTAAACTTTGTGTGCCAAACATGTTCAGTCTGTGTTCTAATCACAGTGACACTTACTTAATCAAAACTCCATTTAGAGAGGCATTGAGTTGGGAAATCTAAAGTAGCTGAGCATCCACATTACCTTTTGGCAGTGCAGACGGAGTTCAAAACAAGGTCAAAGTCTTCCCATCTGGGACTATTTTCGTTGGAGGAGTCACCAGAGGGTGCTTACTAAATGGGATCACAAACTGCCTGGAGAATCCCACTGCTGTTACCCCTATCTTTTTTTTTTTTTTTTTCTTTCTTTCTTTTTTCTTTTTAATAGAGGGCACTTTTTACTGTTCGTTCCACATTTACCTAACGGTGTCTAGACTGTGTATCTAGAATGACAATAAGAGGATATGTTTGTATTTTTTTAAATTCTATTTTCCATCTGTCTGCAGTACATACTGCATTTTAAATTCCAGTACTTACATACCATTCACGAGCATCCGTTATTGACTGTCTACTGAGCAGCTGGAGGGAAAAAGTCCACTCTGAAGCTCTTCATTGCAATACTTGTCAAGGTAAAGTTAGTAATTACACTTAAAGAGCTCCAAAAGATACATGTGAAACTGTGTATGGTATGGGAGTGTGTTTGGTGTGTCAAGACAGAGCCTACTACTTCTCTTTATAAATTTTGCCCTGCAGTCTTTCTTTCTTATGTTCGGAGGAGGTTTTGGTGTTTGGTGAGGCTAGGTAGAAAAGATTTGGGTCAGCAATGCGTTTGGTCTGCTCGAGGGTGGAAGGGGAAAGGCTAGAGAGGGAGAGAGATAATCAGAGAGAGGCCGCTCTCCAAGTGTCAAAGGGCTTATAGTCAAGCAGAATCTTAAAACACATGAACTCGTGTTATGAGGTGATTGGATATTCTGACATTGCCTTCCTGCCACATAAACCTGGAACAGGTCTGCTGCCATCGATTATCTCTCCCTTAGCTTTAGAAAATACAGTTGTGTTGTCTGTAGTGCATGCATAAGAGTAACAATGATAACTGTGTGCACGAAGACACTGAAAGAGTCCGGAAAACGCTTCCACAGACAAAGAGCAGCTACTATGACAATCAGCTCTTGGTGGGGATTATTACACTGTGTCTTATCATGGCAGTGTTATGCAGATTGTGAATTATTGGCACCGATGCACATGCACTTAAACTCACTCTCCAGCTCTCTCATTCACACAACTACAGACATGCACACACACACACACACACACACACACACACACACACACACACACACACACACACACACACACACACACACACACACACACACACACACACACACACACACACACACACACACACACACACACACACACACACACACACACACACATGTCCCACTCTTTTCGCTCATTTTCCCACAGGCGCTAGTTCTCACACACACACACACACACACACACACACACACACACACACACACACACACACACACACACACACACACACACACACACACACACACACACACACACACACACTCAGTGACACGCTCAAGGGGATGATAGGATGATAGTACAGATGGCATACTCGAGTAATATTCTCCATATGGGAAGGTAATATTGTCAGAGCAGTTGTGTGGGGAGAAGGAGAAAGGAAGATTAGATCTGCAGAGGGCGAGAGATGCTGGGTTTCTGTTGTACATGGTCAAAGGATCATGCCCATAGGCCAAAGGATGCATTTGGCGATGTAGAAACATTTCTGTTTAAATATAATCAGTAGATAGCAGTAAATGTAGTTATAAAAATCTGTTATTTTTGCATTTTAAATCATCATCATGTTTTCATGTCTCTCCCATGACGTGGTATGTAGCTGAATATATATTACACAGCCAAGAACACTTGAGAGATCACGGGTGCAGTTGTTGATATTCCTTCATCATCTGTTGGGATGTGAGCATAGACCGTATTTAATTACAGACAAGGTCTCTGGGTCTGAAGATAGAGGCCAATGCGGAAGTGGCCTAAAGTGCAATACCACAGAAAGCCACTAGGGTATGGCTCCAAAAAAACCTCCAAAAGACTCCCATTCAAAAAACATCAACTCTCAATTGGTAGTCAATCATTTTTTTTTCTACAAGTCACTGTGGTGTCAGTAGCTACATTTACTCTTTCTGATCAGTGTCCTGTGCTCCTTCTGGAAACAATTACATAATTCATTATATAGTAGGTCTCAAAGAGAGGTATGTTTGGGGGCGATTGACATACCTGGAGTACAGACAGGTTTGCGCTACAGGCGGGTGGCCATGGTGTCCTCGGGTTCTCGGTCAGATCCACCCCTCGCGCTCCTGCCTAGCTCGTCCAAATATGGTCACTTCTGGCTCCAAAAAAACAAGATGGCGACAGCTTCAAAACAGCAGTTCCCAAAACAAAAGGTGGGTTGCTGCCTGGACGTGACACAACCAGCAACACGGATAGCGCTTGCGATACTGCAGCATCTCCATTTAAGTCAGACTTTGAACTCCAGTTAAACCTAAATATCTAAACCCCTTATTTGGGCGTGAATACAAAAACAAGAGTTAAATTATTCCCTAAAATTGCCACGGCAATACCCTGCGGGACTATTCTGTTTCAAAGTGAATTGGTGATCTGACATAACAACTTCAAAGTTTTATTTCACATTAACATTCGTTTCACCTTTTGCCAAACTGAGGGCATTTTTCACAAAATGTTGCTCAAAATTTTCTCTGTCACAACACCCCATATATATTCCAACCATTGTTGAAGCAACTCAAAAAGACTTCGGGGTATATATTGTAGGTTCTTTTTATAGAGCAAATCTATTTTTCATGAGAAGACTTCTGCATTTTGAGCTCCCTGGACTTTTTGAGTGTTTTCCTGCTGTGTATGCTCCATACAATGCTGACAACTGATATCAAATGAGAGATAGATGAAACAGATACCGAATAGATTGGTAAATATGTCTTTTGTTATTATTTGTAACAAGAAGGGATATTTCCTAGTCTGCAGATTATAGGCCGCACGTTACGGTATCCACTGAATCTGTGTTCCTACATTTGTGTTCATCCAGCTATCCATCTAAGCAGTTGTTTGAATCCTGCATTATTTGACATGCGTTTGCACATTCTTCCTCATAGTTCATTCTGTGTGTGCACTTGTCTGTCCTGTTTGTTTGTAGTTATCTGCATGTAAACAGCTTAGCCTCAAGAAAGAAAGAGGCTGAGTCATCGTCAAACGCAGCTCCTGAAAGCTTGATGTGCCGATAAGGCTCTGAATGCTATTTACATACACCACTGGGCATATATGTTATACATGCATCATCACACATATGCAGATACACAAGGAAACTTGTGTACCGCATAAGATAGAAACACTGTTTATCCAATAGAAATGAACAATAAATGAGTTCATCCCTGCAAACGAGATGCAAAAGGATGTCAGTGTCGTAGCCAGTTTGAGTATGATTTGTAATGTATGAATAACAAGTAACCCTTAGCTGTGCATAATGACAAATCCCTTGTTCAACAGAGTTGATCAACAGTGAAAAGCACTCTTCCACTGGTCTTCGTCATTAGTGTTCTCCAAGTTTACAAGCCAATTACTTCTAAATTGATTGTTGTCTGAACGCTGAGGGCTAAACCACCTATTTATGTATTTGCTTTGGTGTTTAATGTTTGTTTCACTTGCATGTGTTCTCTGTGGCTTTATTACTAATTAAAAACTTCAGTATTAATTGCTGCAATGTCTAAACTGGAAAAAAAAAAGAAAAGAAATCAACTTCACACTTTGCTTTATAGAATTTCTATTTGAAGGACAAATGTGTTTCAGACCGCTTTGGAAGTGGGACATTCTGGTTCTGTACGTCTCTGATAAACTTTATTAATTGTATTCTTTGGACAAATCTTCAGTATTAGATTCCCCACCCCAAAAATAAACAAATCCCTGACAAACACAAAGTGAAGAACATGTTAAAGAGAAATCTGTGTCCACTGCTGCACATTGTGACTCATTCTGTAACCACAAAAGCTGTACAATGCCAATGCAATGCAGCCATAGTCTATGTATTTGATGACTCGACGGCATTCTGGTTGTCATAACTATGGACATTAGAAACTACAAGCATCAGCGCTTCAACCGCTGATGTATCTACCTGAGGAGGTGCAGCAATTAAGGCAAGTGTTTTTGCACTCTCACCTCACTTTAAGACATTGAACACTGGATCAGCTGCTTCCAGAGATTGTACTGCTGCTCAGTGTTACTTTTTTCCTCATCTGTCCTTGTACTTTGTTATTATCTCAAATATATTTTTTTTGTTTTTGTTTTACTATAATTGATGTTGCTCATGACAATGTTGAACTCTGATTTTGCTTTGTGATCCTCTCCTGAGACACTAGCTGTGAATTCTCAGGGTCTTTATCCCGTAGAGCAGGGGTCTTCAATGTTTTTCAGGCCAACGACCCCCAAACTGATAGAGAGAGATATGGAACACTACTGTAAATATTGTATAAAATTGTGTTTTATATTAAACTGCGCATAGTGCCATGTATAAACATACCTTGTTATTGTGCATTCAATACTAAGCTATTCAAATAATACACATGCTCATATATTCATGTTTTTATTTTAAACATGTGCAAGGTATAGTGAGTAGGGTGGCCGTGCCACCGCCATTAATAAACATACCTTGTCAACTGATACCAATGCCAATATCAACATTGTCTGCCAATTGCATGATAATCATGCATACAAGCTATTCAAATTGACGTTTTTAGCAGCGTGCGTCCTTGTGTCTGGGATCTTAGTCAGCTCAGGACTGAATAGGCTCTCGGTCAATCACGGGGAACCTGAGAGAGCCAGCATGTAACATGCAGCCTTGTGATTGGCACAGCAGTGATAGGGGCGGGTCCTCCTCTTTGTGTGCAGCAGGCTCGGAGGAACAGGTCCAGGTTAATCTCGTGCTGTGAGTGAACCGGTGCCCATCTTGAGAGAGCTCCTGTGTGTCGCTGAATGTGTGCATTTCTGACTGAAAGATAACATCTTCTGCCTCCATTTATCCATTCGCTACAATATATGTTGGATTCATGTTAATGTATATTTAAAGACATTTAAATTTGTAAATTATTATTTTTTTTTTATTTTTTTTTTTAATATGAAAAATTGTCTAATCAACCAAAAGTTTCACGGACTCCCTGCAGTACCTCCGCGGACCCCCTAGGGGTCACGGACCCCCTGTTGAAGACCTCTGCAAGAGAGGGTTTCTCTTATTGGAAAGTTAAAACTAGGTAATACGGTTGTCAGTTCCTTCTTTTAAGCTATAACAAAAGTGCTAGCTGCTGTATATATTGAATACAAGCAAGTTATAATTTTTTTCCATTGCATTTAATCCCGGAGAGTCACTGAAGTTGCCCACGCTAAATAGCAGATATGTGGAGTGTTACATATTTTACTTTCAGTTTCTTTACTGGGAAGTTAACGAGCATTTCCTTATTTTTAATTATGTCGCTCTGCCTAATCATTAATTGGGTGCTTTAGAAACTTCTGTCTTCACTGGAGCAATAAATACTGAGTGAGAAGCTTTTCAAGGGCATCTCAACAATGGTTGTTGAGAGAAGTTATAAATAACTGCTCATTGCTTTCACCCTAACGATGCTCAAATGAGCCGCCATATCAGTCCTGTCTCTAAAATCTGACACCATACCAACTAGTTTACGTTAACATTTAAACATGTTTTGCATGGATAATTACCAACTGTTTTCTGTCCACTGTTGCTGCATGTTTGACCATTTTATTAAAGTATTGTTATTCTCCAGATAAAGGCATCAACAAAAGGTTGAAGTGTAGATGTGTTGTAAACATGCAGCAACCTCAAAACTTTTAAAGCCAGTTCACTGTCCTCTCTGAAAAAGAACAACATAAATCCGCATTCATGATTTGCAGACAAAATAGATTAGGTTCACAGTTATGTTTTAGAGGTAAATCCATATACTCATGTGGGCAGAGCAGAGTCTGTCCTTCACGTGTGTTTTGGTCGTGGTAGGACTTAGATGGCTGATAGCTCGTACAACCATGACTGCGTGGTCAAGTCTGAAGTGAACCCGTGTTTGTATAAGCATGACTTTTGTTGGTGTGTTGGTATATATATCACCAATGCAGTGAATTGTTAGCAAGTTCGTCTTTGATTATGCTCGAGTGTCTCGAGGGAAGGGGGAAATTTATGTGCATACAGTGATAGTGTATGAGTGTGCGCATGTGTGCGCGTCTGTTTAGCTTTCATCAGCAGAGGTTGACTTTTTGCTTGGGGACAAGGACTGTTCACGGTGCTGCTACCCTGCAGCGTGTCTGTGTGTGGAGACTCCCGGGGGGGGGGGGGGGACAGAAAGTGTACTTACACTCCGGGCAGAACTGTGGACAGTCCTTGGAGCAAGGAGAGGGAAAGGTCTTGTTCTCTTGCACACACTCTCTCTCTTCATGGCTTTCTTTCTCGTTTTACTTTTTTCATGCAGGTGCACTTTTTCTAAGGCTTGTGAGCCAAATTCGGTTTTGTGCCGGTCCGTAACAATTCAAACTCAAGGCAATTCCAATGTTTGTTAAAAAGAAGAAGTCTCAACAATAATCACTAATGTTCTATTTGACTTTTAAAATAAAATAAAGGCTTTAATTTTAATAAATCAAACATGTTTTCAAAGTCATAATCCAAACCCTACACCTACTAAACACATTGCAAGGAGCTACACAGATTTCTGTGAAGTGTAAATATTACCTTGATCAGTACATTATACCATTAAAACTGCGACAGACTGTAAACAAATTGGGGATAAAGTCACCCGTCACACACGCAACATCACTAGCATTCATATTGAATTGGAGAGTCCAATATAGAACATAATGAAACCACATACTTAGTTACTGACTGTAAGTGCATTGCCATCGGACATGCAAATTCCCTCATTTCCCTACACATGATGGACATTAGGTACTTTACTATAATATGGACCTAAGTCTCTCCCTTCCAGCTTTGATACGGTGCTCTGACAGAGACAATAAAAACATAAATGAGTGCTTAGCTTTTCTGTGACAATCCTGGTTTCAGCCTGAAACATGGGGTCTAAGAAGGGCTGGGTATTGGTCAGAATTTTTAATACCAGTACTGATACCTTGACTTTCATTTCATTTCAATTGAATTCAATTCAATTGAATTGAATTCAATTTTATTTATATAGCGCCAAATCACAACACAGGTTATTTCATGGCACTTAACACATTAAAGTCCTTAAAGCAGAACTTTACAACATTATACAGAGAAACCCAACAATTCAACAATTCCCACATAAGCTAGGAGGGAAAAACTCCTCTTTAAGGGAGAAAAACCTCCAACAGAGGGAAGGAAAAACTCCCTCTTAACAGGAAGAAACCTCTGACAGAACCAGGCTCAGGGGTGGGCGGCCATCTGTCTCGACCGGTTGGGGTGAGAGGAGAGCAGAGAGAGAAAAGGACAGCATAGAGATACAAGACATGAACTGTTGGTGGGGCTGACAATCCCAGAGCAGAGACATGCAGCTCCATGGCCGGGACATCTGCAAAATAAAGAACAGAAACTACGCGAGCGAGGGAACTGAATGGAGACAACAGACAATAAGAAAAAACTATGGGAGAGAAAAAGCATGAAGTTAATGATATGTGATGGTGATATATGAGTCTGATATGAGATATAAGTCTACAAGAGTGAGGAAAGAAGCTCAGTGTATAACAAGGCCTATAACAGCATAACTAAGGGATGGTTCAGGTCCACCTGAGCCAGCCCTAACTATATGCTTTATCAAAAAGGAGAAAACGAGAGAAATATGATCTCTAAATCCCGTCAGTACTCTTCTGCAGCATTTTGGATCAACTGCAGGGTTTTTAATGAATAATTTGGACATCCTAACAACAAGGAATTAAAATAATCTAGCCGAGAAGTAACAAACGCATGAATTAGTTTTTTTGCATCATGTTGAGGAAGGATTTCCTTGATTTTATTAATATTACATAGATGAAAGAAGGCAGTTCTGGAGGCTAGCTTTATCTGGTGGCTAAAGGACAAATCCTCATCAAAGATGACTCCAAGGTTCCTCACGGTGGTGCTGGAGGCCGAGACAACATCATCTGGAGTAACTATGACTTTGAAACCAGTTCCTCAGCGATACTTTTTTTGATACCAAATTTATAAGATCCATTTTAACGAAAGGAAAATTACAATACACATTACAGTTCAAATCTTACATTTTTATGAACTTCAGGGTGTAACCCAGGTTATCTTCTATAGCTACAATTTACAGCTATCCCCTAAATGCCTCACATGCCGTAGACACTACAGTTTACCAATGTTCCCTAAAGGCCTCACATGTTATCAGAAGATGTTAAGCTGCGCAGAATGAAGCCTCTAGTGCCAGTCACTGCAGTGCATGCAACCCAGATAGGTGTGTGGCCAAAAATAGTCTAAAAAGAGTGAAATGAGGCGTTCTAATGTAAGATTTATCTCAGTTGAAACTGAGGGATTTTTAGCTATGTGGGCAGCTAATGAGATGTATTCCTGTTTAAATGTAGTAAAAACTATGTACAACTATTTTAAAATAAAAACATACAAGTGTGGATGTAGCTGAAGTATCAAAGTTAGTACCAAATATGAGGCTAAATTATACTATATCATATCAATGCAATTTGGTTGGTTTCAAGAAAGTATCAAAGCTCAGTACCCAACCCATAGATCAGACCAATTCACCTAATATTGACTTACAATTGTACTCTGTGAGGAGAAGTTACTATGAATAAACTACCCACCCCTATGATTCAGCAGATTTTGCAAAATGTTAAATAGTTGTACTCAGTTTTTAGACTAACTTGTCAAAATTATTCCCCCGTGTCTGGGGATCATTTTAGTCCTGAACAATTACATTAACACTGGAAGTAGCATTACATTACCAGAGAAGTTTGTTCACAAGTTTTCTTTAATGATTTATGTGTTGGTTTTGGATTCCCAAACCTTCTGTCTTAGCCAGTCTGTGTTTACTCATGCTGGGAGTTCAGCAGACACAAACAGTAGCCACAGTCTGGAGACTAGTTTTGTGAGAATTCAGTTTTAGTCAACGTTTTTGGCACTCTGTGAAAGTGTGTGTGTGTGTGTGTTTTTTTATGTGGTTCAACCAGCCTTTACATTAGTGTGACTGTGCCTGTGTTCCTACATATTTTTTTTTTATATATATATATATTGTTTTTGTGCCATGTAACATATGGCTTGTTATACATTACTAGGGTAAGAAGTGCCAAGTGCAGATAGTCAGCTGTCTATAGAGGAAATTGTATTAATAGTAGCTTCGAAAGTACAGTATATGCTTATTTTGTTACTATTGACTGAGGAATAAGTACAAATCGTTGCATTTGGAGTACAAATTGTGAAGCTATAGTATGTAAATTATATTTAAAACTGTAAACAATTATGTTCATAGATAGTCAAAGACTTGACTGAAACATTGTTCTATTAAACTGACCAAATTTATAAGAGCCTATTTTGTTGTCACATGAATTTTTGTTTGATGACTTAAAGCAGACAGGTCACAGTACTGATCCAAATTCACAGAAAGACAGAGATACTTATGCAATCCCTGTGCAGAATTGATTTATTTACCTCTATCAGCAGGTCAGAGACTGCAGGTTGAGCTGTGCTACAACACTCCAGTGTCTGTGGGAGCAGAAGGCATATCACTGAATTGGAATAAATACAAACAAATATAATTTGTTAGTTCTAATTAAATAGCCGTCTTCGCTCATTCTAAGAGCAATTTGAGGCACTTAAGGCTTGTGTCCACCAAGCAACTCTTTTTTTAGCTAGCAGCAGCACTTAGCAGATGCTTGGCAAAAGTGCTCGCCATGGTTTCTTCTGTTGCTTAGAGACGATATGAGACTTCTCGAAGCACAAAGCTCTTTGGGTGAAATTGGTTTTTAACTTTAATCACACTGGCACATTGAGTAAAAATATGCCCAGCTCTTAGCACTTTAAGAAGCAAGCCTTTTTTTTCCTTGTGCAAACAAGGCAGTAAAGAGGCCAGCGAGGAAGGTTTCAACACACTGCTTGGGTATGTGCATGAATTTACTGCTCAACCTCACAGCAAACTTCAAACATCTGATGAATCCTAATCAGATAACACTATTTATATCAGTTTCAATAAATAGTCTAATTGCCACACTAGGTCATATAAGTGCTACTTTAATTGCAAATTAGTAATGAAATAGCTGCACATTCTATTCATGCCACTCATGGAGTTCATGGTATGTGGCCTACATATCAAACAGAGAATAATAAGCCAGGTGCTGTTTTTGCTGACTGGATGTGTACTGAATAAAAGACTACAAATAAGAAGGGGAGAAATCCCCTAAAGTGCATCAATCCAAAATGAATACTTTCAAAATGAAATCACTAAACTAAAGTGATACAAGTGACGCTTTGTAGACAGTTATTGACTTATTGATACATATATGTTGGGTTTTTTCATAGTACATTTTAGGATTGAGAATAATTTCTCTTGGCTTTTTAGACTTTCCTTGTAAAATTCACATACCATATAAACTAAGACACTCATCCATGTCTTATTGAGCTTGTAGCACAATGAAATGCTTTGCATGCGTTTCTACATTTTGTACTGCAAAACTGGTAGGATACCTGCACTAACCTGACCACATGTCTGATTATTTTTTGGTTTGAACAATGGAAAATGTAGCATTATATTTAATAGCCAATTCTACAATTATCCTCTCATTCACCCACCAATGGCAGTGGAGCTGCTGTATAATGGGTGGGTGTAGGAAGAAATTTGGAGTACCGTTTCCTGCTGAAGAACACTCAGACATGTGGACATAGAGAGGCAGAGTAAAACTATGAGGAGCCAAACAATGGACAGAGATGAAGAAAAAGACAGAGGAGACTGTGAGGAGGGTGAGATGGATGGACTTGGGGAATATTGAGGAATAATGATAGGAGCAGCAAGACACCAGGAGAAATGGGTTGTGGGATGTCATTTCCTCTTATATTACAACTCTGTTTATCTTGTGAGCACACTCAATCACTGTGGACTTACTTTGCTGGAAGAGCAAACACACACACACACACACACACACACACACACACACACACACACACACACACACACACACACACACACACACACACACACACACGCACAGGTGTGTGCGTATCTTCGGACATACACAGGTACCAGGGTGTTTTATTACGTTTTGGGACATTTCATCAGGTAATATTCCTCCAGTCCTTGTGGTTATAAGGACGGGAATAGATAGATGTACACACACACACACACACACACACACACACACACACACACACACACACACACACACACACACACACACACACACACACACACACACACACACACACACACACACACACACACACACACGTGCCTATGTGCAGTTTTTGGCTAGAATGTTCATCTGTCTCATCTCTGTCCTCCACTTTTCACACTTATGATGTCTGTCTCCCTCCTGCTCATTCCTATTCATGGTATACCCACACATTTTATCATCAGAGAAAAAGAGACAAGGTCAGAGATAAAAAAAAATAAAATAAAAAAAAAGAGATAGAGGCACAGAAACATTTTGTATTCTTTACAGCAGCAGCAGGCAACAGTCGCTGAACTTTAAGAGATATTATTCCCTGACGGTTTCTCAATCTGTCGTATTGTCTGGCTCATTATGCATCAGTCAGTGATAATTTTTTTGTTGTTGTCACTGCGCAAAGAACTTCTGAGATAAGATCGACCACTTTATGTTCTTTTTTTTTTTTTTTTTTTTTTTTACAATTTCCCAGTCAATACTGGAAATCAGACAAGAAACCTTCATTGTTTCTGAATGACATCTTTGGCATGCAGTGTAAAACTGAGCTATTGTTCTTCTGGAAAGCCCACCAGATGCAGGACTACCTTTGGCACCGGACACTAATCCAAATCCTCACTGATATATTTGAGGTTGAAATTACAAAAAAAAAAAAAACGGACACATTTGGAGCTGCCATTTCAGGACTACATCTGCCCAAATGACAGCGTCAGTTGTTTCAACAAATAATCAAAAAATATATTTGTTTCCATTCAAATGACAAAGCAGCCAGTAGCAGGTCTGAATTATAACTCATTTCCTCTGGGACCTAAAGAAGAAGTAAGTCAACATTATTGTAGAGCCCCAAAGTCCACAAGAGTAGGTTGGCGCTGATGGTCGCCTCAACAAAGTGTGATACTTTAGCACAGCAGACTGCGGTTCCTTTCCTGGTTCCCCTTGACAGTGAACATGGGTTTCTTTTAACCATGGCTATGATTGTTCCCTAACCTTAGTTAATTGTAACCATGATAACAAAGATCCCCTGACTTCAACAAAGCAGTTATTTAACTCAGAAACAAAATGTTTCCCTGAGCTCAACGCTGTACTTATTTCAACTCAAACCATTATAAATGTTGTTTTTGTTCTTAAACCAGGTGTCTCCAACCTTTTTTTCCTCTGAGAGCTACTTTGATTCTGAGGACTCTGAGGATTCAGAGGCGGCCGACCATGTCCGCCCGAGTCAGTCTATGTATGTAAAGTACTACATATTGTTTGAACCTTCCTCGGTTCCTACTGGGTCACGGGCTACTAGTAGTTTGCGAGCAACGGATTGGAGACCCATGTCCTGAACCTTTACCATAGTTTCACATCAGAACACCATTTCATCATTTAACCCTGATTGGTAAAGGTTTTAGAAAGCACAGACAAATGATTTTGTTCTGCTCACATGTTTAGACATTGGGTAAGGAGATCGCTCAAAGAGTTTCCATCTGTCTATGAAATATATTCAACATTTCATGAATGCAGACCGCCTAATAAATGTGCCTGAGAACATTTTATAAACGCTTCAGATACAAGATGAAGAACATGGAGACATGTTGGTGACAATGATTAGTTAGTTAATCCAGTAATAGTTTAATATTTGTAGCCATTCTGCTACAGCACACCTCTGTAATAATGTACCTATGACCTAGTTAGGTCTCTGTGTGTTTGCTGTACAGAACACTTATCATGTTTTCGCAGGCACTCTTAAGGCGCAATCACACAGAGGCATGTAACAACAGAGGCAGACACTTCAAAAACATCTATAGGTAAACCACGTCCGGCCAAATGGCTTTATGCACCTGGGGCTTTCAAACCCTGGTGTGAAATTAACAAGCTGAGAATATTTGAAGGTTTATGCACGGCTACAAAACTGCAAGGTAAATAAAAAGGAACATCACAAGAGAGAAGTGCACGTCAAGTATGCTGTTGAATTGGAAAGCAATGGTTTTTACAGATTCTTCTGAGTGACCACTCCCTCAGAGAGAGATGAAAGCTCCGTACTTACATGCAGAAGGAGTCTAGCATCGAGAATTTCTCCTCCCCTCCTCACTTTCTTCACTTCTCCTCCTTTTCCCCCTGTCTGCTGTGATGAATAGTTTTGATATCAGCCGTGTGTGTGTGTGTGTGTGTGTGTGTGTGTGTGTGTGTGTGTGTGTGTGTGTGTGTGTGTGTGTGTGTGTGTGTGTGTGTGTGTGTGTGTGTGTGTGTGTGTGTGTGTGTGTGTGTGTGTGTGTGTGTGTGTGTGTGTGTGATGAATGACTGTGTTCGTGCTGGACAGGCCCGGGGGGCTTTAGCTACTGTTAGTAGTGCTTAAAGATGACTGGAGTAAAAAGCCTCCCTGTCACATCTCTCTCTCTCTCGCTCTCTCTCTCGCTCTCTTTCTCTCTCTCACACACACACACACACACACACACACACACACACACACACACACACACACACACACACACACACACACACACACACACACACACACACACACACACACACACACACACACACACACACACACACACACACATGTATGCACACATAGATTATCCCTGTTTAAAGGATTGTGTCCTCAGGGTACACAGCACAGCACTATGACAGGTGACATGTAGTTTCCTTCTTTCTTTCCCTCTTCTCTTTCTGCTGCCTCTCTCTTCCTCCCTTTATCTTGTATCACTGTGGTTGCAGACCTAATTAATGAGGTAAAGTTTCTGTAGCGCATTGTCAATATTCTGTGTGCCGCTCCAATTGTGTGTATGT
Organism: Brachyistius frenatus; assembly: GCF_029030835.1. Lineage (NCBI taxonomy): Eukaryota > Metazoa > Chordata > Actinopteri > Embiotocidae > Brachyistius > Brachyistius frenatus. The sequence continues at coordinate 9,388,058 of NW_027210600.1, forward strand.
GTATTAGTGCACGCATGTTTTACCGGTATATCATGCGGCGAGCAGTTATGCTTTGGGCCACAATTTTAAAATCAGCCTCTTTTGCCGGGTTCAGTATTACAACATTGATAATATGCCTCAATGAAAACAGGTCCTGGAGACATTTTTAATAATGTTGCCATGAATATAAGCATTGTTTTGTTCCTAAAAGGTCATGAGATTTAGGAAGTTGGAGTGCTCATTGCAATTGCGGCTTAAGTGTTTGACAGAAATGATCATTTGCCATGGTGACACCTCGATTTTCTGGCTGTCACAGATCAAACTGAATACTTCTAAAACAACGTCTTTAAAAACTTAAGTCTAATAGACATGCCAATTTTACAAACAGTGGCAGCAGCGTGCCTAATTCTCTGCTTGTGGTTAATTATCTGGACTCGGCTGAAAATGTTGTGACAGGTGTACAGATTTTATATGCAGTTGATACTGGGTGGAGGCACAATACTTGGCAGGCTTCAGTTCCAGGAAATGTCTAGAATACTTGACTTGCGCAGGTTTGTGGGTAATACTTCTTTGTCGTTTTGACGGGAGAGCAACAACATCTTTGCCAAACGAGCCTGATGTTCCGAGTAATGTGCTGAGCTAAGAGATATGAACTTGAAACACTATATGAGATGTCACCAAAATTGTGTTCATTTTCATGACTTTACAGAAAAGGAAACAGAAATGCTGATTGGTCATATCCATGGCTCATTGGACTGAGATAGTACCGGCTACAAGCCACATCAATGTTCAGTCGCTTTTTCATGTAACTCCCCTGCCCCCCATTTTCTTGTCATTTTCCATTTTCACTGTTGACTAATGCAGAGAAATGCCACAAACTTAATATTAAGAGGTAATTTTTTAAGCCCATTATTTCCTTAATGTGCGGGGCTTCATGCCACATCACAACAAATTATAGAGTGAAATCCCAAACTGGCTATTAATGAAATGTCAATTTCACAGTCTTGTGCAATTTGGTATTTTTATAAGAGTGCTGCAAGAGTTTTGCATGTCTTGAAGTTATCCATATGACTGTTCATAAAAGCAGAGAATAGAAGACAAGAGATACTACACTCATCTTTGTGATCACTGTTTCTGTTCCGGCGGCTGAGGACTTTCCCAGCACAGATTTGTCTGTTTTTTTACATCACATCAAAACAAGCAAAAACATAAATCCGTTCAGGACGATTTGAACATACATATATATGATATACAGAGAGAATATGCACACAAATATGCTTTGTTAGAAAATATGGAGGAACAGCTTACTTATATTTGTAAGATGAGATATGTATTTACTCCACAGATTTTGTAGGGAGGAGGTCAGGGTTAATGGTGGGCAAATAAAGCCACAAGGTGACACCAGAGACTTAGTTTTTCAGCTTTCAGCATGTGCATAATATAATAACATTAGTTACAGGTAAAAAGATAGAGTGATTTTATTTACAAAGTAATAAAGTTGTGGGTTCTTTTTTTTTTTTTTTTTTTTTTTTTTACAACACTGTAGACATTTTCTTTATTTAATCAAGACTATTTTCTTTCTCTACCCTTAACCAAGTTCTGTGAGCACTTACATACTATTTATTCTTGCTGTTGTTCCTTCAAGTGGAAATTCAATTGAAGGTAGAAGACACTCTCAGGGAGCAATTTGCAGAAATGTTAAATGATATAATTTTTTTGTCATTTCCTAATTACAGTGAAAAAAAATCATGCTTCCATCAAAATTTCCTTAAATTAGTTGCATATAAACATAATTTCTCAGTGACAGAGTTGGACAGACACATAGCCCAATTCAATATCAATAACTGTAGAAAAATAATAGCATTTAAAAACAAACAGTAAAGCAGTGCCAAATACAAACACCTCCGAAGACTCTAGTTCAATGCAAGTGTCAGTTAATCAATCAAGAGAAGAAAACCAATCTGAGAAAGGAGTAAATGAGCTGTCAAATAATACTACAATTAAGAAAAACAAAGTGATGTGTGTGCAATCTGAGTAAAGTTAGCAGCAAGCATTATCCAATTTGTATTCCGAACATTTAAATCTTTGCGGACAATAAACCATCACACACCAGCCGCCTTCCTTGTTTATTTTGCTGTTTGATTGTTATTGGAATTCTCAACACAACGCGTCAGAGCCAAATCATGTTTTATCCTCAAGAGAAAGCTGAGTGGGGTAGCTATTTAAAGTATTTTATTTCTATGATGGCATAAGGGAGGAAGTGATATGTCAGCAACGATTAGTGTATTCACCAACTGCGACAACACTGAAGGCCACACAGGTAGCTGCTCCCCCTCTTGGGCACCTGTCTTCATTTACCCCAATCAGTACCCTTATTCTTAGAAGCTTTATTCATGAAGCCTGAGGGACAAGCCCTGGAGGAGGGGAGGAGAGGGGAGGAGGGAGAGCAGGGGGTGGGGGGATGGCAGGGACAGGTGCAGAGAAGTGGAAAGATGTAATCAAAGGGAATAAAGAAGTAACAGCAGAATGTGGCAGTTTTACCCAGGAGCCTTTTCTCCTGCTGTCCATCACTTCTGACCCAATATTCAGTCTGGTATTCAGATCCCGAAAAAATACTTTTTCTGCATGCCCTTTGAGGCAGCTCAAATAAAAATAGTAATTTGAACCTGAAAGTGTGTCTATGTACTACATTAGTTTACAACCCAACTCTCAGCACACTCAAACAGCTGTGAGCGCGTTTAATGACTAATTTCAAGCCTTTTCTATTCTGTCTCTGGCCTGCAGGCCAGTATTTTCCTACTTTCTCTTTTTGCTGGTTTGTGTATATCTTTCCAGACCTCTTCTTTCTCTCTGCAGCATCTGCTTTGGCAGACGTTACGCTCTCTTGTTACTGTCAGAGCCCCTCGTGGGTTTTGGAACTACTCTCTTCCTCTCTTACTTTTTTTTTTTTTTTTCCTCTCTATATTTCTTCTTTGCTTTCCTCACTGAGAACAACTGAAGCCTCCTTCTCCTCCCTGCTTGAGGCAGTTTTATGAATGAGTGAAGAAAGAGAGAAGATAGACAGAGATAGACAGGAGAAGGAGGCAGACAGAGGGATGAATGGCCTCATTCACAAGCACAGCGAACCAGACACACACAGACACAGCGCAGCACATCGTGCTCTATCACCCTCAATAATCACTGCCCTGTTTATGAAGCTTTTGTGGCTCAGTTATCTTGTAAACTGCAGCATGTTCTAGTGGACATGAGCTGATATGAAATCCATAAGGTGGCTGAATGCCCTTGCCAGACAATTGATTGTCAGGCTTTATCTTTTATCTTGTCTTTATAATGCTGCAGATTTAATGAGCACACTTGAGGCTTGGTGTCTGTAATAAAGCCTCAGCACACTGCATGTTGGCAGGTTTTATATTGCAAATGTATTTTATTAAACTTGATCAAAGCCAGTCAGAACCAAATCTAACTCTGTAGTTCGATCTAAGTTAATTTGTTCTCTCAGGGAAGGAAACTACAAAACAAATAAGTATTGTTTATGTCATTTATATTGCTGCGCATATGTCTCTGTTTTGATGTCCGCCGCTGAACAGTTGGTCACTGCTTAAAAAGCTCTCTGAAAGCCTTCTAATTTTTGTCTGTTATAAAATAATGAGCCTGCTCTCTTAAAGAATATCGATCTCCAGGCTTTTAGCTTGACAACATAAAATTGCTCCTTAGGATGGATGACTAGTTGTATCCTGGGTTGAAAATAATGTGTCCATGGTCATCTAATAGAGGAGCATTTGATAAACTGTTTTGTCACTAATTAAAAGCAGGATTGAAAAGCGATACTTTCACACAAATGCACGCTCTTTTAAGAGATGTTTTAATTATGTCCTCTACTGTGCATGGTGTTGGTACACCCAGTGCTACTGTTTTATAAGCCTCACATTCTATAAAACTCCTTTTCTAACCTCTGAGGTGCCAGCGTTTTTTTTGCGTCGAGATACTGCTCCATTGTGTCATAATCTATGTTATTGTATAGAGGAACAAATATGAAATCCATACAGTGACCGTGCTCTCTGCCAGAAACTATAGATCTCGCAACTTTCTCTTCCGTCTTGTCTTTATAATGCTGCTCCAAAACTGAGCTGCAGTGCACTTGTCTGTATAAAAGTAGTGTTTCACTGTCGCACAACTCTTACGTTGGTGTTTTTTCTATCAAACACAGACACAGTTAAAAACTAAAAGTGTTCTTCCAGGCTTCTCACAGGCTGCTATCAATACAGCATTTGGGATACTTTTAGGGAAATGCCGCGCATGTAGTCTTTAAAATTGCCTTTACACAAACCAAAGAATTAGGAAAATCCATTTCTGAAGGCCATTTTAAAAGACTTAATAAATGATGTACATATGTTTCCGTGTTAAATCATTAGCCATTATTTTACAACGTATATCATCAATGAATTACACGTACTGAGGTCTCTCGGGTTTGCCTCTGAACTCCAAACTTGAGCTTGAGCTGAGTGGTGCTATCAAACTCCAGAAAAAAATAGGCAGTTATACCCAGCATGCAAGTACCATCCACCTGGTGAGAGCTATTGAAATCATGAAGGCACAGAGAGCTCCCTATTCTTCTTCATTGAATGTTCAAGAAATAAATGCTTCCTACAAACCCAAGGGCATGCAAAGACATCTGAGAGTCAGAGACTCGATTCAAAAAAGGTTTCCTCCAGCTTAAAGAAAAGATATTGACACTGAAATACAATCAGACATAAATCATAAGAGCTCTCTGTGTGATCTTTTATCATAATGATTATCTTCAAACCAGCTGAAGCTTAGAACTCAGATACCCCATTCTGCTTTTGCTCAGTAGGATGTGTTGTAACCATGCAACCCTATCTCCTACAAATTATGGCTATATGCCATTAATTTGCAACATTATGCATGTTTTGGAGACAACATAATGCTGCCTGGATTATATTATATCAACATAATGAAGGAACGTTCTGAATTAACATGTCTTTAATTTGCTAATGTTAATAATTATCAGCAAACTACACACAGACTAAATATTAAATTAGTTTTCTTTATCTTGCATTACAAAACGTAGGAAGTAAACATTATTAAACCTTTTTATGGTTTTATTCAGGCCATTACATCGCTAAATTAGTGAAGATTATTCTTGGTTTAACACCGAAAAAATTGAGAAAACGCACACTACGCAATGTGTTTATTATCATTTAACCAAGCCCGATAGTTTGTCTGGAAGTTTGTAAGTGTTCATTTTAGAAAGTGTATTTCTGCTTTGCCACAAACAGACTCTTGAATTTAGCTAAGTATTAGCTGGCATGGCTGAGGCCTTGTAACTGCCTGCCATGTGATTTCTTTTAGAAATGTGCACTTAACTGCAGCCTTGTAGCATAATTTCATAGCCAAGAAAAGTTGCATGTATCAGTGGACTTGACTCTGTAAGCTGTCTACGATAGCTTTGCTAAGCAGAAATTATTATGAGGACAGCATAGACGTGTTTAGAAACAGCTTCAAGGTATTGTGTTAAATAGTGAAGGACACTTCTGTATGTGCATAAATACTTGTTCATGATATTGTTGTCACGACAGTCCAAGACAGATTTATTCCTGTCATACATAAGTGATTAATTTATGAAGCACCTTTTTGTCTGAGGCTTACAAAGCACTTTACAGATTTTGCCTCCCATTCACTCGTTCACACTCACACACCAATAGCAGCAGAGCTGTCATGCAGGGTGCTCGCCTGCCATCTGGAGCAACTCAGGTTTCAGGTTCTCGCCAAATTGTCCTTGTGCATGTGGACAGGATCACCAAGGGACTGAACCACCAACATTAAAGTCCGTGGGTAACTCATTCTACCATCTGAGCCTCAGCCGTGCACATCCACACGTGCAACTGCCAAACAGCTCTACTTAATATATCAGGATGTGGACTGATCATGAGTGTTAATTTATTTCATGCTAATGTGAAATTGTAAAAATGGTCTTATTCAAACTGGTGTATTGGTTTCCGTTACAGAAAAAAAACATACGTTTGTCATGTTTTCCACATGATCACATGTATGACACATGTTTACCACATGTTGTAACATATGATAACGTGGGGAGAATATGTGGTCAAGTTTTCACATTAGAATCTACCTGGGCTTCACACATGACACCATGAACAAGTTCCAAAACATGTTTCCCATATTCAAAACAAACAAACAAACATGTCATGCGGTCACGTGATCATATGAGTTTTTGTACATGTGAAACTTGTGTTTGAATGCGACAGGTCAGTCTGGGTAGGAGCTTCAGTAATTGTACAGATTCCAATGCTTGCTGCAAGATCATCTTCTCTCGCTTTTCTTGAAAAGGAAAACTCTTTGCTCTCTCGCAGTGATGAAACAGAATATATAACCCAAGAGCTTTCGTCTCAAGAGGGTACTCCTGTAAATGGGTTAAATGTGAAATGTCAATATAAGGCAATGGGCAGTAGATTCCTCTCTAATGATGTTGCTCATAATAGCTTATTATTGGCATTTACCTTTATCCCCCCCCCCTCCAAGTATTACCGTGGTGCACTGTAGGTAGCCCCGAGCAATGCCTGGAAAAATACTCCTTATGGCTTTTAAACTAGCTTGTATTCCTCATTTACTCTGGTGCTTCCTTTATTTTGACATTTCCCTGCAGGTAATGAGAGCTTGTGGTATTTTGCAGTGTTTCTGTGGCTGTCTGGAGAATGTATCTGCAGCTAGAAGGTTATTATTCAGACTAATGGGTGAGAAGCAACTGCAGCATCAGGGCCGAAAGTCTGACGGTTGTATAGGATGAGGGATTATGAGTGCGTGTGTGTTCGAAATATAGATGAATAATGTGGGTCTGTATATGTTTATTGCGAGTGGTGTTGTGCTGCAGTGCAATGACAGTGAAATCAGGTTTATCTGTCAGCATATATTCCTGCTGTCATGTGGAAAACAAACACGAGGCCTGTCTAAAGACATAAGCACTATACCGAGAGGCAAAAAGAGGGAGGCATGGTTGAGAGACATATGGGAGAGAGTAAACACAAGTTGAACAAAACCAGAGGCAAAGAGAGCTAAGATGTTAGTCTGTGATATATTGTGCTGTTTCGGAAATATATTTTCTTCGTTGTTATGCAAATTGGCACATTTAAATGTAAAAAAACAGGAAATAAAGTGACGTGCAGAGTATGCCCATGATTGAGAGAGCTTTTTAAATGCACAGGGACAAATAAAATGAATCAGAGAAAGGCAGGGATAGCTGCAGAGGGAGATGCAGGGATGCTGAGGCTGGATATACTGTGTGGAGTAATACATGCAAAGGAGAGACATCAGATTTATGAAGAGATATGCGCAGAGGAGGGGAGAGGTTTGACAGACAGATGGAGCAATTAGGAACCCCCCAAAAAACAGGATATTGTACATAAAAATCAAACATATGGAGATGGTGAGAGAACAAGCGAGAGGGGGACAACAGGAGGTAGAGGTAGAAGAAGTCCCAGGAGACCTATTGTGTCCAGGGCTTTTACTGTGGTGATGATGCACCATGCCGCTGGTCCCCTCCTCTCATTAAAGCTTTATGAAGCTAGCTTAGCAAACATTTTATTACAATGACGCCACTGTCTGGCACATTCCTGCCTCGCGGCGGGGTGGTGTTGGTGGAGAGGGTTGCAGAGAAACAAGCCCATAGATACATACATCAGATCGAGAAACATGGGGCGTGAGCTACAGAGAGGCAACGCCAAGATCAGAAAGCATAGATAGAAAAATAAGGGGGTTACGGGAGCGAGGAGGTGAGGAGAAACGGAGAAAGATAGAGTAGATGAGTGAAAAATAAGATTTGTGTTGCGTGCTCTGGGCCTGTGTGTATGGTTGTCTTGGTGTTCCTTTAAAAATAGAATGGTTTGGGATTAAGGCTATCAATATTCCTTTAAGTTTTGATGGAGGCCCAGGAGGTCGGGGGAAAATAAAGTTTTGTAGACAGTGATGTCACAAGCTGCATCTAAGCCAGAAGTTTCAGTCAAGTTTCAAAAAAGAAAAAGTTACCAATTGGCATGGGAGCAGCGCTCCAGACTGTTACTCAGTATGTCACTTCACATGTGCAATTTTTACTCTGATCCCCAAAACAGCGGATCCCTAAAACACCAATTAATCTAAAAGCAAGTAAATGGCATATGCCCTAGCACTGTTGTCAAACAAATTCAATTGTATGCTGATTTTCTTTTGTCCTTAGACTGTGTCACAGGCATCATTTATCTCAACCAAGAGCCATTTTTCACCAGCCAACTGTCATCATAGATGAAGAAGTCTAATTTTTCCTCTGTGTTTCAATTGGAATCGGTCTCTGTTTGTGGTTTGCTTAAACCCTTGTCATTTTTTTTTAAATTTTACACTCAATCTTCTGAGCACTTAAATATAATGTCAACTTCAGTGATTTAGCGTTCAAATGTTTGAGCATCGTAGGTACTATTTCTTTTGCCTCGTCTCGGTCGACTATAATGCTGTTTATCATACGGCGTGTCACCTCTGTAACCATCTATCATGCTGCTGTGTGCTCAGAAATATCAAATACAATCTGGAAATGTTGTTAAAGTCTCCTTGGAAGAAACTGAGAATATTGACTTTAAGGACACCATGACTCAGCTCCTGCTGAATGACGCATGCTAAGTACAGCTAGTATGCTAGTTCGCTGAATTGAAAACATTTAGCTCCTGTCATAATCGGACACTAAATCCCTGCCTTATCGCTTCCTGGGTGCAGGGGCCTCGGCTTTGTTTAATTGCCACAAGCCGAGCCGTCAAAGCTGCGTCTCCCTCAGTGTTTACCCCCACTGAGGCTTATAGCTGATAATGGAATTACTCTGAGTCCCAGGAGGAGGGAGAGCGGGAGGAACAGAAAGAGGAGGCAGTCGGAGATGAAGGGAGCGAGAGGAGATGAAGGAAGGTGGATGGTGGAAGCTGAGAGAGAGAGAGGATGGATGGAGTTTCTGCCCAGAAAAAAAAAAAAAAAAAAAAAATGAACGAGGGAAAGGTATGAGATGACGCGATGCAGGAGGAGATCAGAAGAGGCAGAAAGACAGAAAAGGTTGCAGAGTGATGTCCGACCGGTGCCAAAAGCAAAGCCTGCAGTCTTCCTGTCTCACTGTTTACTCCAGTGTGACGTGTTACGGGGTGGAGAGTGAATTATGACGCAGGATAGAGCTGAAGTTCATACCATGCCTGCTTGAAAGAATCTAGCTGAAAGGATGAATGGGACTAAAAAAAGAAAGGAGGGGAAGCAATGAGGATTAAAGAGAAAGTGAGTTGACAAAGTGAAACACTAAATAGTGTAAAAACAGGACGAGACAAGAGTTTCTGCTCACACTTGTCTGAATATGCTGGACTCCCTGGCTTCAACACCAAATGCTTTCTTTTATTTATTTTTTTGTTCAAACACAGTTTTGGTCGAACCACAAAGATGAACGTCAAACCAAAACAGAGGATAGCATTTTGTAGAAGCGAGGTAGCGGAGGACGTCAGCGCTTTTCTCTCTCCTCTCCTTCATGGTTGAAAGCTTTTGGGGTGTTTGGAGACTGAGTTGCAGTGTTGTAGTGGAAAATGACTTCACATTTGAAGTGAGCTCGCGGCTCGGTCAAGGGCTTTTTTTTTCCTTTCTTTTTTTTTTCTTTTTTATCTGCACGCATGTGTGTGCAAGGATGGATCTTGAGGATGTTGAGCTCTGAGCAGGTTGAGTTATTTGACTGTAATTCCTTTAACAACTGTATAAGTAGCCAAACCAGTTTGGGCTTGTGGGAACGATTTTGTGCATGTCAGAACATTTGAAAATTGCTTGCCAGGGGCTTATAGGTCAGTTTGATTTCAACCATGTGCAAACATTTGTGCTTGTAATTCATACCCACAGGTGGATGTATGATGAGGCGGCGAATGATTTTTGTTTTGGTAACTTCAATCTGCCTCATGTTGTTCTGCACGTAATAAAAGTTGTATTTTAGAGTCTTATAAAACGTATCGATACATTTTCAAGATCAAATCAGTTCATTAAGCATTTTTGGAAAACCAGTCTTGCACACGCCACTAAAAGATGCAGTTTATGGGTTTAATTAGGAGTAAGAAACCACTGCACTGTAGCACTGACACAGGCTGAAGTTGTCGCTCATTAAAATGGTTGACATGTTTTACCACGTTCCACAGTGTGAATTTAATGAAGAGCCATGTGTTCTTCTGCATTCCCCTCTCTTGTTCTCTTTCTACCATGTTCATTTGCAAAGTCAACACAAAGCTCTCCAACACAATATCACTGTATATCTGTATTTCCCTAATTCTTTATTCTCTTTTCAATTTTTTTTTTGTGTCCCTCTTCTTCCATCTGGATCCACCTCCCGCCTCTTCTCTTCACTCCTCACCTCAGTCTGTTCTCAGTATTCGAGGGGGGTCTTCGCCATCTTCGGCCTTTACGACAAGCGCTCTGTGAACACGCTGACATCGTTCTGTGGTGCCCTGCACATCAGCCTCGTGACACCGAGCTTCCCCACTGAGGGAGAGGGCCAGTTCACGCTGCAGCTGCGGCCGTCCATCAGAGGTGCTTTGCTGTCACTGTTGGACCACTATGACTGGAGCCGATTTGTCTTCCTCTACGACACAGACAGAGGTAAACGTACAGGGACTAATACAGTATGTTAACAAGGCGCATAGAGCTGATGTTACAACATTTTTTTTTTTAAATGCCACACAATTTGATCGCTTCAAATGTATTTTTATTTTCTGCATGGTTATGTGTAAGGCATTGAATGAGGTTACAGCATTCAGAAATATAAACTTCAATAAAAATGTAAAATTCTCTCAGCATTATTACTCTCTGGGTTCAGGGATTGGGAGAGAAACAGACTGTAGACTGTAGTAAATTAAAGTATGTTTTATTTTTTTCATTTTCACCTGTTACCATCAAAGTGCTGCAGAGGCATTGCTGTGACCAATACATCGCCTTACAACCTCTCATCTGTTTTCTACTTTATCTTCTTTCTTTGTTTTAAGGATAAAGTTCAGAGGAGGCTTTTGTATGCAAAAGAGGCAATCAAATAGTTTATATTAACTGTAGCCCAAATGAAATGTAACTGGAGAGGCATATTGTCTTTTTTTTTTCTCTGCCAGATAATTATAAATGCTGCTGTGATAACAAGAGCCAACTGGGTTGATCTGCTGTTTTATATCTCGGCTCCTAAATTCAAAACTCAGTTCTGAAAGATTAAAATAGATTTCTAATTAGTTTCAAAACACTTTTTGCATGAAGAAGTAGCTGCTAATTTGGGTTCAGTTTGGAACATAACAGCATTATAAGCTCACCACCTCATAATCATCTTTATAAAAGTCTATTTGCCGAGGATTATTTAGCCTTCATGTAACTCTCAGATTCAGCCTTGTCTCCTCAGAATTAAAGACCTTGTGTCACTGAAACCTAATAGGCTTGATAAAGTATACAGCTGCAGAAACAAAACGTGCAATTGGGCACTTTTCAACTAAAAAAACAAAGGTTTTGCTTCAGCTCTTGCAGCGTTCACCTGCCTATAATTTAAACATGCCATCATGCAGTGCACATAAGTTAATGGAGCAGGCACAGCTGACGCCCTCAGCCCCAGACCAGTATCATGGGAATGCTTGGCACATTATTTCTCCCAGCACACACATACATACGCGCACACACACACACAGACTAATTCCCTGCCACAGGGAAAGAAACACAGGTCAAACATGACACACAGTCCCCAGACCACGGTATAGTGGTGTGTCAGGGAATCAGTGAGCTGCACCATGTGTGTGTGTGTGTGTGTGTGTGTGTGTGTGTGTGTGTGTGTGTGTGTGTGTGTGTGTGTGTGTGTGTGTGTGTGTGTGTGTGTGTGTGTGTGTGTGTGTGTGTGTGTGTGTGTGTGTGTGTGTGTGTGTGTGTGTGTGTGTGTGCTCTCTGTGTGCTCTGTGTGCTCTGTGTATGCCTCTGCCAACCTCCCTGTGGCCCAGGTTGTCTGGGTTAGTACCCATGGGGGAGCAGAGGGAGAGACAGGTTAGGTGAGTAGAGAGGCTGGAGTGGCCAAAAAAGACACAAAGTAGGTGCGAGTCAAGGGAGGACGAGACAAACAAGAGGACGGGCAAAGGAGAAAGTGACAGGAGATGGGTGGCAATGTTAGGTGACAGGGGGGAGATTACAGAAAGGGCAGAAAGGGGGAGCAAAAGGACAGCCAGGATCACGAGCCTTTGGGGATATACAGTAACATATCGCAGGAGGAGGAGATGGGAGGCTTGAGAGGAAGGGGGAAAGGAGGGAGAAATGGAGCGAAGGATGGATGCGTAGAGTTTGGGCTGTACTCACCCGTGACTTGGCCAAGGCAGGGCCCTTCATTATAAGCTCCCATCAGGCCCTGCTGCCGGTAATGTGCTGGAAAATGGGCAGTAACGCTGTGATCTGTTTTATGCTCCCTGCTCTGCTCTATAGACGGCCTGCCGACACACTCACATACATACACACAAACTGAGCCCCACATGCCCCCCCACACAATTGCATCCAAAGAAGGATGCATACACGCACGTACTAAGTCATGCATAAATTCACACAGAGTAGAATAATGCACGTTCAGCTGTGCCAGCATTAAATTAATGTATTTGCAGACAGCACAAACAAAACGTACACGTATACAGTAAACATCTCAGACAAATGCAACCCTAAACACATACACACACACACATTCATTTAGGCACAGACACACTTATTCATGACATCACTGGAGAGGCTTCAGAGGTAATACTGGAGTTTGTGTCATTTAGTGTTATTTATGTGCATCTGTGTCTATTCATGCCGCGGTGTTTCAAGAGATATGCTCTGTGGGCCTTTGCTTATCAGTGTGTGTAAAGACTTTGAGTGATTTTTTTTTTTTTTTTTTTTTTTTTTTTTTTTTCCCAATTCCCATTCTGGCTCATAGCAGAATGTAGAAAAAAAACAACAACAAAAAAAAAACATATGTGGAGTTTTGGTAGAGATTTAATAGTTATTGTGATGAAAAGGTTGCTGTGTGCCAATATTATAAAGGATTATTCCTGTCATGTCGGGATTTTTTTTCTCATCATTGTAATAATCTCCACTTATTTTGAGCCATCAAGACAGCTGTTCAATGCTGCAATGCACTGTCACTCTTGTTGCCACCGGCTGCTCATCTGATCATAATCATTTTCAAACTCTAACATCACACTGAGAGACTTTCTCACCTTGTTCACGTCCATCATTTTGTAGAAACAGACCTTCCCTTTCTGGTGTTGGTTCCAGGCTATAAATTGATAAATGTCAGTGTGTGCTCAGATGTATTGCATTTGAATCAAATTTCACTGCTAAAAAAAAAAAAGGAGGCAGTGACAAATTCCGTTTCAATGAAATGACACTATCAACTGTATCATTCACAATGAAACTGACAGTTTATTGTTTTTTCACATGATTGTCGATCCTGATAAGCGCTGCGGGTTGGTGGATAAAGTGACATTGAAGCGAGAGCTGTTGCTTGAAGTGCTAAGCACTTTGCTCCCACTTTTGAAGAGAAGACAGTGGAGGATTACTTTGGTAAATGAAATGGGCCTGAAAGTAATGCACACCTGGAAACACTTTGCTGAGTTCACAGCATGTGGTACAAACACATTGTGGTAACTGAGATAAAATACAAGATTTTGCATTTACTGGTGGGAATTTTTACCTGCAAAATCTGCAGATTATAATTACTCCATTTCCCAACTACAGCATCTACCAAGTACAGCATTAATTCGCTCGCTCTCTTTTTCCCCTCTCTGTTGTTTAGGTTATGCAATACTGCAGGCAATTATGGAGAGAGCGGGGCAGAACGGATGGCAGGTCAGGACACACACACACTCTTGGATACCTGCCAAAAAAGCACACACACAAGAACGCTCACGATCTCATGCGGCCTACATGTCTAATTTACACAGCCACATACACAAACAGTTCACTCATAATTATATTTAATATTTTTGTCATTAATTCTTCGAACACGATGGTAAAACTGCTTCTGACCTTATTCCTACATGCTGTTTGTGTTTCTACTCATGTGCACATTTCCTGTGAATACGTGTGTAATTGTGCGAACAGGTGAGCGCAATCTGTGTGGAGAGTTTCAACGAGGCAGCGTACCGCAGACTCTTAGAGGACCTGGATCGCCGGCAGGAGAGAAAATACGTCATTGACCTGGAGCCTGAGAGACTACAGAGCATCCTGGAACAGGTCAAATTAACTGATCTATCTTAGCACATGACATTAAACATAAGACTGTGAATACACGCATGTACGAGCATTGTGGTACTGGTGCTGGAAAAATAATCTGGCATGTACATCTTCAATATGGGGACTGGGATATTTGAATATTTATACTCCAAATTTATTCCACGCAGCCAATATAGCTGGACAAAAATTAAATATGAAATAGTTAACAAATGAACAAACTAAATAAAAATAATCATGTTTCACAGTTTTAAAGTTTCTATTGATGTTTAGTTACTGTGATTCATACAGTGCTTTACTACACACGCTGTAGTCCTTTGCTACATGATATCACAAGAAAGAAAAAAAAAACACCATTATCTAACTGCAGCACATGAAGATGTTTGGCTCTGATCTGGACCACGATTGAGCCTGCTGGATTTTAGATCATGAGATGCTGCTTTAATCGAGGCCACACTGTATGTGGCACTGTTACTATAACTGAGATTACTAAAGATGGAGCACAGATCACATCACTGACCTGGACTTCACAGCACTCAACCCTTAATAATGATGTACAACCGTGCCACAGTGGCACATTATTACAGCCTCCCACCACAGAATAGGATGTGGTAAGTAATCAAAATGAGACCCTGTGAGAAAAATTGGAAACAATTATAGTTTGTATTATGTTACTAATTATTGTAGTACTGTCGAACGTTTTCTTTTCACTGTACTTCTAGTGTCGGTTTGCAGGCTGTCTGCTCCGCTCAGCGAGTTGGAACAGCACTCCTGATGCTTTCTGACATCTGGAAATAAACAAGATTTAAGATTTTCATCCAACAGCTCTATCTGTGTGATTTTAGTAATGACACTATACTGTCCACTCACAGATTTTGAGCATACATACACACACAAATGCATAGAGTACATCAAGGCTCTCTGCCACCTTACGCTTGTCTAAGTTCATTAGATTGTCTTGCCTGACGGTTGAGACTTGAGCTCTGACAGGTGGTGCAAACTTGTGTGTGTGTGTGTGTGTGTGTGTGTGTGTGTGTGTGTGTGTGTGTGTGTGTGTGTGTGTTATGTGTGTGTGTGTGTGTGTGTGTGTGTGTGTGTGTGTGTGTGTGTGTGTGTGTGTGTGTGTGTGTGTGTGTGTGTGTGTGTGTGTGTGTGTGTGTGTGTGTGTGTGTGTGTGTGTGTGTGTGTGTGTGTGTGTGTGTGTGTGTGTGTGTGTGTGTGTGTGTGTGTGTGTGTGTGTGTGTGTGTGTGTGTGTGTCTGCGTGCCCTTTGACTCAGGTTGGAGTGTAACATCCCATTGGTTCTGCCACCTGTCATCACATCTGATCCTCTGTCTCCACATCTGACAAACTCAATGACACACACAGCTGAACACACACCCACATGCACACTCAATAAGTTGTGCTTCACACACACACACACACACACACACACACACACACACACACACACACACACACACACACACACACACACACACACACACACACACACACACACACACACACACACACAATTACAAGTAGTACATACAAATCAAATACAGGCTGAACGCCGCAGGCAAGCAAACATACGAACCAGTTTTTAAATGCACAAATTTCTCCAGCTATGCACGCACACACAAAACACACACCAGTAGCAGCCTCCCAGACAGACAGACTGTTTCTTAATTGGCTTCTGTGGTGAGCGAACACACAGACACACATACATGTATACTGAGACAGGCACGCAGGCACAGACACACACTCCCATCACAGTGGGCTCTGCGGTGCTGGCATTGGCTGGTGTCCCTGTTCTGAGACAGAGACTGCTCTGTTTGTGTGCCCTGCCAGCTGCGATCTATGTGCGTGCGTGTGTAGGTGTGTGTACATCTGTCTGTGTCAGTATGTAACTGTTGATATGTGTGCGTGAGAGAGACAAAGAAAAAATGTGAACGATTTATTAATTAGCTTTATGCACCAGGTTAACATGAATATGCATATTAGTCCTTTTTTGTGGAAAAATTCCCAATATGCCATATTTTATTCGACGCTTCTATAAAGGTGTAACAAGAAGAAAGAATTTGCAGGTTTTAGTTCTGAGTGAATTACTAATTATTTTAATAAAGTTGGACCAGCCTGTCGAAACTCATCTGAGTGAGACAACACCACTAAAACTCCTTAAATGTACCGAGAGGTTGCAGAGTTGTTGCCAGCATGGTACCAAAGACTAGCCTAAGCCCCATCACTTCCTCTGTTTTTAATCAGCACAGTAAAGTAACACAGTCACACTCTTAAGGAAAGTAAGGGAGCAACAGATGGGAAGAAGTCTCCTTTATTTGCAGTTAGACTCCCCTGCCGTGTTCCCTAATTCTGTTTGTTTGCCGCAAAGCAAATTGCAAAGTAATAATGATTTCCCTCCCTCTCCCTCCAACTTACCAGGCCGTCAGCGTGGGGAAACATGTGAAAGGATACCATTACATCGTAGCAAACCTGGTAAGAACTCCTAATGGCAGGACTTTCAGATGTTATTTTGAGACATGTTTGCAACAGCATTGGTTCAATGTCTTATTTTAACAAGCTACATGAGGATAGTTCCTTTTTTTGATATAACAGGGAGTTCGGACAGCCGCTTGTTTGGAAGCACAACAGACCCATAAATACTAGCCACGACAAAGCTTTGAACATTTTTAATCTTTTTATGTCTTTAAAGTCAACATTGCGGGACATGTTTTAATTCCCTTTACTTTGATATTCACTTTGTTGTACAAGTTGTACATTTTCTGCAGTTACTAGCAGAAAAAAAATCTTTGGCAGTTCTTTTTTGTTGTCTTAATATTCCCACCGAAAGCCATTATTCCTATTTTTACTGAATTGGTATTTTACCATTTGCCTCTCCTTGAGAAAGTCAAAGCTGTCAGAGGCTGCTGGAACTCGGGTCAATAAATTAAGTATTGCTCCAACCTCAGACTCTAAAATCTGTTCACCAATGGTTCTCTCTGGGACGGTGAAGAAGGGGCCAATGAGCTCAGGTCAAGCTAAATGGGCTCCCAGCTTTTAGCAATTAGTATCCATCAGCTCACCATAACCCTCACACGTCTTTACTCTCTATCTCTGGCCTCATCCCAAATTGATCCCTATTCACCAGCACTTCCCTATGAAGTGTCAATCTCCATAAAGTTACATCTGCAGCTGTACAAGGATTAATTTGCACACCAATCAATTAAGTAGTGGAATAGATAATCAGGTGAACTCATCGTGTGTAGTATTGTGAGTATGGCTAATGTGTCAGCTGTCATGTCAGCAAAAGTGCACACTATGTGGGAGTGCTTTGTGTAGTTCCACTCTTCAGCGTCTGGACTGGTATGTCTTTTATGTTTTTTCTGCCTTTTTCAACTCCCTTCTTACACTTTTGTTCTTTGTGTCTTTCTTGCGTGCTTTGGTTTTCTCTCCCAGGGATTTAAGGATATATCTCTGGAGAGGTTCATGCACGGTGGGGCCAACGTAACGGGTTTCCAGCTCGTGGACTTCAGCAAGCCTATCGTCATAAAACTGATGCAACGCTGGAACAAACTGGATCAACGAGAATACCCTGGATCTGAAAGCCCTCCTAAGGTAAATATAACACATTGAGTGTGAATATGAATATATGGATTGGAAATCTGTGTCTGCCAGAGCTGTCACCGCCTATTTACCTGCCATTACAACTATTATGTGTGATATAATGACATGTAAATGCAGTTGTAGAATTAACATGCAGAGCTTCACTTGATATTCAGAAATCTTCTTCACAGATATTACACACACACTCGCATACATTTAGGGATGGTATCATTGGTGTGCAAATTGTTCTTTGTATCTGAATTTCACCACAAAAGCAACATAAAGAGATTTTGCAGTCAGGTATGCCGTCACAGGCTGATATGCTGTATTTGAACCATTCAGAGTGTGATGTGGTGCATTTGGCACTGCTTCTTAACCAATCAAAGCATGACGTCGGGATATGGAAGAGGTGAAAAGGCTGGTCTGTGATTTAGTGTCAAGGTTAGCGTGATGCATACAGATTCCACAGACTAAAGACGTCTGTTCTGCATGATATTTATTTTTCTCACTTTTTCTGAGCTTTTCCCTCCACATGTCACCTGTTCGGTATCCAAATTCACAATTGAATCCCTTATCTGTTAACCTAGTTATTTCTCCCACTGTACATCTCTTGTCTCTCTGTATAACCTCCTGTCTGTGTTCTCTTGCTAATTTCAGCCCTTTCTCTGTCACATTTGTGTATCTGTGTTTTGACTCCTCCGCCCACCCCTTTCTTTATTTATTTCGGTCTCACCTTCCCAAGCACGCCTCTGTTTACAGGGTACTGACCTGCAGGCAATCGGAGTTGCATATATTAACTGGAAATATATTCACTGTCCCATTAAAAATACATCATATTGCAACTCTGAGTCCTCTGATCTGTAGCTTGAAAAAAATGATATACATAACTAGTACTTAAAAAATCACAATGTTGTAACAACAAAAAGACAATGCAGTGTGTGTGTGTGTGTGTGTGTGTGTGTGTGTGTGTGTGTGTGTGTGTGTGTGTGTGTGTGTGTGTGTGTGTGTGTGTGTGTGTGTGTGTGTGTGTGTGTGTGTGTGTGTGTGTGTGTCTTTTAAGTGAGCAAATACATACAGATAGTCATATTCTTTCACTGTCGGCATATCATTTTTCACCCAGAAGCCAGTGTTAATTGACTGAACGTCATTTTTAGATTCACCTGATGAATTCTCATTAGCAGATGTCGGCTGCATGCGTCGTCCCTTACCATTTACACAACATTCAGTGTGTTAATTGGGGTACACCTATTATGGATGATTATGGCAGAAAAACACAGTGAACCTACTTACCGTAAATATGCAAAACAGCGGCGAACACACCTGCAGGTGGTCTGAACTTTCAGAGCTGTAAACATCCTGGATCGAGTGCATCCAAATATTTTCTCTCCATTCCAATTGCGGGAATGATGTTTCACCTTTGCTTTTTGAAAACCTAGAATAACAAGATTTTAATGATTCCAAACAATACCAAGAAGTCAAATCCCTCCAGTGACAACAGATACCTCCAATTTGCCCCTGTGTTGTGTAAAAACTGAGCTCAGTTCGCCTTGGGCCAGCCGGTAGCCTCAGGCCAAGTAGGAATCCGGTCTAATAATTTGCAGTGTGGAAATCACCATTGGGAAATGTCCCTTCTACACTGGAGACTCGATTTTGAGCTGCCTGCTTTTGGCCATCAATCAAAATTTTGTAACCGCTGGTGTGCCTTGAAATTACCTCTGGTGTGCCTCGAGATTTGGTTGAAATGTAATGAAAATGACGTGGCAAAGAAATATGTTAACTTCCTCCAAATTTTGCCACAATGCTTGTGATCGCACATATCCTCGCCAAGTTACAGCCATCTTTGTGATTTGTCCTCTCATTTTTTTTTTTTACACTTTCTCTGATTCCTTGATCAGAATATATCTAGTTTTATAACATCTGCGTTAGCATAATTAACAGATGATGGGGCTGTCTTTATCAATATTTGTCCTCCAATGTTTGCCTGACACCTGTGCAAAGCTCATTTTATAAATTGAATATGCTTGTCCAAATGGTTTTGAAGCTACTGTCTTAATATTTCATTTCTAATACTTTTCCTACTTGACAAGACAAATTAATGGGAGAGCTTGTGTTTGTCAGTGTGTCATTAATGCTGCCTCTGCTATATTATGCTCCTGGTGGTATTGTGTCATTTATATACAGTATATGCACACATGCAGAAGGTTAATGGCTACTCACAAAGTAATCCATAAAACAAAGGTGACATGTTTCCTTTTTTTTTGCTTTTAGACTAAAACCAGACATGTGTTGTCTTTAGTTTGACACTGATGTTGTCCTCTAATAGTGCCACATTATCTTTTGTGTCCTTGTGTTGATGTGAATCATAATGACCTAAAGATTGGTTCAAAATCTACCATCTGATTTGCATTATCCATATTCCGATATTACTTTATGATGTGGATGACAATCTTTATCAGTATTATTATTTACTCTGGTTTAAGATAAAACACGACTGTGTGGAGCCATGTTCGCAGCTTAGTGAAGCTGTACTGTCAAGCTGATTTTTAGCAGGTACAGTATAATGTTTATCATGTTAGTTTGTTAGCGGGTTAACATCTGCTAATTAGTAGTGCTGCTGCTAAGCAGTAGACACAAAATAAAGCTAAGGCTGATTAGAATAGTATTACAGCAGTTTTGCAGGTATTTTATCCTAAACAAGCGTACTTGACAAAATCAAATGTTGACCTCATGCTGTTGTTACGTCTATGTAATATTTACAAAAAAATGTATGAATAAATACTACAGTTTATTATTCCTGCAACATTGCTTATTCTCACTCAGGTCAGTTCACTTGGTGAAAAGCCTGAATGCAGATATGTACATTTTAAATTCACTGCATACATGTTTTATGAATATGTTTGAAATATAGGACATCCTTTCTCTTGCTCTACATCATTTATAGATCTGGTTCTTGAACTTATGAAACATCAGAGTCAACTTGTATTTAGCTAAATGTCTTGTGCTATTTAGAGAATCCACATTTACAGAGTAAAGTTGTTTTGACGGAGTGGATTTTAGTTGAACTTAGAGATTCAAACTGATCCTGGGAATTGTACCCTGAATTTTGGTTTTTATGAGCTACTACTCTTTCTATGTGTCCCGGAGCTGTTTCTGTCCTGCCCCTGACAGGAAAAGAAAATAGTATGCTAGTTGACTCAGTTTTGTTTTTGTTTTCTCCTTGATTTGGATCCTATCGTCGTCATCTGTCAGTCACTCGCCTAAAGGCTGCTTTAGTTTCAAAGGGGTAGAGATGAAAGTGGGATGACATGGTTGTGCAGCCTTCCAAAACACACCTTGTGGGATACAAATCAAGGTATGTCAGTAAGCGAGAAACTACCTGCGGAGGCGTGGAGAGCATCGGCAGAGTAGCTCAGCCGACTTCCCTCTTTCCTCCCATTCTCATCTCTCCACTTGTTTCCACCGTGATGTGAAGGCAACCCGCGGTGTGTTTGACTGCCTCTGTCTGTCTGTGTGTGTGTGTGTGTGTGTGTGTGTGTGTGTGTGTGTGTGTGTGTGTGTGTGTGTGTGTGTGTGTGTGTGTGTGTGTGTGTGTGTGTGTGTGTGTGTGTGTGTGTGTGTGTGTGTGTGTGTGTGTGTGTGTGTGTGTGTGTGTGTGTGTGTGTGTGGGTGGGGGAATTGCTGCTGAGTGTGTGGTTTTGTTCCCTGCAGCGCTGTCTTACCTATAATGACTTTGTCAAACAATCTGTCAAGATCACTGCCACTTTTAAGAATTTCATTAGAGAACAGATACCTCTGAAGTTTTACCTTTTCTGTCTTTCTTACTCGCTGTCATGTTTCATTAGTTCCTTCTAATTTGTTGTAAGTCATTTCGAAATGTTTTAGAACTTAACCCGATGAAACATGTATAAACCTTGGAAATCTAAATTTAACCATCAAATTTGATAAACAGCTTTATAATATGGTTTAAACATATTTTAATGTCATTTTAATGGATTTCAATCCTGTCCAGTGACTGTATTTGAAAACTGTAAGCCTGTCGAAAGCTGGCACATTTACAGTGACGTTACATTCACAGTGGTGTTGATTGATGTTCACTGGTGTTAACTGTGGAAGTCAAATAAAACTCAGAGCAGTAAAATAGGTTGTGGTATTGGTCAGCGTGTTTGCATACTGACCATGATGGTTTTTAAAGAGTTAAGATGGCCTAAGCCCTCATGTAGCAATGCAGTTATTGTGGTTAACTTGAGTATAATTTTAGGAATATATCCCATAAGCTCACAGGGTATCCTCGCATTGCCTTTTTTGACTTTGAAAAGTAACTCAGAAGATATAAATGGTGAATTTGTACACAGTGTTTTAGGGTTTCCAGCACTGAAGTGAGCGGGCTGCAATACTAATAGGGAAACAATCTAAACGTAGTTGCTTGAAATGCTGAAGTTGCTTCAATTCACTGTTAACTGTTAGCAAGAACAAACAAATATATTTAAAAGTTAGTTTATGTTCGTAATACGGTATAAATGAATGCCAGTAACAGTAAAACATGCCTGCAGTTTTTACACATTTCTATGCTTGTATTAGAGAGTTGACTAAAAATAAGTAAAAATTGAGTCTTTGACTTAATTTCTATCATATTTTGTACTTATGTATTTGTCACATTCTGTAAGATTCTCCCAAAAACGTTTAAAACTCATCTTCTCTGTTTTTCTTCATTTTACAGTATACCTCATCTCTAACTTATGATGGTGTCCTTGTCATGGCTGAGGCCTTCCGCACCCTTCGCCGCCAAAAAATTGATATCAGTCGCCGTGGCAACGCTGGTGACTGCCTGGCCAATCCAGCTGCTCCCTGGAACCAAGGAATAGATATGGAGCGTGCACTCAAACAGGTAGGCACAAGTTTGATGTTAGTATGTACAGTTTACTATCCACAGACTGGCAAAGGCTTAGACAGATGTTCACAAATACACACACAAATGCTTAAATGCAATCAACAAAACAGCTGACATGACACTGCTATATTTGGGGTGATACTGCAGTGACCTCCATTCACTTCTCAGGTACTAAACATCAACAATAAGTGTTATTTGTCTCTAACCTTAACTTTGTCATACTTCTAATTGTAATCCTACAACCAAGCCTCAACTCTGAAATACTTGTCCCCACAAAATACCTTGTGGTAGATTTTTTTGTTAGTTTGCAAATAATTTGTAAAACCTATTCCTATTATAGCTATTGTAAAAAGTCCTTGATAATCATTTCTACATGTATTCAAACATGTAATTAAAACTTTTATGAAATGTATTATTTGTGGTTTGATTTGTTTCGGCAATGGCCGTTTAATATGCGTGAGTACTAACCTTTCTATATAGCTGTTTTTATTCTTAGTGAGTGTCTTCCTTTACCAGACTGGATTCAAATGGCCTTCTTAATTACTGGGTATATACAGGAAACGATGCACTCATGTAATTTGGCATTATTGTTTGGAGCAAAATCTCTGATAAAACCCCCCTCTGCACTGTTACTGCTCATACAAACTCAATATTTTCCCAGCTGCTGCTTCCTGTAGAATTTAACAATTTGTGTAAACACTGCTTGTTTGGCTGCACTATAAATTAATACCTCAATTGACTGTTCAAGGAATGTTGTATTTTTTTATATTTGTCTGGTCCTTAGTATAATTTTTGCTATAAATTCAGGTACGCATTCAGGGCCTGACTGGGAACATTCAGTTTGATCACTACGGTCGGAGGGTCAATTATACTATGGACGTGTTTGAACTGAAGAGCAACGGACCTCGTAAGGTAAGCTGTTTTCGTGCCTTTAGAAACAAAGAGAAACCATTTGAATTTGTGAGATGACTTCTTAAAATCATATGACAACCAAATTATTGCATTCACATTTCAGACTGTGTGGCTGAAAAGCAAATATCAAAAGACAGTTGTCTTTCAACTGCATGTAAAAACACGTTTTTTTTTATTGTTTCAGCAAATGTGACACTTCAGTTTGAAATTTACATTTGATACCAATTGAAAGAATATATAATTAATGTTAGCGTTAAAAGAGAATTCCTGTAGTACTCACGGTATGTTACATTTTTCTTGTTACATCCCTCTCATCCAAAAGAAAAATAACTTATTTAGTCCATAATTATTGCCATAATTCTGGTTTAAAACTGTTTCTATGTGGTCATAAATACCTTTCGATAACTGCATTCAAACTAGCCATCACAGCTTGTGTTATAATATGTTTTTAGGGTGTGCATTGGTGAGCAACTTACAGACAACCTGGAGGAACATAAATAGTTAGTACATAATTTGTCTTCATAACAATAAAGAGCAGGAGGAAAAGGCTCAGGTTGAAAGTGTTTATAATTGCCCTTTCCTGGAAAAAAAAAAAAGCATACATGTAGCACCTATAATAAAGAAATAACATCATGTTCGGCATCTCAATTGTTCCTTTGACGGCAATGTGTGTTTATTGAAGGTTCTTGTCTCACTCAATATCTCTCAATATCTTCTACTGTTCCAATGGGAAATTTGCTGGAGAGCGCTCATTTTGTTTACTTTCTATTACTTTTTATCTATCTCATTTGTTCCATTTCTTTTTATGTTTGAGCTTTATCTTACCTAACTTGATTTTATTATAAGCCCTAAATTCCTTTTTTGCATGAATTCTGCTTTAAAGAATGACAATTTGTTACATTATATTTTCCTATTATTAGTCTTATTCATCTATTCTCTCCCTCTGTTTACCTCAGATCGGCTACTGGAACGACATCGACAAACTAGTGTTGGTCCAGAATGAAAATGCTCTATCCAATGACAGCTCACCAATGGAGAACCGGACAGTTGTCGTGACAACCATCATGGTAATGTACCCTCTGACTGCTTTCATTTCTCCATAGTTTGGGTACGGTTTGTGATTTCGGTGTACAGTAGCTCTCCTTCAGCACTGACAATCTTCTCTTCAGATCCACAACCTAAATTCACCAAAATCTGGCTTTCACCAGACCCTTCGTGTAGAGATGTGAAGTTTATGAAGATGGAAATTAGTGGAAATTCAAATGACACATCAGAACAGGTGATTAATACTAAATAAACAAGTTGTTTTTCCCCGAAGCAAGATGAACGGAGTGTAAAGTACAGGAAACAGGAGGGAAGATGGAAATCTTGGTTTTCAAGAAAGATGAGTTTCACATCAAATATAATGTATAAAGTCTTCACTGTGGTGACACTATGGGTACAGCATTATTGTGGTTAGATGAGACTGGATGCAGTAACAACCAATGTGTTGCAGACAGGGCTTTCCAGCTGGAGAAAAGTGGTTCCCAACCTGTGGTGTGGGACCCCTAGAATGGGTCACAAGATGATTAACCCCTTATGTCCACACAATTGCCCTCTGGCTCACACCATCACTGTTTCAATGTGCACTTCAGCAAATTATTATCATATATTTTTACAGATTGTCCACTCTTTTTTAATTTCAATCATTATTCAAATAAAACAAAATGGAAAACATTTTCTCATGATCATAATCAGTAGATGCAACCAGTTGTCATATTTTCAGAAGTCATTCTTTGACTATTTTAAGTTGAGCTGGAAGCTGACGTTTACCTCCATTAGTGGCCTTTTGGGATCCATTCAGTTTAAAGCCATTGAGGATGAAACACAACGCAGGAGTCATATGGCTGAGTTTTGTTAACATCGCAGAAAAATTAGGTTGGAGACGGATGAGCTATCCGAGTTGAAGAGAGCTCTCATAGCACAGCCAGGAGGGAGTGGCACTTGTCCAGCTGGAAGATTTCACTAATGTCTCATTAGTAGGCAAATCTAAAACTGACCTCAGATCACCATTTAGAAGTGACCTCAGTCCAGTCTCTCCTAACAGTTTTCAGATAGACACTGCTCTGCAACCCAGTTTAATGATTCCTCTTTCTTCGACAAACAAGGATAAAGGAGGGCTAATCGGTGGATTTGTGCACATCCTCTGCTTACATTTGATTTTCACTTCACCCATCTGCAGCCTTTTTATGGTGGCCATCCCCTTCCTGTAAATGCAATCAGTCTAATTCAATTGAGCATGCAAAATGATGCAAGTGAAAGCAACTCAAAAGACTAATTCCAGCCCAGAGATAAAACAAGTCACAGATGCTCGAGCTTTGGTTATTCAGTATTTTTGTTTCAAGGCACACTGCTTCAGCCAGCAAAGTCATTAATGTGACCAAAATATCTGTAGTTGTACTCACTGTGGTGCTCATGCAAACACCTATAAATGGACAACTGCACAAAGATTTGATAATATACAGTGAAAGTCTACAGTGCCTCCGGTGGCCACAAGCAGTAAAAACATGTCAGGTCGGCAATGAGGAAAACAACCACACCACATACGGCTGTGAAAAGTTTAGAAAGAATACATTCATCTGGATTAAGTGTCCCCTGTGACAGATCTACCTTCAGACATATATGTCTCAACTGTAGTGAACCTCAGGACAGTGAGCTGTTTGGTGCCTAGAGTCAGGTCAAAGACAAGCAAATACAAACACATCAATACAACTTTTTACCCTGTGACTAAATCCTACTTTGAATATGTGTGTAGTATCTTAATGTATCTTTTCTGTAGGCTGTTCTGCTTTTGTTTCTAATAACGTTGAATTTTATTTTGTTATAAACGAGATGAGGGTGAGGGTCAGTGTTACAGTGTACATGATTGCAATGTTTGTTCCCCCTCCCATTTCTGTCTATCATCTGACTTTTGCAAAACTTCTACTGTGACTACCACCTCCTATCTCTCTCCCTTTGTCTCCTCTGTTGTTCCTCTTTAACTGTACTCACCTCCTCCCCTACACCCTTTGCTTTCACCCCCATGCCTGCAACCGTCGCATATTTTCTCTGTGGAGGGTGACCTCAGCAGGCTTTGACTAACGTTAGCTCAGCCACCTCCTCCTCTTTGCAGCCTCTGATGATGAGGAAGCCTCTGCTGCGACACTGACGCCGAGTCTGCAGGCAGAGCTACAGACTGAAACACAGACTCGCCTGAGTCGCAGGCCCCGGGGAAAGACTAAGAACAGACAGACTGAGTTCCTCTAAAGCTCTGTTTAAAGACTTTATTTGTTTCACCCTTTTTTTTCCCTCTATGTATATTTTGGTTAAAAAACAGATGTTTTGTTCAGATATCATTGCTGGTTTGCCCTGCAGTAACAATCGCACAGAGAAGAGATAAAAAGGAGCTGCACTGCCACCATGTTTTAGTCCGTGAGGTGCTGGGTCACCTTACTTGCTGTGGTCCTGTCTTGCTCTCATGAGAAAAGCCACAGCTGGATGAAGGTCTGCGAGGGAATCTGTGGCTTCTGTTTGACATTTGGCCGCACTAAATCACTGGACTGTGGAACAGCACTGTTAATTTAGATCCTTTTCCCTCTTTCTGAGGACACTACAGTCACCACCATCTTCTCTGTTACGCTACAGAGCACCAGCAGGAGAAATTGCCTCAACAAAAGCTTTTTTTTTTCTACATATTTGCATTGTTTATGTTTTTTGGTTGTTTTTCATTAAGAGAAAGTGGAGGAGGAGAGCGACATATGGACAGGACTGTACATCTGTCCTGTATTTTTTTGCCCTCACATTTTGATACCGCTCTGCCGTCATCTTTATCTTTCTGCTCTGTCACTCTGTATATCCACTCAGTCATGCCTAGACTCTCAACTTTCCTCTCCTGTATTTAAGTTCCTCTGAGATAGTTTCTAAATATCTACACCTTATTTAAAGTGGCAGGAAAAAAAAGACGTTTTATTTAGTTCTGGGTAATACTGAAGGTATTTGTCTAAAGCTCAAGTAATCCTTTGATATTTAAAAGACACCATGATTTATGTCTTAACTTGCGCTTGGTGTTTCTTCCGCAGTGACATTGTAGTTGTTTTTTACACGGCAGACGTGATGTGTAGTATGTTCAAACCCCCCCCCCCAAAAAAAATACCCAACTACTCAGTAATATGAAATTGCCACGGACATTATCACGATATATACACACCATTTATGAAAACACAACTGCTGGCATGTATTTTCGCACAACAGGCAGAATAGTCACATGAGCATTTACCCAGACACAGCTTCTATGAGCAAAGAGCATTGATGGGGATTGACTGTTAGAGCTCCTTCAATTTGTCTTTTTTTTAATGTGTATTCATTCTACTTCACTTCAAATATTACCATTATGGCTATGACAATGTCTTTTTTATACTGCTTCTGCTCTGGCCTCAATTCATTGTAGCTCAAAAAACTGCTTTTACTAATTTTGTATGTATTTTGTATTAGTAAATCTGTTTCAATATCATATAGTATGAATATATGTGACTTCTACTCAGTTAAATTTGACCTTTGATATATTTTTTGATGATTGGTGATTGCTCAAACAGTGCAGGATGCTTATTCACAGTATGTCGGGGGAAAAAAACTGCACACTCAGTGTTGTACTTTCTCCCAGTGTATTTATAATGAGAGGTCAATATCCCTAATCTTCCAGGGTCTTCAACATAAGTAATGAACGCTCGGACATTGAGCTGCAGATAGGAAATGTACACAAGATAAAAAGAAGACATAATATAAGAAACATCGTAATAATAAGACACAAATGAACAAAATCTTGAAAATGTTGCTCATGGGAAAATGTATAGCTGATTGACTGAGTGGTTGGTGACTCATTGATTTACAGTTTTTGGATGGTTGGTTAGTTACCTGGTCGTACGACTAAGTATGAAGGTGGCTGACTTGTAGCTTTCTCTGCTGGCAGTCTGGCTGACCAGCAAATAACCTGTGTAACTGGTTGGTTTAGTGACAGACCAGGAGACATGGCAACCAACAAACCGGTTGATGGAGGGACTGTGTCCGCTGGTTGCAGGTTGACTGCAAATCACTGACTGTCAGACTAACTGCTCAGCTGCTCCCTTTTTAGCTGAATAGCTGGGAGATGATCATGCTGACTCACTGGCCAAATCTGTGACTCGATAGATGATTATGTACTGTAATTGCAGTAATTGCTTAATAAATGGACTAATTGACCAACCGACTGACTGAAACGGGCTGTGACTTGCCTTGCCTGCCTCTCTGGCCTTCTGACTGTATGGCTCGCAGGTGGCCAGTTAACTTGTGACGTGACTATCTGGCTTTTTCAATCCTGAACTGAGTGTCTGGTTGGCAGGTTGAAGGAATGACTGGACAGTTCGGTGACTGTCCAGTTAGAGCGCCTGTCTTTTTCACTGGCTGTCTAACTGGCTTACATAGCGAGTCCTGTCTGCCTTTTTGGCTCCAGTGTGAAGTTTTTCATGTCTTATCAGCTCCAACCATTTGCTTCTACAAAGCTGTTCTCCCTCTTTCACCCACCCATTTCCCTCCTTACGTCTGTCTTTTCAGTACATCCCCTCTCTCACTTGCGCTCTCCTTTTTTCTCCTTTTTTTTTTTGTCATATTCCGTCTTTCTCTTAATCTCTCCTTCACACGTTCCCCTTTTCTGTTTCTATCTATCTTCCATACTCCCTCCCAGCTGTTGCTGTTTATATTCTGATCTGCTCCTTCATCTTTCTCCTGTAGTTTCATAGAGCCAGTGCACCCCCCAGCCCTCCTTCTCTTCCCCATGCCCTCCTTTCTTTCCTTTCAACCTACTGGTTTTCGCTTTCATTTCCTCCTTTCCCCCCCCCCCCCCCCCCATCTTCTCACCTCCCCTTTCTTGCCATGCCCTGACTCATGATGCCACATTAGGTAACACCCAAACACGATGCTCTCCTCCCAGCAGTAAATACATGCACTAACCATTGGCAGTACCACCTTCAACCAAAGACAAAAGCAGCTGGAGCAAACTAATAACAAACCGTAAGGAGGCATTAAAGTGAAACAGTGCCACTGTTGTTGGAGCTTCCACTGATATATGTGTGTGGTTGCTTACATAATACTAAAGTATCTCAATAAAGTAGCCTTCTCTGATATAAAACACTTCACCTTAAAAGAGATAATCACATTCCCCTTAACACAAATCAAGTCAATTATTCCTCTTGAGAATCAGTGATTTAAGATGGAAAGAAACAAGCAAAAAAAGCACTCATGTTTACTTTTTCTATAGGACGTGTTGATGATTTGAAAGAATATAATCACATCCATCTGGTTACAGCATGAGCATCATTTTTATGTTCAGCTTGCTCACTTAAACTCCCCCATAGTCAGTATCAAGTAGACTTTTATTTTGTAGATGGTCTCTGTTTTATCTCTGTCTTTGTGTGAAAGAGAGCTATTTTCATGAAACAATGCACGAGACAGTACAGACAGCTCGGTGTCATTCAGGTAAAGAAATCCATCAAGTAATCTCTGCCACAAAAAAAGTTTCAAGAACAGGATTCCTCTCTAACAGTTCACATTTAAGTCACTATTCAGAGGGTATCAGCCGTGAATGTAACCTTTGGGAACCATTAAGTTTGTAATTACAACACAATGAAAAGTCAAGGTTAAAAATACGCATGAAGATGGTTGGGACACTTATAAATAAAAGACTAAATCAGGTTCTAGCTTTGAATATACTGGTATTATCCTTTCAGACATAATTTTCAGAGCACGTCCTCATTACCTCTAGTCCTCATCCCTACAGCATATCAGTGTTGATGGCTCTGTTAGAGGGAATTTACTTGAAACTGTTTTGCTGTTCATTAACGTTATGATTCATGTTGAGTCAATGGAATAAGTGCCCCAGGAACTGTTAATGCCTCTGATAATGACATTTAATGAGAAATGGTTTTGGATGTTCTGACACAAAAGGGCAATTTTTTTTATTTGATGATGGTGATAATGATGGTGGTGTTTGTGATAAATTGTTTCAGAAAAGAAAAATTCAGCATAAATTAAGTAATGAATTCTCATTTGAATGGTTGGTTTTGGAACAAATGTATTTTGTTTTTAGCAAATCTTGTTCTTATGAGTGAATCACGGTTTGTAAGTAATGATGTCGTGCTGGGGGTGTTTTTTTTTTTTAAGTTAGTCTTAAACTGTGTTTGTCTCATAACTCTTCATATCTAAATTTAAGATTATTGTCATTACTTTATATCTGTGGCTGCACAGAGAAATGGACATTCATCTCTTCAAGAATTATTTTTAAAAAAATCATGGAATTCAATTAGAATAAGAAACAAAAGTGCCTGTTTACAAATTATTTAACAGAAAGGAATCAGAGTTTCTACCTACCTAGTTATTAATGATGAACTCACTATTTCAAGTTATGAACAAGAAGAGTCATGCATATGCAGCTGTCTGAGGTTGTACTTTGACACAGTATTTTTATGTTCATCAGGTACTTTTTGTACTATGGTCACCATTAATTTAGTTTGTTAGCATGCTAACATTTGCTAATTAACAATAAACACAAAGTTCAGTAGAGATTGATGGGAAGGCCTCTACTTTTGCCAATTAAATCACAAACCAAAGTACTGAACTAATGCTTAAGAAAAGTAGGAGTATTTCCAAAGTATCCATTTTAACATCTGGATACATGTCAGTCCATTGATTATCCCTATTTAAAAGAATTTCAACTATATTACCTCTTAGTCACATACAAGTACACAAGTTAAAGGTTTTATTTCAAGCTCTTTGTTTACTGAAGAGAAAGTGAATCAACATTAAATCCAACTTGCCTCTGTAGGTTTTGTTTGTATTGTTCAGCTCCCGTTGTAAAATTGTTTTAATCCCTCTGCCTGCCTGCTTCTGAGCTCGACTCACTCTCAATGTATTTCAATTTCCTGGATTGAAGATTCTTCTGTCGATTCCACCCAGATCTGTGTCAGAGTGATTTCATTGCTCATTTGACCCCTTTTAAAACATGTCAGTATTGATTAAATTAGTATTTGATTAAATTGTACTTGTTTTCAATGTGAATCAATTTCCTGAATGAAGAATTCAATCCAAAACATGTTATAATTTTTTATTGTGTTTTATTATCTTCATAAACGGGTTCATAGCTTCATAGTGTTGGAGCCTGTTTGATTAATTAGATGAGATTAGTCTTTGATTAAAAAAGGGTTTGATAGCATTTTAATAGGCTTGGTTTCAGTTGGATTACAGGGTGAGCAGCCTCAGGCATAATATAATAACTCCTGATAGATGCGCTGTCACTCAAAAGCCTGTTTGTGCATTTCTTTTCTTTGAGGAGATCCTTGGTGAAGTAATGTGACTGCGTACTTGTGTGTGTGTGTGTGTGTGTGTGTGTGTGTGTGTGTGTGTGTGTGTGTGTGTGTGTGTGTGTGTGTGTGTGTGTGTGTGTGTGTGTGTGTGTGTGTGTGTGTGTGTGTGTGTGTGTGTGTGTGTGTGTGTGTGTGTGTGTGTGTGTGTCTCCTTCCTAATACACCCACCGTCTCACAGAAATCTCTTTACCTCTCACAACACATTATAAAAGCAGCAGTCTTCCTTCTTTTCTTTCGTTTTACTTCTTCCTCTGTATTTTCCTCCTCTCTGGTAAATATCTTCCGTCTCAGCATTTGTGTTTTACTAAGTCAGGTAAAGGTTGGAGTGATGTAGAGTGAGATGGAGCAAACAGTTACAAAAACATATGATGGGTGATTTGTGCATGGTCCTACATGTACAGTAAAATCAGTCTCTTATGATATGCATGTATTTTATAATTCAGCTCTCAGACGCTGGTTTCCACTTTGCCTTCGTGGAGTAGAACTGAATCTGGTCTGCAGCATTGCATTGGTGTATTTCATTGAGCTGTGTCCCTCTGGGTGTGATTAAAATAAGTAGTATAGGTTTCTTTTCAAATTCTATGTGCCTATATTTTCACTTTTTTATGTATGTGCTGTCCCCTTGTGCATTGCTTACAACCAAACTGCTGGTTCCTCTTGATCACTGCTGTCGTATTCCTCCAAACAATTGTCTTTCTGCCCTTATGCTGGTTTTGTAGGAGGGTCCTTATGTGATGCTGAAGAAGAACTGGGAGCTTTATGAAGGCAACGACCAGTTTGAGGGATACTGTGTGGACTTGGCTTCAGAGATTGCCAAACACATCGGAATCAAATACAAGATCTCCATCGTACCAGATGGGAAATACGGAGCCAGGGATCCAGAGACAAAGATATGGAATGGCATGGTCGGAGAGCTTGTGTACGGGGTAAGGATGGAAAACAATAGACTGGAAATAATGTTTTGGATTGATTTTGGTTCACCCATAGCCATCAGAGTGTGATGTTCAAATTATATCACAATAAAAGTACAACAAAATCTAAAATGTTGGCCTCTGAACAGTTGCATGGAATCAACATAATTCTGGCAGAGCGTTATTAAAATTTTAAGATTATAATCTTTGCAGAAAACATATAGACTGCAGGGTAATTACATCACACAATAGCTGAGAAATATTCAAAATAGCTTAGAAACTTTTCTCAAGCTCTGCATCTCTTTAGTTAGTGCGATAGTTTTCTGCATTGATGCTGTGTCATGAAGGGTTCACTTATCAACTTAGTCAATTATACCATTGACTTCCTTGCACAGTCTGA
This sequence comes from Brachyistius frenatus, assembly GCF_029030835.1. Lineage (NCBI taxonomy): Eukaryota > Metazoa > Chordata > Actinopteri > Embiotocidae > Brachyistius > Brachyistius frenatus. Next base: position 9,421,411 of record NW_027210600.1, read on the forward strand.
GATTTCACATTGCTGCCTGAAAACAAACTTTCTGAACATGCAGAAGACAATGTCAGTCCTCACTTTGAGGAAGAGCGAAAGTTTAGATGTTGTTGCAGAACAGTGACAGAATTAATTACCCTCCCGAATCCGTAGTGGAAGGTGACACAGCAGAACCGCTGCACTGACTAATCAGGTTTGATTTGCTCCAAACACTCCCCGTCCTTTCGGATGGCTCTTCTGCCACACGGAGAAAATACATACAAGATGTCCACAGCTTGTCGTCCACGTCTCTTTATTGTGTTCTCCTGCTTTCTAGATGTAATTTATTTCCTCTGCCTTCCTGTTTTGTGTTGGATGTTTGATTTGCCCCTGCCCTCTCCTCCTTGGTTTCCTTCCGTATCACTTCTGACGTCCTTGTGTTTGTTTTGCTGTTTATTCTCTTTGCATTGCAACATCTTCACTCCTTGTTGCGAATGAGCACTTGCTATTTGATATGCTGTTATTGTAGCTTTTTTCAGTTACGACTGCAGACATTTTTTCGACACACTCAGGAATTCAGAAACAGATACTGGGTTCACTGAATGAATGATGAATCGACTCTATAGAATTTGCATGTGTGTGTTTGTGTGAGCTCGGTAATGCAAATGTGTGAGACCTTGCTGACTAATTTATATTCTGGATGTGTCACTTTCATGCTTACATACTATATGAAATACTCTTCTGTTATCCTGTTTTCCCCCGCTCCCTCCTCTTGATTCTTTTAACCATTTTTTTGCTCCATCTTCTTCTCTCTCCTGCGATATCACCAGTCATTGCAAATTAACTGCATTATATTGTGGCCCAGCTGACCTCCCCACCCACCTTCTTTGCAGAAAGCAGAAATTGCAGTGGCCCCGCTGACCATCACTCTGGTGAGAGAGGAGGTGATCGACTTCTCCAAGCCCTTCATGTCCCTGGGAATCTCTATCATGATCAAGAAGCCTCAGAAGTCTAAACCAGGTGTTTTCTCTTTCCTGGATCCACTGGCCTACGAGATCTGGATGTGCATAGTGTTCGCTTACATTGGAGTCAGTGTTGTGCTGTTTTTGGTGAGTGACGTTACGTTGCAGGACTGTAACAGGAGAGTTATTGGAGGGTTGGGTTCAGTGATGAAAGAACATTTAGCTCTCAGGGTAAAACATACTTCTGTACAATGAGCTGCAGTCCATGTTGCTCCTGCGTATGCTAATAGGACACATTTTCTGTTCATTTAAAGTCAGTTTGCACAACATAGATAGAGAGGATGAGACTTCTTACATGACAGATTTCTGTCAGATGCCTTTTTCTGATAATATAATATGGAGTTATCGTTCATCTCTGCCGGTAAATACTTTTTCACTGCCTTTACTCCTTCAACTGAAATGTTGTTTACTGCATTGCAGAAAGCTTCTGGGCAGGTTAGCTAATTAAGGGTTTCCTATGTGGACAGAAATAGCACAACATAAAGCATATGTATGCCAGATATGCAAATACATCATGTGAAATATTAAAGACACGCTCACTTTCACATACACAAGATCCTGTCAGAATAACGTATGACACCAGAGTGTCTGAATATTCAAGGAAACATTTTTCTCTTTTACATCAATCAGAAAGATACCTTCCACATTTTCCTTTACATGATCTGTTATGAAAGATGAACAGATTTCTCCCTCTGTTATTTAGTCTGCTCTTCAAGCCTCTGCCCACCTATAGAACAAAACCACAGGTGATTTCAATAATGTGGGCTGATTGGACCTTTATCATCCAGTCTGGTGACATCATGCATAACTTTGCCCACCTCCACCCTGTATCAGTTATTGTTGTAAGTCGCTTGGGATAAAGGCGTCAGCTAAATGAAATGTAATGTAATGTAATGTAATGTAATCAACCCAAATAAGTGAAAACATTTGTGTGGGTGTCCAGGACGCTTAATATGTTTTAATTTATTGTTTTTATGGACCTGCTTTGCTCTTTCTTATTTTATGGTTTTCAAACTTACCTTCCTCTGCTGTCTCAGGTGAGTCGCTTCAGTCCGTATGAATGGCATGCAGAGGAGCCAGAGGAGGGTGCCACAGAGCAGGGCCCGACTGACCAACCTCCCAATGAGTTTGGGATCTTCAACTCCCTGTGGTTCTCACTGGGAGCCTTCATGCAACAGGGCTGCGACATATCGCCACGGTGAGGAAGGAAAATCAAGCGTGTCTGAGACAATCCGAGTTCATTTGTGAAGGGAGTAAGAGATAGTATTTGAGGCTGTATGCAGGATGTGTGTGTGTGTGTGTGTGTGTGTGTGTGTGTGTGTGTGTGTGTGTGTGTGTGTGTGTGTGTGTGTGTGTGTGTGTGTGTGTGTGTGTGTGTGTGTGTGTGTGTGTGTGTGTGTGTGTGTGTGTGTGTGTGTGTGTGTGTGTGTGTGTCTGTCTAACTGTCTGTAATGTTTGAGTGCTCCAGTATTAGGCTGTGATGACAATGTGAATCACCTCTGTTAGCACTTTGGGGGCCTTCACTGAACTGGACTGATACGCCAAGACATTGTGGGCTGCACACACAAACACAGAAACATAAAAGTGAGAAGAAAACACCTGCACACAGTCCAGCGGTCATGTCCATATGGGTCCGTGATGGTGGAAGATTTAGCAGTTTGCTAGGTGTATATGAATTTTTAATGCGCCACTGAAGAGTCCAGATGTATTTTTAGAATATTTATAAGAAAATGGCATTTTATTATTGATAACCTGAGAATGCAGTTTAGTGAAATATTCATAGCCAGCATCCTCAAGACCTTTAGGGAGCAAATCTAAGGAGAGAAGGAGCAGCAGGGAGAGCTTCACACCAAAATAAAGGAATGAGAGGAGTAATAGGTGATGAGCTGAAAGAGGAGAAGAATCTGAGTACTTGTGCCTGAGAGAAAAATACAAACTCTGCCTGTATGTGAATATAAACTTCACACGTTAAACTCAAGGTGGAGATGAAGCGGTACGGTTATGTTGTAGGACAACGACGAATGGTTACAAATCCAGATTTCCTTTTGATACATACATTTTTTACTGTGTAGCCCTAACACATTGACAGTAACAGCATTAATATATAACCACTTCCTGTCCAGTTGAACATGTTCTTCAAGGAAACAATTTTTGGTAAGTGTTCAGAATAATAAATGTTTCATTTTAAGGCTGTTTATATAAAAACAGTTGGTCATTTTATTATTAAGACTACTCCCATCTCAGCATTTATACATGTTCAGCTATTTTTTTTAAAAAGTATTACTGACAAAATATTATCCCAAAAACGTATCTTTTGTTTTCAAAACTAGTTCACAGCACGTATCCCTCAAATATTTCCTCTGCATCCATATTAGCTTTGCTTATTTGGCAAAAGAACAGAAGTTTCTAATCAGCTGTCCAAACTTTACTTTCTTCCTCCAATTTTTTGTTTTGTTTTTGTTAATCTGCCCTTCTCTTTTACTCTGTCATCCATCTCTTCCTCACTCTCTCCCCTTCCCGACACCTTTCGTCTCCCTCTCCTCCCCACTTCACTGTGACTGACAGGCCAATTCTAGCCCCAAAACACGAAACGGAAAACACTCGCACCAGCTGCACGCACATACACTCCAAGGCACACAAGCATACAGGACGTGCACATGAATACACAGACTCTTTCACACACTCTTTTTACACATGCAGAAAAGAAAAACAACACCCCATGTGCAGTTTCGCAACAATCCCACACACGCATGCAGACCTCTCCATCACTTGCAGGCCCTGTGCATAAGCTACAGCTGTCATAGCGATAATGTGATACTTAACATGAAGCCTGTGTTCGTCATATAAATCACTCGGTCCTGTCACTTCCAATACAGCACAAATCCTTTTATAGACCAGGATTACAGCAGTCATAAATGCCGGAATATATTATTACAATGAGAAATATGTCGCTTATATCGTTTTTATTCTTCTCCTTTCAATTTTATCTCCTGGACTTTTGATGTGTGTTTTGATGTTTCAATGCAAATTTAAGTCTGAGATGTGTTTCTCATAAAGGTTGCCCATATGGTAATAATTTACCATATAAATGCATGTGAAATTAAAGTGATCGTAACACATGTATCACTATTTCAGTCTCATGAGATAAACCATATTCCAGTGACTGGTATGTATGTTGTGTGGCTATATTCCCACCGATGATCATAGAGAAAATTGATGGCAACATGCTGTAGATTTAGATCAGGGTATGTAACCCCCTATTGTATACACAGGAGATCTTTGGAGATGCATATCTCTTAGTTGTAATATTGACAATATAGGGACACACTGGGTGCTGAATTCCTGCTTCCTGCTTCCTAATTGGGGGGGAGGTGTAAGAGCACTCAAAAAACAGCTTATGGTGGCACACAAAAAAAACAGCATACTCACCTTAAACCACAAATCTATTTAAGACAACACTGCAATCCCTATACTGTATAAATATGTGTCAGTGAGTCTGCATTATTTTGCCACTAATTATTTTTAACAACAGCTTCACTCCTACATGCGATAAATATTTAACAACAACATGCATCCTCTCCCTTTTTTACTAAAAAGAGACTACAAGCTGAGAAACATTTAGTTTGTTGGACTTTTATGGTGAAAACAGTGTGCAGCACATAATGAGTCAAGGCGCGCTTAAGGACGACAGACAAGGTATGAAGCTACCGTTTTGCTGTGTACACACAAAGTAAGGGTATTTGTCTCTGAATGGCTTACGCCGCTTGAGTCGTGAGGCTTTCTGCTTTCATAGGATGTATAGTTTGTCAAATTTGATTCACAATGGGCCAAGGCCATTCAAAATGCAGCAGTATTTCCAGTCAGCCCATATCTAAGGCCCTTGAAAAGACTAAAATCAGTATTTTTGCAGGAACAGCGTACACGTATAATCTGTCATGCTCTGCTCCCTATTTTGTTCGACCTGTGCATCTACTGATACACTGTGCTTCACTGCATCGTGATCATCATCACCTTACTACAGGATTTAGTGAGCGTCACCTCCGCTGACCCAATGCTGTCTCAAGGAGGAGAATTTGTTATTTTCATGTGGGCTTAAGTAAATGCTGCAGGGAGTGATGAGGCTTTACTGATGTGCTTAAGCGCATCCTCTTTTTCATGTTTCCCCCTTCTTTTCATTTAATATTGTACTTAGAACTAGAGATTGAAAACATGTTATTGCCTTGAGTGTGCTGCTTATTCAAGTTGTTGTGCATGTGACAATAAGGCTCTTGATTCGTGAATTATTAATATAGCTTCACATTTTAGCATTCCACATAAACTGAGTTAAATTTACTATTATGTAAAAGGATAAATACAAATATCAAGACATAATGGTCCAAGTCACTGGAGTCATTGATATAAACAGGAAATAAACCAGGCTTTTTGACTTGAAGTCATGTGATGGATGAGCCTCTGTGAGGCTGTGCCCTGCAAAAGATAGTAGTTCATGTCACTATAATGTCATATCATTTTTATTACTCCTCAGTTTGATTCCTTTCATCTTCCATTCCCTTGTTCACCTTTGCAAGCAGGCAAGCAGGCAAAATCAGATCGCTTATTCCAGTCACATCTCACAGCCGAAATGTGCATTAGCTACATAAAGACAAAGATACAGTATCATCATATCAAAGAAAAACATTACTGCTGTCCTGCTGCAACTCCTTCATGTCTCTCATATGTATCCAGTATTTCATGTTTAGCTTAATGGACATTTGTCAACATGCTATATACGATAGCATATTCATGTTTTTTATTTCCTCAGTTTATCTACCCTGCCTTAGATATGCAGTAATATCTACAAACAACATCATGAACTAATTACTCATGAATGAGAACACATAATTGAGTTTCTTGCTGTCTTTACTCAACAGACCAAATCTGCAGGGTCTCAATTACAGAACATAAGAATGTTCTGTGTAAATTTAGGCCAGTAATATAGGTACAGTTTAAAATGAAAACCAGTAGTGGAGCTTTAGAGTCGTGTGAAAAAGTAAGAACATTACATGGAAACCGTTGTTGTTGTTGTTGTTGTTGTTGCTTTTTTTACATATTTGAACAAGCAAACGCTTGATCCTCTTTGAAACAGTCCCCACAGAAAAAGTAGCTAAAATTGAACCAAACTACGCAGAAAAATAGCTTTTTCAATAATTTATTTAAATGTATTAACAGTACTATACAAGGTGGAGAGGAAGAATTTTAATATAGCTCATGTTAATAGTAAGTATGTTTGTTTAATTTGTTGGAATATCATGAAGCAGAATGCACCAGTAAATTTATCTCATATCATTGAATACGATGATGTCATCAAAGTGCAAATTAATGAGCTGTTTTAAGTGAAGTCAGTTGAGACATTAACTAATAGCATCTACACCTTCTTTCAAAACTGTATATGCTGGATTCCTTCCGTTATTCCTATAACTGCTTTATTTGCTATGCACATTTCCAGCTCAAGTCATTAAATCAAGTTAATGGACACAGTCATGTCAGTCACAACTCACAGAAGAATTTTTCAGTAAATAATTATTACATTTTTCATCTCCCAGATGTCTGCCCTGGCCATGGGATGCTCATTTTTTGTTCTGGTTTTATCCCCTCTCACCTCCACTCTGCCACCTGTATTGTTCCCAAGCAGCTGGCAGGGATCCGAGTATTGAGGTTGACATTTACTGTGCAGTTGGAAATAAAGGGAAGGAGGCAGCCTCTACAGGAAGAAATGTTCCTCCAGACTGTTTGAATACCTTTTAGTGTACTGTATATATTTTTGTTCTCCTTTGCAGTTTGCCCGGTTGGCTCTTTACAGTGTATTTGTGTTTTTCTGTTTTAAGTACCGCATCTCTTCTGTCCTGTATTAGGTGTTGTATTATATGAGCGTCTCGCAGTCAAGTGCTCCATATCTCGACACTGGTTGTTTGACTCCCTACGCTCTGTATGTGTGAGACTGTGTGTATTGTGTACTGAGCTGCCATAGTAGGTCCATTGGTATTCAGCGTGGGTTCCTCTTTCTGTGGTGCAGTCATCTCTGCAGTCTGGGAGACACAGTAGAACACACACTCCCATTCAGCTCTTCCGCTTCCTCCCTTTCTCTATTTTTTAATCTATCTATCTATCTATCTATCTATCTATCTATCTATCTATCTATCTATCTATCTATCTATCTATCTATCTATCTATCTATCTATCTATCTATCTATCTATCTATCTATCTATCTATCTATCTATCTATCTATCTATCTATCTATCTATCTATCTATCTATCTATCTATCTATCTATCTATCTATTTCTCTTTCTCTCTGTCTTTCTCTCTCTGTCTGTCGGTCGTGTTTTCTCTTCATCTTTCCGTTTACTTTCTTTCTCTCAGCCTCAATCTCTTTTTTTTGCTCTCTAGTCATCCTCTTTGTCAAGTGACATTTTCATAGCTAGAAATAGCCGTGCACACGTACGGTGACGTGTTTGCATGCATATGAATGCAATCACTACCGTATCTTAGAAACCCGCACACTCCTTCCCTTTTAAACACAGCGGCTTGTGTTTCCTTCACCTTTCCACTCAAGCACAAGGTAATGGGTGCCAGCAGACATGAACATATTTATACACCCTCACACATTGCCACAGTGACCTTGATAAGGCATTTTCTCCACCCACCTGTCATCTTTCAGCCCAGGCTTTTGGGTTTTTAATGTCAGTGACTGACCTGCTCACAACATAAAATGTGGGAATAGAGTGACGGACAGGTCGGTGATGGCACAGCAATTATTTTTTTTTTTTAAAGTAGTAATTCATAAATTGTAGTAAAGTGTGAGGGCCTACATTGGTGAAGACCAAGTGCAGGAGAGGGAGAGGTAAACTGATCATCAGTGAACATCTCAAAGGGATTGGATTGGATCTGTCTCTGTCAATAAACATCTGAAATTACAGCTTTCTTCTCTTGTGTGCGAGTGTGTTGGGGTGTGTGGTTGCATGTCTGTGTATATGGGTGTGTGTCCACCGCTTGCTGAGGGCATTTGTGCACTTCTGGAGAGCATGTATTTGTGTATGAGTGTGTGTTTGTGAGTGTCATGTGTAAGTATTGATCAACTGGCTGTGGGTGTGTTGAATAGTTAATGGAAGCAACAGATCCAGCTAATGGCATGACTAACTAACTGCAGTGGGGCACTGAAGCTTACTGAGTAATTAATGATTAGTCTCAAGGTCACTGATTAGAACCCAGTCATGCTCACTGACTGACTGTGTTTATGAATTTCACAAGTAATCCTTTGCATAAATCCTGTAAAGAATTTGTTCAGTGCTACTCGCTCTCAGCGTCCCGCATCTTTTCTGCTTCGCTTTTACAATCCCTGTTATTATTTTCTTGCATTACGCCTTTCATTATCTGCCTGCTATACCTAATCTTTAAACTATTAATCAGATGTTTTTCATTCTCTTTTCCTTCGCCCTTTATTCCGCCTTCATCTACTGTGAAGTATTCGTGTATACTGTGACGTATTCTCTCAATGACTTAAACAATTCACTTTCTTTCACACCTGTAGTCATTGTCAAGAAAAAGATAAAACAGATAAGGGACAAGAATAAGGGGTGTTTTCTATATGTATTTCTGTCTGGATTATTCACTCTTGACTCCCAAACATTCATGCTTAATTTCCCAAAACATCAGCCACACTTCTAACTGACAGACTTGGCATTTGTTAACATGTCTGTCACCATTACTTGATGAATTTGGAGGTGTTCAGAGACATCTTAGATGGAGCTGTACTGAATAATGAAAGTAACAAGAAATACTGTATAATGCGTTACTTTTGCTGCTGTTTTCAAATAGCTTGCCTAAAACTGATCTTCCTTTCAACTAAATGAGAATATAAAACACATGCAAGATAATATGTACATATATATATATATACACACACACACACACACACACACACACACACACACACACACACACACACACACACACACACACACACACACACACAGCCTAAAATACCAATCACTTCCGTCAAGTAAAGAAAATCCAGATTGATTGGATGGAAACAAACAGCATAGCTCAGAACGGTGTGGCAGTGTGGGCGTGTATGAGGGAGAAAGAGGAACAGCATGCCATTAATCTTTCACACAGAGGATTGGGGAGGCAATCTGTTGGCTATCATAGATGATACATGACCCGCTATAGAATGATTCACCTGTTGCATACCAACACGCACGACACATCTACACACACGGGCGGCACACTCATACAGACGCGTCACATAAAAAAATCGAAGACGTCACTGCCAAAGAACTCCCATGTACACCAAAAGGTATTCGTACAGCAGCAAAATACACTACACATATGTGGAGACACGCACACACACACAGTTGTTCGCGTGCATGCTTGCGCACTTTCACCCATCATCTAAATCATGCACCAGAAGGCAAACATGTTCTTTGACTTCGTTCCAAGGCCAGATATTAGTTAATACCTCCCTCACCCTTTTTCATACAGACACACACACACACACACACACACACACATTCAAACAAATCAAGGTCTTCACATTTAGAAATAGACAGGGTGTTAATCATGTCGCCCTCAACCAGCCGATTTTCCTTTCCTTTGCCTATCAAGCCCCATGAGATGAGATTAAAAACTGCACATACAATAAATGGCCTCCCCCAGTGATGTGATGGGGTCAGTGGCGTAGTGCAAAAATCTGGGACCTGTACATGTGTAGACTCAGTGGCCTGCTAATGTTATACAGTAAAACAGTCATGTCTTTATGATAACTAATAAATCAGTGAGTGTGAAACTATGCCTCTGTAGTTGGGATCATGCTTAATCAGCTTTAAACACTCTAAAAGTCTAATTAATCTTAAATCATTTCAATTTTCAGTGTCATAGTGTAATAACTTCCCGAATCTTTGCTTTAAGGTTTTACAACTATTTCTGTGACACATTTTTAAACTTCATTAAACCCTGAGCATAAGGAAAAGGTGGAAGGCTAGCTTACTGCGACCCCTATAACAACAAAGGATCACTGTATCACTGTGTTTCATAATAAAAGATAATCAAATAAGACCTCACTGGAATCAGGTTTAATTTAAGAATGAATTTAAGATGAAATAATAGAATTAGATGTTTTTTGTTCACTTGAGGTTAATTTTGTCACAGGTTGTGCATGTTTGGTGATTCATTCAGCTAACTGTACAAGTATAATATAACCTTGTCTCTAGCCAAAATAAATTAGTTATAGAAATGTACTGTATGCATTCAGCCGCTGCAGGTAAATTTATGAGCCAAAGAAATTAATCCGTCAAAGAATACAGCTGGAAATGCAGCCTAGTGTTGATAAATGCAGCATTTATTCAGTTGGGATGACAATTCTATTGCCAAAAAAAAGAGAGAGTACTCTAATTATCTAATGAGCAACTTAACAGACTGTGTAAACATGCATTAAAGAATTGGAATTATTCCCAGGTTTCAGTCAGAGGCTGACTCCTGAAAAGCTTTGAAAACAGGCAGCTTAAGTTCCTCCATGATGTTACGGGATTGTTGATCAGCTCTAAATTATGTGATTTAAGTTGTGCAAACACTAAACCATTTGTTTTTTGTTATAAAGTTTAACTGCTTGCATATTTACACACACCAGAACTTAAAGTTTTGATTTGCTTTATTCAGCAGTCTAAAATCTGACTTTACTGTGCAAACTCAATAATAGTTAAATAAGTTAATTGTCACATTTGGAAAGCTGCTTTTGTGTGAAATGTTAAATTCTTCCCAACTATTGAGTCTGTCATGTACATTTTTGGTATTAATAATGTTGGTTATACTTAGTCTGTTTACACAATTAAAGGTCATTAATGTGTGCTTCAGTTAATTTTTTTTCTTTGAAAATGTCATGCCCTTAAGCTGACAAGAAGCTACTATTATTCAGCTGCTATTTGCTGTAAGATGTGTGGAGAATCTTTGTAACACTTTTATGCTCTTGTATTAAGTATTTATAAGCAGTATATAGACCTTGAATACATGATTTAAACACAGTATAACATAGTATTACATGAACTTAAGGGCATTTTAAGGACATTTAACATGTTAATGTAGAGTCTTTTTCAACAAATACACCTTCTATAGACGACACATATTTCATAGTATTAGAACTGTGTTTTACTACATTGTTAATCATAATCTGCTCGTACTCTAGTCAATACTCACAGCCCACTGGAGGTGTTTTAAAAAACATTTTAAAAAAAAGACTGCTTCCTAATTGTCTATTAAATGTTTATAATGCTGAGGAATGCAAGAAGGACCAATTCAAAGGGAAACGTGAGTATTTTCCTTTAATTTGGGGTTTAAATTACTAATCAGGGTACATTTTTTTAAATCGGTTCAGTTGTGAGCGAGGGTGTTTCAGTGGCAGCTGCAGAACGTTCTGCAATCTAATACTTTGAGACAATTGTAAGCGGCCAATGGACATTCACAAAGAGTGCTAGATTTTGCTACTGACATTCTAAGATTTCTAACACTAAAACTTCAATGGATTGCTGAAGTGACAATCCCAAACACACGAATCAATCTGTGCCCCTGCTCTCAGGTTCAATGGGTTGATGGAATGGAAGCTGAATTTCTGTCACATTTTGGTAATATTATGATTGTTAGAAACAGACTAAATAGTAGGTGCACAGCAGAAAAGTGTACTGCTCTTTAACGTGATCTCCATCTACAGTCATACTTTTTAGCTTTACCGTGCCTCACTCCATCAGGCCAGATTCAAATGCTGTCAAAACTCATTTACCAGCCAACCAATCAGATCACATGCCCCTTTTGTCCTCGTTAGGAGATCCTGAGGATGAAAATAACTATGCCGTCCATGTTCCGATGTGCTCTGCAGTTGTGTAGATTGTCCAGATATGTCCTGACCCGTTTTAATGATGTTTTGCCCTCCAGGGTTCTGTGCTGGTTACGTGAGTGAAAACCATGAATTGTAAACTCAGAAATGCTCCAAAAAGTTAATCAAACTTAAACTCTGATTTTGTCAGAACCTTAACAGAAATCAAACACAGCTTGAATTAGTAAGAGGTTAAAAAATATTGTGACTTGTTTAAATTTTGGAGGGTGCTTCTACTATAAAGTATGCCGGAGCTATAGGGCTCCGAAGCTGGCTGGGTTTTTGCGACGAATCGCTATCAAAAGTCATGGAACTCTACCTGATCAAGAAGTTTGAAAAAAAAAATGTGTATGGATATCCTAATAAGTATGAGCAATAGTATAAATGTGCCATTTTCATTGGCACACTGAGTAACAGCTGGCCAAATCAAATATTTTAATATGTAGTTAATTCCAGGACCCTTATTTTCCATTGCTTTTGAAAGTCTACATTTTAGTATTGAACTTTTTCAGTATTGAACTGCTGTCAATCCACCTTAAAGTTTCATTTGGTTAAAAAAAAAAAAGTTTCTCGTCTCTTAAGAAATATAAAACAAAACCTAACAACTCTTTCTCACGAGAATCCATCACAGTATATGCCAGGTTCATTAATTCAGGCAAACAGATCAATGCCTCAAGGACAAACACTATCAATTCATATTTGTGTGTGTGTGTGTGTGTGTGTGTGTGTGTGTGTGTGTGTGTGTGTGTGTGTGTGTGTGTGTGTGTGTGTGTGTGTGTGTGTGTGTGTGTGTGTGTGGGTTAAAAGTTGTGCTGGGTTTTGAACAGCAGCAGAATACGGAGTTGCTCAGAAAGGTGACAATTTATGCTGAGTCAGGCATCAATGCACCTCTCCACTTTTATCTCTACAGCACAAACTCCTTAAAACTGAGCCCTCCTAAAACATAACTCGCATATCGCTGCTTTCGCATGAGAGTAGTGCTACCGCCAAACAGCCTGTCCAAGAAATATTAGGCCTCACTTTGTAATTGCATTTAAGAGGATATGATTATCACTAAATGTCACCATCATCAAATGTTGTTGAAATGGCAATAATGAATGTTTTTAGTAATGGCTCATATTATTATGTATATAGTGAAATAATTTGCTCATAGAGCCCACGGATCATTTTCACACAATTAAGTAGTTTGCCTTAGCTCAAGGTTTTGAGCATCTCTTTTTTTTTATTTAATGCTAGTTTTTGTTCCATATGGATGTATAAATAAGCAACTCAAAAGGTGATGAGTCAGTGTCGTTTTTTTCCCTACAACCAAAGCAGTTATACATTCAGTTATTGCAATTTTTAAGAAAATAATTAAGTGAAACCAGTAAAGTTTTAGAAAGTACTGCCATTTGATGGTTTGGAAGATTTCTTAAAATGAAAATGTCTGTCACTGACTGTGTGTGAGTAATCAAGGGATAAAGTTATGCCGAATGCTGCGACTTCCTGTTTCTGTTTCAAATGAAATGCCCTCATTTCAAGTGAAAAATGTTACATATCCAGACATAGTTTGGGTTTTTAATGATTGTTCAAGGTGGCACATTATCAAATCACTGATTTCCTGAGGAACACTAATAACGTGGAGGTATTCATAGTTCCTGTGAATGTTACATTCAACTACACACTTTACTTGGTTCAGATTAGATTAGACCTGCCAGAGAAAAACATGTTTCTTTTCATTCTCTTTGAGTGTGATGACTCTTTTACATTTAACACTGGGCAACTTTTAGTTTATGTCTCACAGTACCGTCTTCACTCTTTTTCTCACTCTTTATCAAGATGTTTTATGTTGCTCTTTCTTCCCATTAAAATCTTAAGGTTTTTTACCGATTGCAACACTTAAAAGAAAACTCAACATCACCGTCTTCTACTTTCTCTTTTCTCTTATAAGCTCACTCTAGCTTGCCCTCGTTCCCTTTACTCAATGAAAACAAGCTCAACAAACCTAAACGAATTGACATTTACTTTGATGATCTTGCTCACAATTGGTAGATAAAGAGAGTAAACGTGGAAAAAAGGGAGAGAAAGAGGTTGAGAGAGAGATGGAGAAGCGCCCAGATTGCAATCTGTTTCATGTAGCCTGTGTTATTGTTAGTGCTGAATTGGTTTTGGGGTTGAAAGACAATTGCTTTGGCAGCAATGTCAGTTTTACAGTCATTCACACAGTGGTGTGGAAATGCTTTGTGAAACTAAAGTGTTTTGTGTTGCATATCTTTGACTCGGTAACTAACGTAATTATCTTTCCTTCTCGTTTCTCTCTTTCTTTTTTGTTTTTCTATCTCTTATGTTATTTTGTTTTATCCCTTGCACATTCACCTTCATCTCTCTTACCTACTCCTCCTTCTGCTAATTACTCATGTGTAATTTCTTTCTTTCAACTTTTCCTCTCTCCAACTCTCACTCCTCACTCCCCTCTGCCTCTTTTTTTTTGTTGTTTTTTTTTGTTCTCCCTACCTCAACCCCCTCTATCTTCTCTGCAGGTCCCTGTCTGGACGTATTGTCGGCGGTGTGTGGTGGTTCTTCACGCTTATCATAATTTCCTCATACACAGCCAACCTGGCTGCCTTCCTCACTGTGGAGAGGATGGTGTCACCTATAGAGAGTGCAGAGGACCTGGCCAAACAGACAGAGATAGCCTACGGGACACTGGACTCAGGTTCTACCAAGGAGTTCTTCAGGGTATGGACTCATCGCTCTCTGCTCATTTATTTGATTCCTGGTGAGGTTTCAGGCTTTTACTGTTAAGTAAAGATAATTTGATACCGAGATCAGGCTGCAGAAAAGCCAGAAAGTCTCAGATGAGATGTGGGAGGACTATTTTAATCCTGCTGGTCTCACTCTTATTAAAAGCCCAACCACCTGTGATCACACACAAAATCCCAAGGTTTCAGGTATAGCATACATTACATGATTTACAGAGAAGCGTACATAAGAGATGGCCTCGATAGTACTTTCCACAACAGCCAGATAAAATTTTACGTTACCTTATGGAGTTTTGCCACGAGTAGTCTAGCAGGGAAATATTTTGTGTTTCTATGTAGCGCGCACATAGCAGCAACAAAAACAACGAGCAACAGAATCTTGAAGTTATCTCTAAAAAAACTTTTAATCCAATAGGAAGGCAGAGTTATGAGGGCAGTATTGTTCCCTGTATTGAAGTAAGCAGTAACACTCTGCTCTGACTGAAGATGGGACAAGGACAAGTGACTAATGACAGTGTAAATGGATTTACAATAGTCCAGGTGGGAGGACGGGAATGAATGAATCACTTTTTCCTCATCTTGAATTGAGAGAGGCTTAAATTTTGAAAGAGACACTAAGCTGATGTGTCTGGCTTTCACTTTCCAGCTCATTTGTTTGTAAAACTTCAAGGCTTCATCACAGTTCACTGAAAGATTTTGAAAGAGTACGCTGAATACTAGCAAAAAAAGGACCTGTTTCACCCATGTGGGTTGCAATTATATAAATACTCCTAATACTACACACACACGCACAAAATGCTGATGAGGACCACATTTTTCTGCAGACACGGGCAAAGATCCAAGTCACTATATGTCCAGAAACAAATCTGCACAGTCACATGGTCATGCTCCATGGAAGAGTTGTTTGTGTTCTTGAGCATGTTGTGTGTATATATATCAATCTACAGTTATGCGTTGTAAGAGTGCCTGCACCAGTACTTGTATTTGGGGACATGGGGGTGCCAGAGGAGGAAAGGGGAGGTTGTGGCAGACAGTTTGTGCTCCTGTGAGTGGCTCTGGCATCATCAACATAACGAGCAGGCTGAAATCTGTGGAGGGTGAAAAAGCAATTTACTCTCCCACAGCTGAGGGGGGATTCACCACCACCATTAATTATCTTTGTGTGTGTGTTTGTGTGAGCGTGTGTGTGTGTGTGTGTGTGTGTGTGTGTGTGTGTGTGTGTGTGTGTGTGTGTGTGTGTGTGTGTGTGTGTGTGTGTGTGTGTGTGTGTGTGTGTGTGTGTGTGTGTGTGTGTGTGTGTGTGTGTGTGTACATTTTGTATGTATGTAAGCAGGCATGTATGCATATTCAGCAACATATGTATGCTTTTCATATGTAGGTTTGAGTGACATTTAAAAGTGTGTCCATTATGTGGCTGCTTGAAGGTGACTTGCCGCATTCATTTCCTCTTCACAGCCACACTTGTTAAAGAATCTGGAAAGAGTCTTAACGTATTGTCACACATCCATCCCTCCAAGGCCAGTCGCTGCTTTTTACGTGAGCAGCATCAACTGACTGACTGTCTCATTGGGATGGAGGGAGGGTTGGAGGGATGGATGTAGGGATGGAGGGATGGATGGACGGAGGAATGGATAGATAAAAGGAAGGAAAGAAAGAAGCACAGAAGGGCTGGAGTTCTAAAAAGGGGGATGGTGAGAATCTACGATAGACTTCGGCAGACAGAGTAAGAAAAAAAAAGACAGAATAGAGAGAAAGAAAGGGTATAATGGAGAGGGGTGGGGTCTACTTGCCCTCTTGGATATGATTGACATTATTATGGGATAGGTGTCCGTCACGCACTAGCAACACCCTCACTCACACACACACACACACACACACACACACACACACACACACACACACACACACACCATCCCCCGGGTGCTGGTTTCAGTGGCTGAGGCCGTGGCTTGTTGCTTGCAGAGCGACAGAATAACACTTTATCACCCAGAGAGAAAGAGAAGAAAGATACGGGACGCTTGTGGAGGATGACAGTTTGACTGCGCTGCTTGTTATTTTCACTCTTGAGTACACACAGTTCACACAAACATATTTAAACTGGTGCACACAACTGCACGCACACACATATGCCTGCTATATACACGACACAACGCAGTGAATAGTATCATGCCAGACAGATGTCCTCTAAAGATCTTCTGAATTCATAGCTGCACAGCTGATTAGTGTAGCACTATTCTAGTCATAAACTCACTTAAAGTAAGATTGATGCTTGACTTGTCAAGGGAGACATAGTATTACATTTTAAATGTGGTTATAAATGTCATTATATACCAGAGAATCAAAAATGGAAGATGGAAGACACAGTCCTCCATCAGAGGTGCAATTTTATTCAAGGACTATAAGTGGGAAAATCAGCCACAGCACTTTGCTCTCCATCATGAGAAACTGTAGCAATAAATGAAATGTAGTAAAAATACATTTAACAATGTTCTAACACAGCATACTCTGTGCAAGTGCGATCTCTGCTTTATCACGACTTTTTTGGTGGGTTTTTTTTCCCATGTCATTGTGTCAGCATAATGAATAATGCACTTTGTTATCTCATTTTTACATCTTACATTTTTTTCGTGTTTTCTCTGCAAAGGCAACATGTTGATTTGAATAATCGTAACTCAGTCACACCATTCATTCCTTGTCATTCCTAAAACATCAATCTCTTTAAATAGGTCACAAATACTGTATATAGTTTGAGTGAATAATTGATTTCTTGACTATTTTCAGTGCCAGATCAATGAATATTTAGTGATTACATATTTACAGTTGAAGGTGTACATCGGACTGACTCAAAAACTAGTGTAACTGTGTTCATGGTAATGAAGGAACATAACCAGTGCAACTCACTGCTATGTTTTCAAAACAAACAATGTCAAATGTACCAAAAAGCCAATCCATTGCCTCTCCCTTACAGAAAACCCCATAAATTTCACATTTGCAAAAATTCATGTGATCACGTGACCACATACACATGTGATTATAGACATGTGAAACATGTATTTTCCCCAATGGAAATGTGGTTTTAGAACATTTTCACATGTGTAGTTTATGTGTAAAGCCCACATAGAGTCCCATGTGAAACTTTTTTCCACTTATTTTCTCCCAAGTCGCATCATGTAATCATGTGGAAAACGTGGGAAACTTATGGACTCACTTGACAAAAAAATACTTGACTCTAAGGGATTAGATTTGGCCTTGTACAGAAGCAAAATGAAGTCCATTTGTTCCTAATCAACCTGTGCTTTCTCCCATTACCCCTCCTCCATCCCAGAGGTCCAAAATAGCCGTATACGAGAAGATGTGGTCTTACATGAAATCTGCCGAGCCAACTGTCTTCACCAAAACCACAGCGGAAGGCGTGGCAAGGGTCCGCAAGTCCAAGGGGAAGTACGCCTTCCTCCTGGAGTCCACCATGAATGAATACACGGAGCAACGCAAGCCTTGTGACACCATGAAAGTCGGAGGGAACCTGGACTCCAAAGGATATGGCATTGCTACACCGAAAGGCTCACAGTTAAGGTGGGTGGAATAGTGTAACAATAGGAAACAGTAACGACGGTGATACTGTACTATTGCTGCGATATTCCACCTACCCTGCTGTGCCTTTTATACTAAACCAAGATCAACCTGTCAGTGCTGTCGGGTGATAATTTCTTAACCACAAAAATTTTAAACTGCCTGTAATTGACCATTTTTGGATATCAGTGGTTATTTACAACCATTTGGGCAAAAAAAAAAAGTTAGGTTATTGAATCAGAACAGTTTATATATTTATTAGTTAAGCTACTAAAGCAAAGAAGCAATTGTATGTTTTCACCCAGCAACAGCGACATAGATTAATGTGTTAAAAATTCAGATTATGTGTTTCATCATACTTTCTCTAGTTCCCTTATTTCTTTCTGTTTCTCTTGTTGGCTGTCTTTTTCTTTTTTTTATTGTTTGTAATTCTTTCAGATTGTTTTTGTCATGCTTTTCCTCACTCTCTGTTAACTTAGAGAGCATGTCACCTCCATTTCTTTGTGCTGTGACGCTGGTCCATGCATCCCTTTATGTTTTTATCCTTCCATTCGTATCTGTTGCTCTTTCAGTCCTTCTTTTTCTCCACAGGGCCACCTTTCAGGTAACTCTGTCCATTTGTCTGCTGTCTCTCATCTATTTGTTCCTTGATGATAACGATGATGATGATGATGATCAGATAGATTTATTGAGTATGACCATGAGGAGGTGCAGAACCTCAGACTGCTGCCACTACATGCAGAGCTGTGGGGGGATTTATAGACAGACAGGAAATATAAAGTGAGGAACAGAAAGCAGAGGGGCCTGGTCAATGGGGGGATCTAGAAAGTAAACATATTGCATGATCCCGCAACAAAAATACTGAGTCACAAACGAAATGAAAAACAGTATATCAATTCTTGAACAACTTAAATTGGTAGGTAATTGAACAATGCCAAATGAAACCCTAAATAGCAGAATAATCAGCAGTATATAAAAAAAAATAATGCACAACAGTGTGCAGAAACCTGATTAAAGAGAGCATAAGATGGAGGAAACTAATGAGAAAGTGACTGAGTATAAGTCCTAAAGTTGGTTATTTGATGTTGTTTTTCCCTCAGCAGACACTTGTTTCTTTGGCTTATTAACTTGAGCTTATAGTAACAGTCCCAATAGGTTTCATTGAGGTGTGCTAGCAATGCAAATAATTCATTTTTCCGGTGACTGTAACAGCATTATAGAGACTTTGTCTTCCCAATGTGACAAGTGCCTGCTGAGGGAAAATAATTGAGTAAATCAAGCAAAGCTGGACCACTTGCTCTCTCCTCTCCTCTCTCCCTCCATCTTTCTCTGTCAGCATTTCAGATTTTCAGATATGTAAGGCACAACACAAACAGCGCATCAGCCTCACATCCTGTCCTATAACTTTCCCCTGTGTGTGGTGCAAAGTTCATCAAAACCCCAGTCACCCAGTAGTACACCTCTTATTATGTATAATTAAAAAAAAAAAAAAAGGGGGGGTTTCCGTTTATGAGGGAAAAGTCACAGACAGCAGGTGGATAGGTTCCATTTAAAGCCCCCCCCAAAACACATTCCTGGGACTATCCACGGTTGTTTCTGGCTTCTCTCAATCCGCGGAAACACGGTCGTCCAGACGCACACACACGGCTGTGAGTGTGCATGTCAGGTAAGCCTGCCTCTCCTCCTGGTGCACTAATCAAAGGGCTAATTTGATTTGATGACGTTAATGAGAAGCATGAATACTCTGATGATTAAAATGATTATAAATAGTGATGTATGCTGTCTGAAGTATAGCTACTTTTGATATGACTGTGACTGTTATTATCATGAAGCTCAGACATGTTTGAACTGTTTTCATCCATACTTGTGTTGATGAGATTAGTCATGGCCTGTTGATCAGATCACCCCAGAGAACACTGTCTCTCTCTGGATCTCTTGATTATCGTTACTTAGGAAATTATTTTGAATATCTTAAGCAGTGAACAGAAAGCCATGTCTTTTAAAAAATTGATTTTGTTGAGTGGGAAGAGGCAGCTCTTACCTGCAGTTTAACATCTGAGATGAGATAGGCGTACAGATAAGAGAGGTGTACAGAAAAATGGGGGGAATAACAAACAAGTAGGCAGTGAGTGCAGCGACCTTTTTTGTAAAAGATGAGCCCGGTTGATTACAGAATCTGACAAACAAAAGTGTGGTCAGGTGACAAATGTGGCAGGAGGTCCTGTACTGGCTGCTGTAAAAAAAAAAAAAGCAGAGATGCACCTAATTTAGAAAGAGCATACATGGAATAGATAACAACATCACTCAAGCTCCTGCTATTGACGGGCCTTGCACCACATCTAAAAAGCGGAAAAACTGCTGATTCACCTATTTCAACAGGATATAGGAAAGTTGATTTTAATAACGTACAAAATTACCTAAATTATACCAGATATATTGAGCTTAGCTTTGCACACACTGCATGACTGCCGGATATTTCGCCCCGTGTCCCTGAATTGTGTTTGGAGGTCAGTTGGAGGGCTGTAAGAAGCTGGAGCCACACAACCACACGCACGTACACAGACACGTACCTTCTAGTAGGAGGGTAGGAGAACAGCAGGAGGGAACAAGAGCACCATCAGCAGGCTGCCGAGACCTGGTTAACACACTTTATACCAGCAATCTGACACTCACTGTGGAGCATCCTCTGTTCGTGCCGCCTGATACAGGAGAGCAACAGAGAGGAGACGACAGCTATGTAACAAGAATTATTGTTAATACCAAAAACTACCACATAAATAGAAACAAATTTGAAGAACATCCTCGCAGTGGGAAGAAAGTCAAAGAGAAATAGTGAGAGAGAACGTTGCCCGGGGTGCGTCTCTCCCCTCTAACTCACCTTTGTGCCTTCAACCCCCCCCCCTCCCCTCTTCCTTTCCCTTTCCCTGTCCTCCTGGCTGTGGTCCCCGTCCATCTTGTCTGTTTGTCCCTCCATCCTCTGCTCTGACCAAACTATCTTATCTGTTCCTCCCTTTTTTTTACATAAAGAAATGCGGTCAACCTGGCCGTGCTAAAACTCAACGAGCAGGGCCTGTTGGACAAATTGAAAAACAAGTGGTGGTATGACAAAGGAGAATGTGGCAGCGGGGGAGGGGATTCCAAGGTTAGCCCTCTCTGTCTGCCCCCCCCTACCACTAGGTGACGGGGGCCGCTCACTAGCTAAGCTGCTCGCGACGGCCCCCGTCCTGGGTGTGTGACACATGCATCTGCCCCGGCAAAGAGTTAAGCAGCGTAAAGGGAGGGCAAAAGTAAAACTGTAAAAATCTCCCGAGACAGCCTGCAGCTTCAAAAATAGGCACAGTGTTGCATCTGTTGTCAGTGGTGTGTGCCTCTTTTTTATATGAAAGGTTTGGACACAGTGACAATAGTTCCCTTGAACTTGTTGAGACATATAAAAGCACAATTATTATCTGGTAAAGGAAACGCTCCAAAATAAAAAAAAATTTTTTTTTTTTAAAGAATCAATTGGCTGTGCATTTTAGAGACCAAGAACAAAATTGCCTGAAAAAAATCAATATGTCATATGATTTATGTTAAATCATAAGAAAAATAATTTCATTTTCAATATAATGCAGGAAAATACTGTACGTCCCTTTCTTGGGTGAGTGCCTGCCAAGATAAATCAAGCACATTTCGTAATAATAACCATTCCAAATGGGCTTGGCACTGATCTGGTAATGCCCATCTGAAAGGACAGCATGCAAGGTAATGGGAAGATGTTTAAGTGATGGATAGCTGGAAAAATAGAGAGCAATTACTGTCAAGACAGGAATATTTGCCCCCTAGTGGCAGCTCTGGGAAGAGGCGGGAGCAGGAGGAGCGCTTTTAGTGAGAGTCAAAGAGCAAGAACAACAAAATGAAACTTATCAATTCTGCAACTGAAAATCTGCATGAAGACATAGCAGATGAGAAAGGTTTAACAAAAAGAAAAAACAGATGCAAGTGAAATTATTGCTCAGATTGTTTAAGGCTCGGGTTGACTGGAGGCAGACGGGAGGATGAATAATTGATAGAAGCAGAATACAATTACAGGATAAAGTTTCCTTCGGGTACTGTTTGTATGTCTGCTTTCAACAAATCTATTTGGAGTTTCTTGTTTCAGTTCAGTTATCTTACTTGTGCTAAAGACCTTGTAGATATTTTACTGGATAAGTCAATACTTTGACCTGTCGGCAATGTGAAGTCATAAGATTGCCAAAGTCGTAGGAATTTACCCTCTAATGACCATGAATGTCCCAATTTGACAACTATCCATCCAAAGGATTGTCAAGATATTTCGGGCTAAATCGAAGCAGCCTGGCGATTTATCGGGTCAATAAAATGTGCAAAAGAAAAGATAGAAAGGGGCTTTCTATGGCCTTCAAAGTCTGTAGAGTTTATGAACTCCTCAGCTTCACTTGCAAACCTGCTGCTCACTCTCCCAGTCGTAGCACAGAGCTAGCCTGATGCCAATAGTCCTGGTTTAACAGTATTTGCCTCTGCTTTAATATCGGATCGGCTGGGGCAGCATGGATGTGTTACCTGAAGTGACAAAGGTGGGTCCCACTCATATGTCTGTAGCTCGCCTTAGCTCCTCGCTCCCCCCAGCCCCTCCTCAACGAGCATACACACATGTACTCAGTGGGATCCATGCTAGGTTACTTGATCTAAACAAAAGTTGTTTTTTTTGTGACTGAGCTGTTCAATGCAAATGTGAAATACTCTAATAACATAAAATAACATGACCTATGATGTTATTTATGTTATTTTTACACGCGAAGAACCCCAGTAAACCTTGCAGTTTTGAAACTGAGCGAAGCAGGCGTCTTAGACAAACTGAAAAACAAATGGTGGTATGACAAGGGAGAGTGTGGACCCAAGGACTCTGGAAGTAAGGTCAGTCTCACGCTGCTGTGGCCCGCAGAACGCTAGCCTGAAACTCATCCTGAATACGCTCCAGATTACTGCAACTACTGTTTTATAGCATAGCATTTTAAATACTTCTTCAATTAGCCTGAAACATGTCTAGAACGTGCTCCACATTAGACTTAACTGACAGTGATTTCGTATTGCATTTTATTGCATGCTTCTATTTTGATGGTGGAACACATTTACCTAATTTTACACCAGAAAAAAGACAAATTCTTGTTCAGTTTCTGTAGCAATCTGTGGCAATCCCATTTCCATTACAGTTAGTATTTGAAATGTTTGAATTTGATCATCAGCCAATTTTCACTTTCATGTTTTTATTTTAATCCCATACAGTGTGCTAGGCCATTGTTGGTAGCCTAAAACTCATGAGGGTAGCACTTTTTCTTGAGCATCAGATATAGGAACTTGTTGCAATTACAGGCTCTTGCTTTTATATTTGAGATTTAATCAGGACTTTCTTGTTATTTCCATAAAGTTGAGTATTTCTGGTAATGCTTTATTTCTGATCCAAAGTTTCATAATTTCCTTTCATAATTCCTGGAAACAACTCCTTTTGGAACCAGTAATAGGTCAAATAAAGCACAGATATCAGGGTTAATATCTGTAAAAAAAAAAAATTAAAAAGTTTTTTTGTTTTGTTTTTTTACCAGATAGCTGAACATGCAAAACTGTCAATTTTGGCAACAAGTGAGAATAGAATTCAACATATTTCTGTAGAAGAGATTACAAGATACGAATAATTAAGATTACAACTACTTGGATTTACGTAGAGCACTTTGTTCCTATGGAACTGCTTATGAGTGAATCAGAATAACTATCTCAGAACTTTTCCTGTATTTTTTGTATAATTGGAACTAAATTATTGTTATTTTCAGGAATGTTTTGACAAAATAATCACAGAACCATGAGATAAAGCATTACCGTGTTTTGTGGTAGCATTTCCATTCAAATGTTACAGCTTAATTTATACCGCATATCCCAACGTTAAAAACATTCATCAAAGTTATTTTCTAAGTATGAAAAAAGTTGTTCGAAAGGAACATTTTTACAATATAAAATATGGAAGTTATTTTAAATTGTTAGTGTGTGCTACTGGAGCCTTTACATTTGATTAGAACTAGAGCAAGATGTTATCACCGCTCAGATTAAAACCTGCTCTGTTATTCATTTAAAAGTGATTTATACTTGCTGCACTGACACACCTAGAAATGTTTTGTAGTTCTGTTGCAGAGATGTAGTATATGTGTGTAGTAGCTGTGGTGGCAGTAGTGATGATTGTAGTTTGCTTTTGTAGTTTGTGGAAGTAGAATGCAGTAATGTGATAATTCATAATGATATTATAAGTTTAGTAGTGTAGAATAGCACAGTTGTAACCATATACAAATTGTCTCAATATTTTTCTCTGATAGTCTCCCTTTTTTTTTTTCTAACTCACTGTATCCTATTTCTCTCTGCTTTTTCCCACCTTTACCTCTTATTCTGACCATCCCTCATCTGTAACTTTCCTCCAACTCACATCCTACTTGCCTCTCTTCTTCATTAACCCTCCCTCGTCATCCTGCTCCACTTCTTCTTTACTTTTCATTTTTACCTTTATTCACTTCCAACACTTTATACACTTTTGTCCACCCACCATTTATTTTCTCCACCCTTCCCTTACATCAATCCTTTCATTTGGCTTCAACTCCTCTCTCCCTCCCTCCCTCTCTCTCTCCCTTCCCTCTCTCTCCCTCTCTTTTCCTCCCTCTCTCTCTCCCCCTTCCCTCTCTCTCTCCCTCTCTCTCTCTCCCTCTCTCTCTCTCTCACCTCTCTCCCTCCCTCCCTCTCTGTCTCCCTTCCCTCTCTCTCTCTCCCTCTCTCCCTCTCTCTTCCTCCCTCTCCCTCTCTCTTCCTCCCTCTCTCTCTCCCTTCCCTCTCTCTCTCTCTCCCTCTCTCTCCCTCCCTCTCTCTCTCTCCCTCCCTCTCTCTCCCTCCCTCTCTCTCTCTCTCTCTCTCTCTCCCTCCCTCTCTGTCTCCCTTCCCTCTCTCTCTCTCTCTCTCCCTCCCTCCCTCTCTCCCTCCCTCCCTCTCTGTCTCCCTTCCCTCTCTCTCTCCCCTCTCTCTCTCTCTCTCTCTCTCCCTCTCTCTTCCTCCCTCTCTCTCTCTCCCTCTCTCTCTCCCTTCCCTCGCTCCCTCTCTCTCTCCCTCTCTCTCTCTCTCCCTCTCTCCTCTCTCCCTCTCTCTCTCTCCCTCTCTCTTCCTCCCTCTCTCTCTCTCTCTCTCCCTCTCTCTCTCTCTCTCTCTCTCCCTCCCTCCCTCTCTCTCTCCCTCTCTCTCTCCCTCTCTCTCTCTCTCTCTCTCTCTCCCTCTCTCTCCTCTCTCTCTCTCTCTCTCTCTCTCTCTCTCTCTCTCCCTCTCCCTCTCTCTTCCTCCCTCTCTCTCTCTCTCCCTCTCTCTTCCTCCCTCTCTCCCTCTCTCTTCCTCCCTCTCTCTTCCTCCCTCTCTCTCCCTCTCTCTTCCTCGCTCTCTCTCTCTCTCTCTCTCCCTCCCTCTCTCTCTCCCTCCCTCTCTGTCTCCCTTCCCTCTCTCTCCCTCCCTCTCTCTCTCTCCCTCCCTCTCTCTCCCTCTCTCTTCCTCCCTCTCTCTCTCTCCCTCTCTCTCTCCCTTCCCTCGCTCCCTCTCTCTTCCTCCCTCTCTCTCTCTCTCCCTCTCTCTTCCTCCCTCTCTCCCTCTCTCTCTCCTCTCTCTCTTCCTCTCTCTCTCTCCCTCTCTCTTCCTCGCCCTCTCTCTCTCCCTCTCTCCCTGCTGCCCCTCTCTTCAGGACAAGTCGTCCCAGGCTCTGAGCCTGTCCAACGTGGCCGGGGTCTTCTACATCCTTGTGGGCGGCCTTGGTCTGGCCATGCTGGTGGCCCTGGTTGAGTTCTGCTACAAGTCACGGGCCGAAGCCAAGCGCATGAAGGTGGACCTTAGCCCCCCCCACTGCCCCAGCCCCTCCCCCAGCACCCAGAATCTAGCCACTTATAGGGAGGGGTACAACGTGTACGGCTCCGAGGGGGTCAAGATATAGGGGTAGGATTTAGAGGCTCCCATATAGGTGGGGTAATGGTGGTGTTGATCATGGTGATGGTGCTGTAGATTTTGTATTGTTGAGGCTGTCGCAGCAGCCCCACGCAACCGTGTTGTTCTTCATGTGGTGATGAGGATGTGGTCAAGCATTGTGGAACCAATGTACCTTTTTATGTTTTGTGAAAGCTTATTTTGGCCGTTTGTTTATTTATTTATTGGCCCAATATTTTCTTAGATTTTTGGGTTAAAATTTGGTTTGTGTTTTCTCATGGCCATTTCACCCCGGGCTAGATTGGGGTTTGTGTGACTACAGATTTGGTTCCATCGTCTTTGGCTGCAGATGATGATGATGATGATGGTGGTGATGATGACAGTGATGGTGATGCTCTTGGCTAATGACGTGACTAGGCACCTGCATTATAATTTTAGTTCATTGTTACCAACATATTGACAAAGCACGGATGCACAACTCCAATGTTGCATAAATTCATATTTATTTGAATTATGGACATTTTTATTTTCCGTTAATCTGCTAATTCTTCTTTCAATTAAGTGATTCTTTACGATCCACTTTTTTAAATAGATAAATGTTCTTGTTAATTCACAAATAAAAACAATTACAGTTTTAATTTTAATACTACTATACACTGCTCTTCTAGATGCAAACAAAAAGGGAACATACTGATGTATCGGTTCTAACAATATTAGACATACTAGACAAGCTCAAAGCTTAAAAACAATTTGATCAGTCATATGTTTCAGTATTTTCTTGGCTAAATTATGATAAGGTTTCAGGGATAGTCTATTTTGGTATTTCACTATCTTGAGAGCAATAGTTTGTTCATGGTGGTCCTCATTAAAATCAGTGACTGCTTCTAGCTACAAATTAATAAGCTACGTTGTGGACACCAATTATCGTGAATTTGGGTCTCACTTCGAATTTTTAATCCACAATGTGATAGATATCTAATAAAGAAAAATATTATTAAGATATTTCTATGTAGGTGGATGTCCAGCCTTTCACCACAATTTCTTAGAACTAGACTTTTCAATCACCCCTCTGGCACCACTGCAATGCCAGAAAAACATATGGGTGAAGAAGGTTGTGAAATGGGCACGAACTCTGTTCTTAAGGACAGTTCAAACTGATTTAAGAAAACGTCTGGTCTTCTGACAGCTCGAGCAAAGTTTCTGCTGCATAACATCACTTGAAATACTGATTTAGTCTTGTCTATTCATGTGCCATGTACATTGTATAATCAGCAAAGTAACAAATGAAATGGCAAGGCAAATTTTTACCCAGCAGTGTTTTTTAATTGCTTTACATTTTTGTTGGATGTTATTCAACCAAGATATTTGCCAATTGATTCGCAGTATAGTCAGTTTAAATGAATTATTGTTAAAACATTTAACTAATCTTTACTTTCACCTTCCTAATCTTGTTCTCATCTCATTCAGTTGACTCAGTAATAACAAAGAAGGCGGTCAGGTGTGGTCATAGTTGTGCATTTATTCTTATTTTATACGCAAATGCAGAGCAGGACTAGTAGTATTTGCAAAATACATATGAATTTAATTTACCAACAACCAACCAGGGTAAAAAAAATAATAATATGTGCCTCGTATCTACAGTTAGTTTATCCCCTCTAAACTGACCTTTCTGAGGTCCGGTGACTAGTCGTCAACCTTGTTCATTATCCATATCCTTTAGTTTGTCATCCATAAAAAGGAGTTGTGCACCCCTGCTGCAGACGGTCCAAACAGCCAATTTAACTTATTCCAGCCCTGACAACTTCAAAACAGCCCAGTTACTTACTTAATGTTAATGCAGAGGAATTATTGATGAAGCAAACACTTCATATAGAACGGCTACTTAGTGATGTTGTTGCAAAAACATGACTCATGTTTACTGATGTAAAAGAGCAATTAACTGAAGTGATTGGATACACTGAGCTTCATTTTATTGGTCTGCTTAGCAAACTATTCAGAGGCAGTATAAATTCATATCTGACGATGACCTTGAGATAAGTGGCAGGATAAATGCCCAGGACGCAAAGATAAAGACCGCTCAATGCAGGACATTAAGTGTTGCCTATTATGCCAATTTTAGATTAACTATAAAGTTTGCCAAAGATATAACATTTTGAGAGTGGACTCTTTTGGACCCCACTCAAAAGCAATAACGCAGATGTTAACAGCAATTGACACCATAATTCTAGTTTGTTATTCACCAACCAGATAAGCTTCAAACTACATCAATACCACTCAAAATGTCTTGAAAATTATAGGTTCCTTGAAAATTCCATGTGTCCTTTTTCAATTCAGCATGACAGCAATTATAAAAATAGAAAAAGAGAGACTTTTGTCCCACTTTTTGGTAGTTTACTAAACTGTTGGCAGTTTATAAATGCAGAAAAATAGGATGAAGTATTATTTTGACATCCTACAATTGATGAACATAAATTTACTTTGACAAGACTGTATGATTGCCTTTCATTTATGTATTATTTCAGAAATCAATGTTGAAACTGAACCAAATTTTATTTTCTGGAATTATTTCTCGAGTTTGTTCTTTCTAGACGGTCGATGCTTTCTTTGTAATATCCTTTGACTAAAGTTATAGCAGAGTGATTTTAAGAAGTCTCCCCCATTACGGCACTGACAACTCCCACTGAACTTAAATGTTTTCAAGAATGTACACACATCAGTCTGAAAGGGAAGCTTTTTGGCTGTCACGGAGATATGGCTTTCATCCAGACAGCAGCAGCACAAACTTTACTGAAACATCACAGAGTAGCCTGTCTGTGTGAAGTGTCACCCGACTCTGAGCAGTATAGTCAGTCACTCCCTCTCTATAAATCTGAAACCTTAAAAGAAAAATCACTCCTTCATGTTTTCCTTTTGTCTTTTTCAAAGTCCTCACCTTCCCAATCCTATCCTTTCAAATCCACACCTGAATCTCCCAGATTACTCAAACCCAGAACCCAGAAGTGCATGGTCACCTATGAAATGCAGATGTCTACAACCCAAACCCTCTTGTCTATTATGTACATGTTGATTGTTGCCTGCTTTGCTTCTGGTTACTACTGTACTGTATGTTACTGTTGCATTTGCAGAGTGTGGTAGCCTTTTAGCGAGATTTGAATGTGTAGTTTAGGGTGCATTCACACCGTGTTCGTTTTAAGTAATTTGATTAAAGTCTAGAGCTTATCTGCTGTTCAAACTAACAGCCCCCTTTCCGAAAAAAGGTGCACACTGTGGAAAATGTAAATAATAACAGAATGCGATGATTTCCAAATCATGTTAACCCATATTTAATTGAATTTAATATTCATATGATTGAATTGAAAAATATATGCTCATTTTGAATTTGATGGCATAAACTTGTTACAAAAAGTTGGGCAAGGGACAACAAAAGACTGGAAAAGTTGTGCAATGCTAAAAAACACCTGATTGAACATCTCACAACTAATTGTGTTAATTGGTAACAGGTCATTAAGATGATTGGTTATAAGAAGAGCTTCCCACAGAGGCAGTCTCTCAGCAGTTAAAATAGGGAGGGGTTCACCACTCTGTGAAAGGCAGTGTGGGCAAATAGTGCAACAGACTAAGAATAATGTTCCTCAATGTAAAATTACAAAGAATCATTCACGCTGAACAATATATACAGGTTTTAGAACAATGTATGTTGCCAGCCAGGCAATGTTTTTTTTTTTTTCAGGGAAGGTCTTGCTTATTTCAGCAAAACAATGTCAAACCACATCCTGCTCGTATTACAACAGCATGGCTCCATAGTAGAAGAGTCCAGGTTTTAGCACATTAAGAAATAAAATTATGACAAAGAAGACCATGAGCTGTTGAGAAGCTGAAATCCTATATTAGGAAAGAATGGGACAACATTTCACTTTAAAATTCCAGCAACTGGCCACCTCACTTCCCAAACATTTACAGTGTTGTTAAAAGATAATGCAGCACGGTGGTAAACATGCCTTACATTTGCTATTCATCACATTCTGTTATTATTTACATTTTATGCAGCGTCTTAATGTTTTGGAAAGAGGGTTGTATTATCATTTATTAATGTGCTGATAATATTTATAAGTAATAAGTAGATTTTTTTTCAGGTTTAAAAATAGTAAAAACAAAAATCCAAACAACAATTTTTAAAAGCCCTGGGTAGTATCTTTAGGTTGCTTGTTTGTTCCTGATAAAGTCTTTAATCCAAAGACATTCATTTGATAATAATAATAATAATAATAGTAATAATGAAAATACATATTTATAACATAACATATCGATAATCCTCAATTCCTTTTTAGATTTTTTTTTTTTTGCTTAAAAAATTACTGTTGTTGATTAACTTGATATTGAACTAATCCATTATTTGATTGCTTCAGCACTAGTTTTCTTATACAATCATATTAACCTTAAAAAAGCACAAAAATGCTCAAATCGAAACTTTCTCAGTAACATTTAACCTATTTGTGTGATTGTGCCCTCAGACATTTGTATATGTTAGTGTACTTGTGTGTAGTGTTTGTACAGGCACAAGCATGTGTGTTTTTGTGCATGTGTTTGTATAGAAACTTCGATGTCTTTATGCGAGTTTTTGCATTTGTTAAACAGTTTCTATGTCTATGAGATGACTTTTTTTTTTTAAACAGCATCTCCACTCTGCTATCTCCACCCCTTTCTCTTGTCCGCCCCACCGTGTCTCCTCATATAGCTGTCTTTTTCTGAAGCCATGCGGAACAAGGCCCGTCTGTCCATCACAGGAAGTGTAGGGGAGAATGGCCGCGTCCTGACGCCAGACTGCCCCAAAGCTGTGCATGCTGGCCACGCCTCTCTCCGACACCCCGGCCTTGCAGTGGTCTCCTCTGGACTGCCCTGAAAACCAAAAACACCTGCCGTGCCTTAACGACACACAAACATACAGACTTTGACAAGGACACAAATACACACTTACACAGAATTACAAACATACCATTCTCACACACACACCCACACATGATTATATTACAGAAACTCCAGTACAAATACTCTGATATAGAGATATACATTTTTACACACTTGAATACACAAACACACACTCAGCGTCTTCATCTTACGTTCCTGCTGCCACTGACTTATTTTACAAGAGACAAATGAAGTACAGCTGTGGAGTGAACGGTGTAAAAAAAAAAAAAAAGAGCAAAGGACAGCTATGACGTCACACTTTCCTGCAGCATTCATTTTTTATTTTCTGGGAGGACACCATTGTGATATCATCAAACCAACAGGAAAGCCAGCACAGATTTACATGAACTGAAGTATGAGCTGTGAACATGACCACAAAACTGATCATGATGATGATAGTGATAAAGATGATGACCACAGCTAACGGTGAGGGAAAAAAAAAAGAGACAGCCAAACAACTCTGTTCCTGCTTTGTCTTCATTGGACAACCTTGGCTAATAAGCCACACCCCTTGACAACGCCTTACTAAGACTACAAACATTGTTTTCATCATCATCATCATCATCATCATGGTCATCATCATCTTAACTTGCCTGCAAAGACTGAGTGCCAGGTAATATAACCCTTAGAAGACCAGAAAACTGTAAAGCTTGAAGGTTTGGACTGTGCAAACCCGCTACTTTGCCGTGGACTGTTCAAACGAATGAAAATGCTTTCTTACTACGCATACAGAATGATTTCTCGCCCTGAACCAGTGAGATAATCAGCCAATATAGAACAGAAGTAACCTCCAAACACTTGTGGCTGACCACAGCCATAAAACACACATGGGTTTGTAAAACAAAAACATAGTACTTAATGAAGTCCTTCATCAACAGCATCATCATGACAGTAAAAATGCTAAATAGAAAAGTGATGATTAGTTTTCGAGGAGTGGCAAAGGTGAGATTTAAGCTGTATATTCAGTGATGAAAATTTAAAAAAATAAAAAACACATGGGCAGATCTCAAATGGCTCCCTAAACAAAGTGCTTCTCAACCTGAACACTGGGACCTCACCTAAGTATACATGAAAAATGATGGAGGAAATGAGAATAAATGCAGTGTTTAAAATATGTGTAATAAAACCTTTGAAATTTAGGAACAAATTCAGAATCCAGGTACTCTTGAAAAAATCATCAAAATGGCCCGGCAACCGAAAAGACAAATCAAAGTTCATCTCTCTTTGCAGGTTTGCCCGCCGTGGGGCAAGTCGAGTGGCGAACCATTTGTGTCATTGGCTGTGATAAGGTTGAGAAACACAGGTCTATGCTGGCTGTGCTTCATTTGACTCGAACTATAAAAGGCCTACCGGTATATTTTCCGATTTCTCTAAGAGTGTAGACTGTAATGGGCAGTTTGGTTGTCATTTGAGATCCTCAGTCTTTTCCAGTGGCCGAGGAAAGGTACCACATCAGAAAGCTTGCTTTTTAAAACTGTTGTAAATAACTGCGTAGCAAAACAGAAGTCACCTGTCTGTTTTAATCATCTTAGATAACAATTCATTGCAATAATGAATATAAAAGAAAATGACACTACTTGTAATTAAGATAAAATCTTTTTTTATAAATCTACATATTATATATAATACAAATAAATATATATCTATACGTCTATAGAGAGCTATAGAAAACATTGATCACTGATTGTCAGAGGCCATGGCATACATTCTGTTATATGGCTGTTTTTTGATAACTTGAGAATATTAATATGCCACAGTCTTTGTGTGTCCTACTCAACACTGAATGTCCATCTGGCACTCACACGGACACAGACATAGAAACGCACACACGTTCATTGTTGCATACACAGGGTCAGCTCAGAGTGATCCCTCCAGCACCATTAGTTATTCACCACTTTTCCTCGTCTGATAGTGTCTTTACCTCCAGATCTTCTCTTTGTGGGCTGCAAAGGGCCCTGAAACAATGTGTAGATGCCAGTATTCATGACTGCAACCCACACACTGACGATACATTTAGGTAGACCTCTAGAGAGGAAGGGCCAATGTGATTGCTGTACTATTGAGAAATAATACTGTCTGACATTTCAAGAGTGTAGCATTTGTGTTCATTTCATATCGCCTCTGGGCGTTTCGTTATCTGCCCTCTCACCGGATAGGAGATTCAAAGCCGACACGGGTTCAAACTGAACAGGGTTTGCACATGAATCAATCTTACAAAAAAAAAAAAAAAATCTGTTATGTACTGTGGCCGCTTGATTTGGGTCATCTATTGAAGCCTAGGGGATAGGCATTAATATCTGATTAATATCTTGGGACACAACAAAAAAAATATTTTTATGGGTTGACATTAGTGCAGTTCTTTTGTTGTATTACAACTTAAGCATGATGGTGATACTTGCACAGGGATTGTGTCATAATACACTCTGATACTGTATGTGAGAATGAAATGTTTCTGTGTGATACTGTTCCGTCCTCCCCTGCGCTCTCGGTTCCTCCGCTAACATTTTCTGTTATGTTTGTCCCACCCTGCCTCCCACCCCTCAAATCTTAATTGTTCCTTCTCTTGTTTTGTCTTCCCCTCTCTAAGCTCCTCTCCTACTGTACGACAGAAATCTCTGTACATAGTGCATATCAGTGATGACAAAAGACATTATTTTCTGCCCTGATACGCAGCAAGATAATAAGATGGAGATGGATTGAGAACTTGAGACACCGGTTGACAATCTGAGTTTCCTCGAGCTCTTTGTTCTGGACATTGCATACCTTTTGCATCGTAACCTGCTAAAACTCACACAAATACCTCATCATGTATTAGTCCTGCATCAAATATATTCTAGTCAAACTCAACAGACAAAAGCATAAATAGAAAGTTATATCTTAACAAGAACTTTAAACAGCTCATTCGAAACAACACTTTATGGCTGGAATAAACAAGGCAGACAATATCCAAACTCTTCCTCTCCGCACAGGGGATCAGTACAGCAGTACTGCGCCAATCCAGCATGAGAAAACTGTGGAAATAGAGTGTTTCTCCCGATGATCCATTTGGGAGGAGATAGTTATCGCTGATCGAACTATCACCAGACCAGACACACCAGGCCGTTAAGATGTACATGATACTGTTGTTTGTTTTATTGCCACCTCCAGCACATAAGATTTCATGCGTAGACGGCAGAAAGCAAACTGCTGGGCTGCCAACACTCTGGCTTTAACACTCTGTTTCTTTCTTCCTTTATTTCTTTCTTTCCATTGGGTTTCTTTTTCTAGTAAAACATCAATGCTGAATATGCTCTCGCTCTTTGTGGTCATTTATCCACTGATTTTCTTCCTGTACTGTGTAAAGCAAACAGCTTGTGGGCCTTGTTTACAGCCAAATCATGGAAGGAATGTTATTTATTTTAACCCTCGTGTTGTCGTTGGATCAAAATGACCCGCAGCTGTGTTCAACCAAGTTCTATTTTATTTTCATATTTTTTTGGGATCATTGGTGACAAGGAGGCTGTGAGGGTTTCTTTAAAGAATGATGACCAATGATCCCAAAAAATATAAAAATATAGAAATAAAATAGAACTTGATTGAACACAGCTGCGGGTCATTTTGACCCAAGGACAACACGAGGGACATTCAATGGATAACTCGTCTCATTTTATTTATTTTAACAATTTAGGGTCCACAAAGATACAAGGCTTTGTATGCAGCGCACATGGGTAACTACTGTAAAAAGCCTTTCTAAACTGAACATAAAAGAGCAGTCAGTGTGTAGAAAGGTTTGGTCTCTTACTGGAATGCCAACTAAAGCAGACAGCTATGACTTTACTAGTAATGGCCTCAATGGATAAAACCGACTTATGCTGTTACACAAATATAAGAGAATCTTTTGTTTCCACTCCAAAAACTGGTATTCAGGAAGGTTAAGCAGTGATAAAACTTGGTAATCAATAATGTAGAAATGAGATCAGAGGTAGTCTGACAGCTGTACTGCTGCAAGGTACCTACATTTATTGAACACGAAGGAAGTCAAAGTGTTACACAGGTCTTTTACAGACAAAAACTCTTCAGCCATGCTCGATCTGCGAATACACCAAGTCCTCAATATGTGAATACAGTTACAGAAATAGAATAATTGATGAAAAAATGACCATCATATCTCAAATGCTCTAGGTGCAAGTATAAAACATCTCCCTGGCGTAACACCGGTCTGTCATCAACACACATTGCAGAATTTATGTGAGAAAAGGAGAAAAATATTTCGCAAGTACTGATATAAATGTGCTCTTGTAGCAACGACAGTGTCACAGTAGACCTTAAAGCCAGAACGTACAGTTGAGTAATTAACAAAACTAAAAGTATAGCCATGCCAGACTTCCTGTGGAGCTGTACTCGGGGCTGGCACACCAACGCCGTGGGCTAAATGTTAATCAGTAAGATTATGACAGCATGGCTAAAATTGATATCAGCCTAGTTGATCTTGTTTATTGTTGTTGTTGGCAACACAGCAAGAATTCAAATCAATAACTCTGGCTTTGAGATGTCTTCAAGGACAGCTGGATTTGTAACCCTCATTTTCTGTGTATCTGTTCTGTGCGTGTGTGAAGCCTGTGTTGCACAGTCTGCTGTTGTAGATCAGATGTTACCGGGTTCAAAATTCCCTGCTGTGATTTTGTCATTTGGGCTCCTCTTTTCAATCCTTGGGGATGTAACCCTTCTAATGCAGAGCCATCACTGACAAGCATTTCCCATTATTTCCCATCTCGCTCTCACAGACACGCACACACGCGCACTCACGCACCCACACCCCCCATGCTGGGTTATTACTGACAAGTATTTCCCATTTACCCTGAGATGCAGCAAAATAACAGTTTTGGGGAGGTTCAGCCAACCTTTTAACCTTACACCTTCATGTGCACATACACATATGTACACACACACACACACACACACACACACACACACACACACACACACACACACACACACACACACACACACACACACACACACCCTTACCCCTTCAATCTGCCTCTTTTATCATCACCACAGAGGGAGAGCAGCCTTTTCACCTTTTTATTTTCTTTGGCTCGATTCATCTCATTTTCATCAGCCTCTGTGTTTCCTTCTCTCAGATCTGCATTACCCCCCTTCTGCTCAGCCCCTCTTCATTTCTTCTCTGTTCGCTCTCTCTATGCCTCTGCTCCTTCTCTTATCCTCCCTCATCCTGTCATACTTCATTTCTCTAGTTTTGCATCCTGCACTCATGGGAATCCATCTCCAGCCCTAATTTAGCCTCCACAACCCCTCTCCCATCATGACCACCTCCCCTGCACTCTCCATTTCTTTGAGACGTCTCTCATGATCGGATAGAAAATTTAATTCCAGCACTCTCAGCGCATACAAGCAGCTCATCCCTGTGCTTCTCTGTTGTTGTTCTTGTTGTTGCTGTTGCCGCTGTTGCTGTTGCTGCTGCAGCTATGGTCTATTTATTTCAAGTCCGTTGAGAAGTCTGGTTACTATAGAATACATACAGACTAGTCAATCAGATACAATATGAGATGACAGCAAATGAACATGCAGCTGGGATTCTTCAGTTGATTTATTACAAATATAATTTTCTGAGTGATTGAAGAATAAATCAAACAATAAAATTGTTATTCAATTAATGGCATTTGGAAAATATGACTAAATATTTTCAGCTTAGATTCAAGAGTGAATCAAATGGAACTGATTAAAAGTTGATTACAAAAACAAAGAATTTGTTTCTGAATGATTATCCCAACTCCATTCACTCACAGGGAAAAAGTTAATCACCACCAAATATTCCTCCACCCTGTGATGAATATATTTGACAATACTAAACATAAATTAAGAGTCAGAGTGAGTGCTGACCTTCAGGCTCAGGTCATATTAGATACAAGTAAAAGTCACAAACTCTTCATCTGCAAATTTCCGAGGACATTGTCGAGAGGCTGACAAAGGAGGACTTGACTTTAGAAATCTTTTTTTGAAGCTAGGTGCAAAAATCAGTGTAATGTGCTTTTTTTTTAAAGTTCTTATAAGGCCCCTTAAATCCAGAGCCGAAAGAACCCAACAGTTTTATTTTTTTTCTGCTGAAAGTGATGAATTTGCTAAACGTTTTAATGGCAAGATCGCAACATTTACCCCATTTCATTTAATTTTCCTAACAGGGATGACAGTAATACGTAAAGTAGGCCATAATAAGTAAATGTAAAAATTAATACAATATCAGAAAGGAAATAGTGTAGCGTTTTTATCTTCCTCTGCTCTGGCCGTGTCTTGGATAAACACACGTAGTGTGGACAGCCGTCAGTTAAATCGCTGCCTCGAGCGCTGAGGGACTCTATCAATACAGTGAATTTTCAGAGTTCTAAATCCAGAGAGAGCTAAAGAACCTTTTCATATAAAGCTTTTATCTTACTGGCAGACAAGAGTATAACCCTGGGACAGAAAAATAAACTTGTTTTTGGGATTTCATCTCTGCTTGTGAATGTGTGTTTATGTGTGTGTGTGAGCTCAGATGATTTTAGAGCTTCAAAGAGGCCTCACTTATGAATTTAAGTGCTTGAACTGTATGTTTTATTTCTTCTGTTTAGTTTGTTGGCTCTGGTTTTGCGGTAAAAAAAATGTGTAACTACGCTTCCATGCTACTGAGACACAGATAAACATTTTAAGTGAAAAGCAAAAAAAAAATTAAACACGAGTGTCACCAGGTTACATCAGTTTGAGAAAAAAATCCTCAAAAGCTGGATCTTTAGAGATTCAGGGTTTGCGTGGCCCATCGGTGCCAAAAGGGATTTTTAACGCCTGTCTCTTTTATTAGCCTACGCTGATCTGGGAACCGCTGATGAGCTTCCTGAGGTGCATCAATATTGAGGAGACAAAAAGAAAAAAAGGATTATTTTCTTATTCTCTTTACCATTATTCTTCAAAGGCAAACATGAAAACATGAAGGCATGAGACAGACCGCAGTTGTTCACCGTCAGAAGTACTTTGGAGCTTGAAAGTGGACCACAAATTTTATTCACCTCTGACCATCACAAAATTTGTTTGGAAGTTGCATTTCTTTTTGTCAACAAACTTTTACAAAACTAATAACGTAGAGTCAGAAACCATTACAATATATAAATAATATTACATTCATTGTAGAGGTAATATCATAATAATAATTCGATCAAATATATTCCGTGTTTAATTGTATTGGATGAAATAACCTTCAGTACAAGAGCAAGATAGACTTTGTAATAGCCCATAACACTTTGAGAGTGTCTTCGACGCCATATGTCTTTTGTGCAAGTACCTTATTACGACCAGCTGCGTATTAAAGTTCATAAACAGCAGATTGCAGGAGACCCAACCTGGTATCAGGACAAAGCGTGTGACATACCCGTCTGTCCACTTCACAATACCTTGGGTTCAGGCACCAAATCTACTTGGTTAGCGTTAAGCAAAAAAAATACTTCGTAAGGGCAAGGAAAAAGTTGAGGTTTGGCTTAAAATAAGTAATTTGACAAAATATTAGGTGAGCCACATAACTTAATATACGTTAGGTAATTACGTTACGTTACATATTAAAAGTAATCCACGTTGACTTTTGCTATCCTGGGTGAAAGTCCTGGGTTTCATCACATGACCTCAACATGCGTGGACTGATGGGTGTATAACAGGCTATTCCGTATTACCAGACTGGGAGAACTTTTTTTTGAAATCGCATTTACTGTTGCCATAACAACAAAGGTTATATAAGAAAATCTTAATAGAAACAATGAAACCTAAAGGGCAGCTAATTTAGGCAACATTCCTGAAGGTCATTGTGGTGGCGGGGTGTGGTTAGCTCAGCTGCAGGGGGTAGAGAGGGGGAGGAGTGGTTCGGGGAACGGTGCCGGGCAGGT
This sequence comes from Brachyistius frenatus, assembly GCF_029030835.1. Lineage (NCBI taxonomy): Eukaryota > Metazoa > Chordata > Actinopteri > Embiotocidae > Brachyistius > Brachyistius frenatus. Next base: position 9,460,459 of record NW_027210600.1, read on the forward strand.
GTAATGAGCACAGCTGAGCCGAATAGGGACTGATGAGCTCTCCCCTATAAAGGGAGCAGGGAAGAAGGAGGCTGGGGGAGGAGCGGTTGTACAGAGACATTGGTGTATGGACCGGGCAAATAAAGGCATTTTACACCCGAACGTACGACTGAGCGTGTCATCTGTGCCCAGGAGAGACCCCGGTAGCACCAACCTTGCTACAGTCATATTTCAGGGTAAAAATTTGAGGGAAAAACAACTTATGTGTTTGTCTGCGTTGGACTTGTTCAACACTTTACAGTTTATAGCAGAACTTCTGATATTATAGTTATAGTTCGGAATATTTTACCTAATTTGTCTAGCATGCACACCAAACAGCCGTTCACCACAAATTCAGGATTTCTTCCACAAATCCTGATGGCAAAAACACACATTTTAATATGCCTTATCGACAGACCTTATTGAACAAGTGTAAATTCTAAAATAATAGTGGCTGAATTCCTGGTATATTTTATGACGTCTCATTGGTCATGTTATTAGTAGAATCTGAGTTTTTTTTTTTTTATATATATGACATGTCTCCATGTCTGTAAAAAAAATAAAATATTAGTACAACATTTACTGTGAATGATATTTTAAAAACAAGCACTTGACAGCAACACAAACAGCATAAAATCTCTGTACAAAAACAGTTTTGTGCTTTTCTTTTTTCAAGATTGGAAGCTAAAATGATAAAGGCGAGCACCGTGCAGTGCATAAAATGGCACTGATTTGATGCATAATTGCAGAGGAAGATATCATCTTTAACATATACCATTATAAAACATTTCTAGACAATATGACAAGTCAGCATTTAATGTCCTACACTGCACATTTTGTGCATTAGCATATTTGGACAGATACTGAACAGCTGTTAAAAATTTGCATTTTATAAATCAAGTGTGGCAAACAAATCCTACATTTTATTATCATGGCATCATTTCTGTCCAGTCACCCTTTTCATATAGACATGAAAAGGCACTGCTTATGCATGATGGTCATAAATATTCCTGCTCTCCATCTTGGGTGTCCCTTTGGCCAAATTCAAATCATTAAGTGCCTCTCACCTTCTTTGAGGATACGTGTGTGCGAAATCTGCTCTTGGTGCAAATACTGTGATCGTATCACTTTTAAAAGCATCCCAGAAGATGATGGAAATCAAATTTAGTCCTTGTTTTCAGCCATTCTCTTTCTCTTATTAGAGTTTTACTGACTGATGGTCTTTGTGCAGCTGCATTCTCTCTTTCTCCACTTGCAGGCGCTCTCTCTCAATCTGCAGCCTGCCCGCCTCAAATTTGAAAAACTGCAGTCTCTCTTTCTCCAGCTGCAGTCTCTCCCTCTCCAGATTTAGCTTTTCTGTCTCCAGATCAACCACTGCTATCCAGCCTTTGCTTCTCTTCTCTCTCTCCCTCTGTCCATCATTAGTAGAGGATAAAGAAGTGGAGGAGGATGGCGGGCCTTGTTGTGGTGGCAGGTTAAAAGAGGAGTCGATGTGCTCTGATTGGCTGACAAGCAGGAGCCTCAGCCTCTCTCTCTCCACCTGTAACCTCTCCCTCTCCAGTTGCAGTCGTTCTCTCTCCACCTCCATCTGACAAAGTCGCTCCTTCTCCACCGCCAGACGCTCTTTCTCCACGGCCAGGCGTTCAGTCTCCACAGCCAGACGCTTTTTTTCCAGCTCGAATCGTTGTTTCTCAACAGCAACCAGAAACCCTGCACCCGTGTTCTCAAGACTGCTGAGTCCACCCAGCCCGTGAGCCGGCACTCCCATCAGGCCGCCAGCCGGTGGCAGATCTCTGTTGGTGGTGGAAGTTGGGTCCTTGGAAGAGCTGAGCATGTCGCTGTGGGAGTAAACGTCACCAACATGCCCCTCTCCACGTGACTCAATGTCGCTGAGGAAAGAGGGAATATCATCCTCGTCCATTTCTCCATCACCTACCTCACCGTCCAGCTAGAGGGAGAGAGTGAAATCATTAAAGGGGCACTCCACCGTTTAACACATGAAACCGCAAAAACAGCTACACAAGGTGGAAAGATGCATCATGGGAAATGTAAGATCCTGATTCCTTCTGATTGTTATAAATTTGTATATTAATGTCAATCAATTAAATTGTATTAGCTTTTTTATAAGCAAATCATTTTATTATACTTTTTGATTCAATATTCTGTATCTCAGGTTGGCTCTGAGATACAGAATATCATCATTAACACCCCCAAAACACTGTGACTCAAATGGATGTTTTTTTGTGTCTGATCGTAACATGGTCTGACACACAAACCTATTATCTCTCTTACTATTGGAGATTGTCTGGCAGGTAATATGAGGTATTTTATTAGACTGCGGTGCAATAACACTGTTAAGAAAGGACGTTTTCAGTGACTTATTGTGAAACACCTGACTTTCCCTCAGGGGTGATTAACGTGATATCTCAAGAATTTTATCTGAAAACAGACCTTAATGTATTTACAAAAATTAACATCAAAATGTCAATCTTCAATTACATTTTAATTGATTCACACAATTTTAACTTAATTTGGTCTCTATGTTGTGGACCTACAGGAAGCCAATCAGCAGACAGGATTAACAAGAGCCACTTGAGCTACATAATGTGCTGGATAATCACCGTGATGTATTAAACATCTACTGATGAGGACATGAATTAAGATGATTAACAAATTAGTAATAATTGTATGTCAATGTATGCCACTTGTCTGCTCATAACATGAACAGTGTGAATGTGAGCCCTGTATCAAATAGCATGAACATGTTTTGGAGAATAATTTTTCAAAGGTATTGAATAGACTAAAATTGAATCAAAATATCTAATGACTGTGTAATAACTAAGCCTCTGTCTTGTCATGTTGTTGTTCACACACAGGCACTATGGTGGCACCATGACGTAGATGATTGAGTTTCTATTTCGTACTCTGTAGTCACTAACGTCGTCCTCCATCTTGACACTTGGCAGCGTAAACGTGGCTGGCCCGCTCGGCTCACCGAGAGCCACCAGCTCCGGCCAGTCGCAGTGACAGTCCTTTGGGAAGCCTGAGAGGTCAAGAAGCTGGTCACATCCCGATCCCAGAGAAGCTGCCTCATGCTCGGGGGAGGACTGTTCGTACTCAGTCTTCATGGCCACAGAGGAGGATGAGGAAGAGAGAGAGAGCTCAGCCTGCAGCTGTTTTTTCTTCGTCAGCGCTCGCCAGTCCAGGTAACGACGCTTCACCTGCAGAGGAAATCAGGAAAGAAAGGAATTCATGTGGAAGAGAATAGAGATGGTGGGCTATTTAATAATCCACACTGGATGAATATGATAAATGTAAAAGTTTGATTTGACCAGAGGCAAACACACCTCAGCAGCAGTACGTAGCTCTCCCTCTCCCAGTGAATTCACTCCTTGTGCCACTTCCTCCCATGCCTGCCTCTTCAGCTCATTAATGGCTGTGTTCTAATCAGACCCGCAGGGAAGAGAAGAAGAACAAGAACCAACAACTCCTTTAATTTAACAACTCAAACGTAGATTTCTGTCAGCAGCGTAGCTTTGCAGGCTCCTGTCAAAATAATGGAAATGACAGTTTTCCTTAAAACATAACAAAGCTGCCACATCTATCAAAACTCTCCATTGGGTTATAAGCCCACCAATACTGGATTGTATTAGTGCTTTTCATAAATTCTGTTTCCATTTGCATATAGTTTGTATGATGGGGAAAACAGTTATGATACAAGTGAAATCATCTACCATTAGAAAGACATTGGGATGCACGACCCCAACACTGGGCTGTTAGTTACACAACTACTGATTAGCCAAACTGGAGAACAACATATGATCATGGCATATTAGCTGAAATTTGACACAGGTGTGTAATGTGCAGGACATCTTAAGTTGAAAACCAGACATGCCAGTGCTCTCTGGTGGACAGTGGAGATAAAGAAGATACTGCTTATATGCGAGTTTAAACATATCTTGACACTTCTGTGCCAGAGTTTCATTTTACTTACTAGCCAGGATACTGTATATGTTGATATCAATACATCAGCCAATATTGGCAGACATTTTCCTAGCGTCACTCTTTTTCTCACTCAAAATGTCTTGATTGGAATTTATATGAAGCAACCTGGTTTAAAAAATGTCCTTCACACATTAAACTCTGATGCTTCAAAGAGGGAACGAGGGCAAAAAAAAAAGTTGCTAATTGGATGCAGCAAGATTGGAGAGTTAGCTAAATGTTTGCTGCTGCAGTTCTTGTTCATCTGCATACCTCTACTCACACTTCAGAAAACAGAGATCACAGAAAATTGGAGCTTTGTTAGGACTTTTTTTTACAGTGAGCAAGCCCGTAAATGAAGAGCGGGTGTAGTGGATGCGGATTCAGTCAGCAGAAAAAAAAAAGATCAACCTGGGTGACATACAAAATATCCTGCACTCCACTACGAGTTAGTCACTTGTTGCTGCAACTGTTTGAGATAATGAAGTCTATGATTTGGAGAGGAGATCAATACCTGCTGTCTGGAGAACAACACGTCTCTTCTCTTGTGGATCTCCCTGATGAGAATCTGTGTTTCTCTCACACTGTAGTTGCTCTTCCTCTTCCTCTTCAGATGCTTCACCTGCAGGAAATCCAGCTTGACAGCAAGGAAGGGACAGAAACCCCCGGAAATGCACAGAGACAAACTGGAGCAAGAAGATACAACTGGGGGGGGGGGGGGGACAGAAGAAATGGGGGGGTGGGAAGCAATGGAAACAGAGGTGGAAAGAGAGACAGGTCACAGAACAAAGTAAAATGAAGGACTCCGTCTTCAGATGGAGAGTGTGGGTGTTTGTGATAGAGGTTAGTCTTTGTCAGCACCTTTTCATCAAAAGCACAACATTTTTCACCAGGGGAGGAATTCCTCTGTGGCTCGAGCAGTCCCTGTGAAGTTTTCCACCTGGGAGATGGACCCCAGCTGTTACACTAGATGCTGCCTCTGTCAGGAAATGTGAAACTTGGAGTTAAGGAAAAATAAGCTGGAAAGAAGTGCGCTGAGTTGTAAAGATCACACCAGGTAGTCTGGGGTAGTAAAACCTCGAAGGCTGTCTTTGAGTGGAGGGTTCACTTCTTTTTTTTTTTACCTTGATAAGGCACTGATTTAATGCAGCCACAGAGTTTTATTATGGCAAGACTTTCAGGGTGGTCCGCCTTTTATTCTCTGGATTCGACGGCTGCCTGGTGAGTTGACTCATGTAAAGAAGCATCGCAGCCGGAAGGGATGATGTACTCCTCCTGTAGGTGAAACAGAGAGCAGGCAATATCATTTGGTTTGTTAAATGACCCCAAAACCCCAAATTTGTTCATTCCTTAGAGTCCCAATTTGGAATAAGAAAAGGTCAAAAACAAACAAACAAAAAAGGTAAAAGAGAAGAAACCGCAGAGGAAGGATATTATATTGATGGCAGACATGCAATAGGCCTCCTATGTGTCTTTCAGTATGGAGAACAAACTCATAATAATACGTGAATAAAGTATATTAAACGCACTATGTAAGTCTCTCACCTTTTTAATTTAAAATTGTACACATGTTTTACTTTTTTTGTTATTTATCTTTTGAAATTAGGCCACCTTCCAGATGCTTTTTTTTATTTTTTTTTTTTTTAAATGAATTTCATCTGTAAAGATAATTAATCAAATTTTAAATAAGGGATATCTGGCTCACTATCTGTCACATCTGTCAATGTCAGACACAGATTTTGAGGTTGTAAGTGACCACATCGTGAATATGCTGCCAGTTGTCAATGAAATCCTCCTTCAAAGGTTTTACTCTGCAGCACACCAAACATTAATCTAGTTTGCAATGTGTCATTGTTTGATAAGCAACCAATAAGTTCTACAAATATAGGCTACATTAATTGTGAGAATTTTTGTCCTTACTGCATTATGTATGGCTACATTAATGGTAAGTAGGTATAGCCTATTTGGCACGAATACATCGTTAGCCTACAGGCAGACAAAATACCTGCTTGCGTAATCTTTGCTTGTAGGTTACTCCCTTTCAAAAATGTCAAATTAATACGTCTTTTTCGAGGAACATTAGGCTTTGAGTATTTTTTTCTGACCAGAGGAGCACAACACATTTTCATCATTACAATAATAAATACAGTGCTGGATCAAATCTTCCCACCACCTTTACTTAAACATTTTGTCCAACATATCATGAAAATAACTCACCTTACGCACAGAGATACACCGCAATCAAAACAGCATCGTTGCAATACAATTTGAATGCTGCTTTCAAGGCCACGTCAGAAACGAAGAAATCTGATGTTCACGTTGAAAATTCGAGGAGTAAAAATGTTTTCATTAGAAAAATGTACCTGGACCTTGCAATACAATTGATTAGTTGTCTTATTTTCATGCAGCACAACGCGTTTTTTTGTTGTTTTTTTTCCCCCATTTGGTTGCCTAAGAAAGAAATGCAATTTGGTTTCAATGGTGTAGCCTGCCTAAAAGATGTTTTATTAAAATTGGAGGATTACGATGCAGCATCTTTACAGTCAGCAGGCTTCAGTGATTTCCCTCTAAAATCTTATATTTCTAGTGACGAAAAAAACCCGCCGTATTTATTGAAACTCCAACACGGTTTATTCATACACTATGCCTCAAAACACGTGAAGGCACCGTCGGTGGCGCACCGATTCGATTGCTGCTATTGGTCAATTTTGCACCGCGCCCACTTATGACGACATCGAATCTCGCCCGGACTCTTCCGGGCATGTGCACGGCCGTCAAACACAAAATGTAAACAGAAAGCCTGCGTTGTCCTGCCTCACTTTTTGGTCAACAGCCCTCGCTCGTTCGCTGCCGCTGGAGAGAACCGCGAACACCTGAACGTCGAAGGTATAAAAACCCGAAAACGTAAACTCCGCATGCTAACTCCCAATGCTAACGTTAGCTTACTATAACAGCTGGTGAAGTTGCGGAGGTGAGGAGATGGGCTCTGTCCGCTGGGCTTTCCGCTGCGGGTCGTGGGTACCGAGCAGGTCCGAGTTGCTGCTCGCTGCTCGCTGCATCCAGCGGGAAGAGAAACACCGGATCGGACAGTTTGTGTTCGCCAAAGACGCCAAGTCGGCTTTGGTGAGTCTTGACTCTGAACTTCCGCCACCTTCAGCAGGTCCTGTCGGATTATGACCGACCAGAAGGTGCCTGACACGGACGCTCGTCTGCCTTTGTGACCTCTCCAGGTGGGCCGGTTGTTACTCAGGAGGTTCGTGTGCGAGAAGATGGGGATCCCCTGGTCGGAGATCCGCCTGGAGCGATCAGCCAGAGGGAAACCTTACCTGGCTGCACCACTGAAGGTTCACGCCGACCCTCGTCTCCTTGAGGGATTTCATAAAACGTATGAGTCTTAAATTATAGCAAGTGAACTTACTTTAACTCGGCTGAACTTTGGACATATTCTAAATATCCCGTTGTGCAGGATTTTTGCACACAAAGGTTCAGCAGGTTTGAACGAAGTCCGGCGGTGAAATAACACTTTGGGTGATTAGGTTGTCAAAGTCTTTGGAGTCTTTCTGTAATATAACACGTCTGCTGTAGAAGATCACTCGGCTCAGTCAGCAAAACACAAGTTGTAGCTGTCAGGAGACCAAAGAGTCGCTAAAACATATATATATATATATATATATATATAACTGATAATATTTACTATTTGAACATCGGATCTCTTTCCCCTCCGTCTGCCTCCAGGTCAGTTCAGATTCAGGTCCGGTCTGGAGCTTCAACCTCTCCCACCAAGGAGACTTCGCTGTGCTTGCTGCACAGCAGGGGGTGCAAGTCGGGGTGGACGTCATGAAGACCACAATGCCAGGTAGATACCGGGGTAACACATGAACATAGATGTATATATTGATTTCTTTGTTGTTGTTGGGGTTTTTTTTCTCCGTCACTTCACTGTAGTTTCAGAATAAAATGCCCCCCTCCACCTTTTGAGGTGGATGAAAACAGACGTTGTTACAGACACGAAGAGCGCAACAGTTTTTACATTAACTTTCAGTTCTAATTGATTATTTCTATATATATATATATATATATATATATATTTAATTAGCTTAAGATAGACTTATGTTTGAGTAGTTCTCCAAATCAACCACAAGGGGCCACTGTTGCCCCATATATGTAAAAAAAAAAAAAAGTATAAACTGAGGCTGCCTGAGTGAGCAAATTTGGATTAATGCAAGTGTGTGTGTGTGTGTGTGTGTGTGTGTGTGTGTGTGTGTGTGTGTGTGTGTGTGTGTGTGTGTGTGTGTGTCATCGTCAAATTCAGAATATGAGATATTTTGGAGAGAACACACCAAATTGAATTAAACTCAAACGCTGTGTTTGGATAATTATCGAGGGGCTTTATTTCTTTCTCAGTTTTGCATCTAAAGCTTCTCTTCATCTCCCTTTCACCTCATTCTTCTTTCCCATCATCTCCCCACATCTGTTTCCTTCTCTCTGTTTCTCCGTCCTTCTTTCTCCTTCCTCTTTACTTACTTTCACCCCCCCCCCCTCCTTCCCTCCCTCCCCTCCCATCCAGGTAGCAGCTCCGTGCCGGAGTTTTTCCGCATCATGACTCGTCAGTTTACAGGGTATGAGTGGAGCATCATCCAATCAGCCGGCTCGGAGCAGCAGCAGCTCGCCGCGTTCTACCGCCACTGGGTAACCATGGCAACCATACTACCCTGTCATCACATTGCAACGCTGCTGGGTCCCGCGGGCGGTGTGTGTGTGTGTGTGTGTGTGTGTGTGTGTGTGTGTGTGTGTGTGTGTGTGTGTGTGTGTGTGAGAGAGAGAGAGAGAGAGAAGGAAACGGGGAGAAAATAACATTGTCAGTGTCCTTTGAGACAAACACACATTGGTACATTTTGCACATATGGTACATGTGTGATCTCAAGTTTATCTAGTTTTTCTGTCTCTTTCTCACGCTCTGTCCAGTTCCTGTATCCTGTATGGCGTGTCCTCGTCACACAACAGTCTTCTCCTTCTTGTTCTCTCGTTTTCTTTCTCGCAGACGCACACGCACACAGATGGTCAGCGAAAGCAACAGTGGCGCTAAGTAAAGATGTTGTGAGATTGAGAGGGTGGCACAGAGACGTCAAGCTTTGATATCACCACCACGCTGTTGACTAATGGTAGAGCTCAACGGTTGCCATAGCGATTAGCCTTGTAATAGTGTTATTGTGGCTTATTGGCTGTGGAGCAGGGTTGGTTTTGGCTGGACACACAGGCGCACAAAGTCCCTCTTTTGGACACACACTGTTGAACATGTGTGCATAGATTCCCATCTGTTGTGGTTTTTAAGTTGTGCTTCTCAGCCAAATTACACCACACGCACAAACAGAAGCACACACAGACTAGACTGTCAATCTCGGCTTTGTTAGACTGAAAAAACGTCCTTTTTTTTTTTTTTTTTTTTTTTCCATTATGTGCCCGCGATAATTTTCTGCTTGCAGCTGATAAGGTTTTCTCCCTTTCCACCAAGGCCCTGAAGGAGAGCTTCATCAAAGCCATCGGCACAGGTCTGGGCTTCAACCTGCAGAGGGTGGAGTTTCACCTGTCGTCCGAACCGCTCACACAGGGCCGTGCGCTGCGTCAGACCAAGATGTATCTAGACGAGGAGCAAGAAGAGGACTGGATATTTGAAGTGAGTCTGGTTAAGAACAAGGTCCAAAGAGAAGCAACAAAAAAAAACACCTACCAGGATCCTTAAAACTCTACATGGCGTATTTCTGGTACATGCTTAAATTCATGTTAAATTAAAAGGAACAAAACAAACTGAGAGCAGATTTACAACTATTTCAGTATAGTTTCTGAATATTGAAAACGTGCAGACTTGGCCAGATCCCAAAGAGTATGTTTCCCATGCTCCCAAAATGTTTGACAAGACACGATATTTCAGTCTCTTTCATTTTCAACAAACTTGTAAACTGAAAAACTGTTGGAAGTAGTCTGTGTTTTCTCCTACTGATCAGTTGCCAGATTCAAAAGGCATTGTGCCAAACTGTTGTATTTTCTTTTCTTTTTTTTTTTCTACCAGTGTCATAGCTTGTTATAGATGCAGTGGGCTTTATTCACACTTTAGATAGTGTTCAAAGTTGTCCACAGTTTGTTTTGTGGTATCTCAAATGTTTATTTTAAACACAGAAAGTCTGAACAGAAATTTTACTTCGCAGTACAAAGATGAAAATGTTCATTTCCAATTGTTTGCAACAGCCCTTCAAGCCAAATGCAAAAGACACACGCATACATTACTGGATGAAAACTGCAGTTAGCTTTTGCAGAATATGTGAAACAAAACCAAAAACATATTTTGCAATTGCAACCAAAAGATCACTGTTGACCTGAGAATCATCAGTTGGCAACAAAATCAGGTCGTGAGGGGAGTTAAGAAATGAAAAAGAAAAACGTGTGATGTGATCAAAAGCTATAGAGCGGCTACTGAATGTATGTTGTGAAAGAATTGCTTTGTCAGCTTTTTATGAAGTGAGGTTTTTCTTTTGCATATGATTTAGGATATTAACATTTACAGAACCAGTTAAAAGCAGCTCTTGGGAAATCAGTGAACCTAGCGTGGTTCAAAAGGTCTGGCTGCTCCTTAAGAGCATTTACAAAGTGGATCGCAGGTGGTCTTACAGGAAAGTACCCACGGGTGATTGCATCAGAGGGGCTCTCGAGTGTCCCTCCAGCCCTCCTGATACCATGACAAGCCTCCATCAGAGCAGAAGAATCATGTTTCCATCAATCCTCATCATTTTTGTCTTGTGCCTTCCTCCCCATATTATTCCTCTCTTTTCCACCTCCTCCTCCTCCTCGTCTCGCTCGCCCCTCCGTGCCCAGTGTCTGAGGGATTAACAAGTGGCTGCTAGAAGGTTACTACTGGTTTAAAAAGCTGTCTCTTCTTTCCATCCCTCTTGAGGTCACGGAGGCCTAATGCTGTTTTAGTGTCTTGTGTTTTCACACCAGGGAAAAACGGCTCCTATCGATCTCGGGCACATAGTGAAGTAACAGCAACATGCAGTATGTTGGATTTGATGGGGCACAAATAATGAAAAGCAGTGGTGGACCGCTTTACATACTAGTTTCTTATTATTATCATAACAAAATACAATGCTAAAGATTAAACGAGTGGTTAACGACCCCTTACAAAAAAAGCAGTGGCTAAGCGGGACCCCTCATATACACCAAACAGAGGTTTTCTTCTACCTTTTAATCATCAACGACCCCTTGGATTTATTTTGTGATTCTTAGGGGGGGGGGGTCAACCTACAGGTTGGGAATCACTTCACCAAACTACACAACCGTATATAGTTGGCTCCACCCAGTCACGTTTTACATGCTTAATGCTGCACATTTAGGTGTAATTACTCAGACACGAGCTTGATGATGTACAAACAACCATTCCAGGCTGGACCAACACATCTCAGCGAGGCTGGTCATATCTCTGTTCGCCCTTAAGAACAGCAACACGTCATTATTTATGATCAGTAAATGACTGCCGTGACCTTGAGAGGTCAAGTGAACTCGAAGTGAATTGACTTTGTTTTGTCTTGCATACAAATAGGCCCACTCGAAGCTCTTAAGTGCTTACAGTGAGGCGAGATGAGCGGGAATGCTGCCACGTCCTCTGGCTCGGACATTGAGGGACATCATAACGCACAATCTGCACACACTCACAAAGACAGTTCTCTTCGAACAGTGAAATGATAACACGCTCACATTTAAACGCGATAACATGTTCTAAAATGTTTGTTGTTTCTGGTTGCACAAACCCACCACGGGTATTTGGAAGTAGAAGTTATAAAGTTTGAATGGATGTATTGAGCCTCAACCGGATGGATTTACAGTGGATGTGGGCAAGCTGAGAAATGAATGTTCCCTTTAAAATGTAAATACAGGAAGCAATAAGATTAGTAGCATGTTTTTTGTTCAAGCGAAAAAACCCACAGTAAAAAAAGAAATCAACATTATTTTAAGCAAGGCTGGAAAACTACAGATTTGCTTCACACATTTTATGCTGTAAAATATATTTATTTCCTCAACCTTTACAGTGAATATGTGTACGCTCATGATGCGTCATGGTATTACGGACCCCATTTTTGCTCGGGAGGTGATGTGTAACTGGTGAGCACAGTGGTTATCCGACTTCATTCCCTCGCCTTACAAATCATGCAAACAGTTACGAGATGTTCAAAATTCATTTATTCGAGAGATAAGGCACGAGTGGACGCATGCAGCATGAATGTATGAATGAATATGAGATAAGGGTGCACAGATGCAGTATTTTTCACATTGTGTGAATTTGCTCCTTTTTTTTTTTTTTTTTTAATTTGGTGCACTATGCACAATTTTTTATTTGCGTGCGTGTGTGTGTGTGTGTGTGTGTGTGTGTCTGTGCGTGCGTGCGTGATTCTACAGGAGAGCTTGCTGGATGCTGATCATCATGTTGCCGTAGCGCTCGGACCAGCAGACAAACCAGGCTCCGCAGTAAGGACATGTGACATTTATTATACTTCACAATCAAAAACCAACATCACCCTGTGAGCTACAAGCAGTCCGTCCACCGATCCCATCCCAGGTTTTAGCGGCCGCACAGCCCTGCACGAGATGTACATTACGTACGTGTCTTGCCTTGCTGCTGCTGCTGCTGCGCTTATTTTTCACGTGGGACATCTGCGTTTCCCAGAAGAAAAAAAACGACATGGAAAAGATCAGTGATCACATGTGAACTACGCAGTCATTGCAGAAACCCAATGTAGGCTCGTGCCAATTATTTAACAGGCGAAAGGCTGTATGTGTGGGTGGCTGTGTGTCTCGCACTGAGGTAGTTAAAAAAAAAAAAAGAAAGGAAAAAAAGATGTTACTGCTTTTCAGTTACAACTCTTTATTTGTCTGACCTCAAATATTTATCGATGACCTTTATCAAAGGGGAAGTCAGTGTATAAAGATAGGGCTGGCAGTAGCAGCGCTGCAGCGGACACGCTGGCAGTGTGGACACGCACGAACCTGCTGCAACAGTACGGCGAGGGGGTCGCCGTACCGGAGGCAATGTGTCAAAGGCGTTAGTGCTGGATTAACAATATGTAATTTATCTCTTGGTGGAGATTGGCATAACAGTAGCAACAAGAAGTGTTCACCAATAAACCTCCTTTATGTACAAAAGCACGCAATTCAGGAAATTAGCATATTCAAACAAGGTTAGCAGGAGTCACAATCGATAGTCTGAATTAGACAATAGTGGGGAAATAATTAGAGAATTAATCGTTCAGACGGTGAATAGAACATTTCTTACAAGAATGTAAATAGTTCTAATACATTTTTTATATTTTATTTAATAAGGATACCAACCAAATCTAAGTTTAATCTTCTCCAATAATGAGGATCCATTTTGGTATTTTTAGTGTTGGTCAGACGTGATGTCTCTTTTGCCTTTTTTCCATCATTTTGCAGGCTAATGGATGAATGAATAATATTTTTTTTTAGATACAGCCCAACTACACACTAACTTTCTTCTCTCTTTCTTTCAGACACTTTCTTCATCTCTTCAACCCCCCACTACATTTACGCTGCTGTTGTTCAGTGAGCTCATCGCCTCGGCTTCGCCTCTGACAGAGGAAGACCCCGCCTACTGGGATACCTTTAGGATGAAGGCTGAAGCTCCACAGAGACAGAGGGATACACACACATCCACATAACCACCTGTCTCAGTGATATTCACACCTGCCACACACACACACACACACACACACTTTTCAGAAGTGCCTGAAAAGAAACACTTTCACTGACACTGAAGCTGCTCTCTTATTCAACATAAGTCACGTCAAGTTTATTTGCAGAGCTGTCTCAGAGGACTTACGAATCAATACATCATCTGACACCATCTACCATTAGATCCTTGGCTCTGGTGGGAAAAAAAAATATTCAAAAAACAACAATATTGTACAGTGCATCCAACATTTATTATTGATAAATTATGAATACTCTTTAAATATCCTTAACTTCTTATATTGGTTGACTTTGTGTTTAAAGTGAGACGAAGCGAACTTTTACAAATAAAAACAGATTCTGTAATTTCCGGATACAGGCTCCAAGATTCTGCAATTGACTCCTCATTACTGATGTTTGTACTCCCCACCATCCCTCACGAAAATATGTTTTTTCAATATGAATGTATTTGTTCAAATAAAGAAAAGGAAAAAAAAGAGTTGCAATGTCTGCAGGGCACTGGTGAAAAAAAAAAACCTGATAATTCACTCTTTAGTTTAAAGATTGATGTTTCTCACAACTTATATTTATTTCATGTGCTTTTTCAATTCAATTCAATTCCATTCAATTTTATTTATATAGCACCAAATCACAACACAGGTTATTTCATGGCACTTAACACATTAAATTCCTTACAGCAGAACTTTACATTATACAGAGAAACCCAACAATTCAACAATTCCCACATAAACTAGGAGGGAAAAACTCCTCTTTAAGGGAGAAAAACCTCCAACAGAGGGAAGGAAAAACTTTAAAACAGGAGAAATATAATTTACAGTCAGTACTCTTGTTGAAGCATATTTGATCAACTGCAGGGTTTTTAATGAGTAATGTGGATGTCCTAACAAAGAATTACAATAATCCAGCCTGGAAGTAACAAATGCATGAATTAACTTTTTTTCGTCAGGATTTTCCTGATTTTATTAATATTGCATAGATTAAAGAAGGCAGTCCAAGAGACTTGATTTATCCGGTGGCTAAAGGACAAATCTTTATCAAAGATGACTCCAAGGTTCCTCACGGTGGTGCTGGAGGCCAAAACAATGTCATCTGGATTAACAAAGTGATTAGAGAAAGAGTTTCTGAGGTGTTTAGGACGAAGTACAATAACTTCCATTTTGTCTGAATTTAGAAGCAGGAAGTTGTTGGTCATCCAGTCCTTTATGTCTTTCAGACATTCTTCAAGTTTTACTAACTGATTTGTTTCATTGTTTTATAGAAAGGTATAGCTGAGTGTCATCTGCATAACAATGGAAGTTTATGCAGCGCTTCCTGATGATATCTCCTAATGGAAGCATATACAAAGTAAAAAGTATTGAGCTGAACACTGAGCCTTGTGGAACTCCATAACTAACTCTTGTTTGTCTGGAAGACTCATTGTTGACATGGACAAACTGAAATCTATCTGATAAGTAGGATTTGAACCAGTCTAATGCAGTTCCTTTGATTCGCATAACATCTTTCAATCCCTGTAATAAAATCATGTGATCAATCATATTAAAAGCAGCACTGAGGTCCAGAAGAACAAGTGCAGAGACAAGTCCATTATCTGAGGCTATTAGGAGATCGTTAGTAACTTCCACCAGTGCTGTTTCTGTGCTATGATACCCTCTAAGGCCTGACTGAAAATGTTGAAACAGCCATTCCTCCGTAATTGATCACAAAGTTGATTTGCAACAACTTTTTCAAGGATTTTAGAAATAAACGGCAGGTTGGAAATTGGTCTGTAGTTTCCTAAAACAACTGGAATCAAGAGTAGGCTTTTTAAGTAAAGGTTTAATTGCAGCCACTTTAAAAACCTATGGTACATAGCCGGTTAGAATAGATAGGTTGATCTGATCTAATATGGAAGTACTAATTAAAGGGAAGATTTCCTTGAGGAGTCTTGTTGGGATGGGATCCAAGAGACGGGTAGATGATCCAGATGAGGAAATAGTTGCAGTTAGCTCGGAGTTCTCAACAGGAGAGAAATGTTCAAGGTACAAATCCGGTCCCACGGATGCTTCCAGGGCTGCTATGCTTAGCAACATATCAGTGACAGTGGCAGGAAGGGTCTGCCCAATTTTTTTCCCCTAATAGTAACAATTTTATTCGTGAAAAAGTTGATGAAATCATTACTGCTGAGAGCTGAAGGAATAGATGGCTCAACAGAGCTGTGACTCTTTGTCAGCCTACACTGCTGAAAAACCTGGGGTTCTTGTTTTTCTCTATTACAGTTTTTCACGATCGGTAGGACACATTTCTTGAAACCTTCCACCCTTTTCTATAAACTGTAAGCACAAAACCCAATCTTCAAACTACATTCACAAAACCTCTAAATCTTCCTGCAAAACCCAACTTTCGCCTCAAAACAGTTTTATCTGTGCTCAAAACCAAACTTAAGTTTTCAGATCATGTTCCAAGCCAGTCAGAATTAAAACACTATATTGAGCAGTCCTTACACACTGCATCAAAAAAATATACAACACAATGTTCAAGGCACGCAGCTCTAGAAAACATTGTTTTGTTTACAATGCAGCGAATTCATTTTTAATTTCCAAAAAACTAAATATTTTGTAACTCAAGGGATTCAGCATTTCTGTACAATGTAAGATATAGTGGTGGAAAAGGACAAGGACAAAATGTCAAGGAGAAGATGTTCCGTTGAATGACACGATCAATGATGCAAAGGCTAACACTGTTAATTCCCTCCAAATTTTCAACATGTAACTCTGCTGTTTCTGTCTAATGGTGTTGTTTTGAAGGACCATATAAACTATGAAGGCCTCTTACTGCTGGGAGAACATCAGTCAGTCAGGAGTTGCTTCATTAATATTAACATATTCTTCCTGCTGCAGCCAGGTTACTGAGACAGAATAAATCAATTTGATGATCGGTTATCAAATCATTTACTTAGAGATTTAGACGAGAGAGATCTGATATTTAATAGCTCACATTTAATTGTCTTTTTTTTTTCTTTTCTTTTTTTTTTATCTATTAAATTGTTAGGATCGATCTTTTTTTATTTTTTTTTTTATTTTCATTGATACGTCTGTTGTTGAATTTTGTGTATTTTTTAAATGTAGGTGGTTTGGTAACAGACACAACCTCTATGGAATGTTGAAAGTTTTGGGGGAGTGACAGCTTTAAAGAAGCTGCAGAGGAGCGTGTAAGACTGCAAGTCTGCGTCCTGGCCTCAACCCTGGGATGTCATGTTTTAGGGCTGTTAAGAGACACGGCCATGTTTCTAGAAAGAAGAGCTGCACCATCCAAAGTGGGATGGATGCCGTCTCTCCGGACCACACCAGGTTTTCCCCAGAAAGTGTTCCCATTATAAATGAAGCCCACATGGTTTTATTTTAATTTTTTCTTCCCTGTGGTTCCAGTGATTGTTGTGAGTCCAATACAGACTGACATAAAGCGTCCAGTAACTACTGCATGTTCTATTTATGATTTTTTTTTTTTTTTTTTTAGTCCAGCTCTTACTCTCCTGTGTGTCCTTTCGTCTGTCCTCTCTCACATGTTCATGAGTTTAGCTGCGCAATAATTCCTCATTTTTAATCAATATTCAGTGGCATTCCGGATTATTATCATATTTTCGTATCCTTTCATAAACGACATAAGCTAATTAATGATTTCAAGCAACATCAAATGAATGACACTTTTTTTTTATTGTTTCACATATTTTAATAAATATACATAATTTCAAGCATAACAGTGAAATATATTTTTTTTACAAAGCCATAACATCGTACTAAAATATTGATATCTCTTTCAACCATACTGCCCAGCTTGACAAATGCATTTGTGCATCTGGGAGGCTGCAGTGAAAGAGGAGAAACGAGGTAGCAGGGTCAGACTGGAGTCACACAGGCTTTCTGCAGAGAGGGAGGCCATTTTTAGTTGCCTCAAGTTGACTGCCATGTCAAAGATGAGACCACAGGAATATACTTTTTTTTTTTTTTTTTTTTTTTTTCAAATGTTGGCTGGAGACAAGAGTGCTTTGGGCATCAGACTGTGAGTTTAGCCCGAGGTGAGAGATGAGCCTCACATCAGCCTGCTGTTGCGGATAAGAGCAGTTTTTTGTTGTTGTTGTTGTTTGAGTTTTTTTCTAGAAGAAGAGAAGAACATTTTGTGCTACATTTATACTTTTACTGGCATATTTGTATCATTTTAGTCAGTTTCAAAGTTCCATAAATGTTTTTAAGCTCTGCTTTACAGCCATTATTCCAAAGAGTACATCAGAATCGATTCACTTCATCCTTGAGTCCAAGGGAATGTTTGTGCCAAATTTGAAGAAGGTCCTTTCAGGCGTTCCTGAGATATCATAATCACAAGAATAGGACAGATATGAGGCCACAGTGACAATGAGTCAATGAATCAGTGACAAAGGTAAAAACCTTTGACCACCAAAATTGAATTACTTAATTGTTGAGGCCAAGTTAACATTTGTTCTAAATTTAAAGACATTTCCTTTTGGCATTACTGAAATATCATATTTAAGAGCATGGGTCATTTGCAGAGAAAAATGTTCCTTATGATAATATTACAACAAGGTTGCATTTTGATGTTTTGTTGAGTAAGAAAGGTAACCAATATGCTCTCATATGCAATAGTTTTAACTGGTTCAACCTACATTGGCCCGCATATCAGTTTTGTTTTGTTTTGTTTTGTTTTGTTTTGTTTTGTTTTGTTTTGTTTTGTTTTGTTTTGTTTTGTTTTGTTTTGTTTTGTTTTGTTTTGTTTTGTAGAAACTTTGGTCTGAAAAAGGTAGGTTGCTCTTATATTCAAGTGAGTGTTTTCAGTCTGTTTGTGTCTGTCCGACTTAATCAACCGTAAAAGTAAAAGTATTTACATAACTTGTAGGAGTTTCTAAAAGCTAATTTTGCTGCTATTGAGGAAATTAATTCTTGGCAAAGTACATGACGTCTCCTAACATCTTCACCACAAAAAAGCTAAGGATGATAGCATTCTGTCTTTAGCATTTCAATTTTAGTATGGCTATGCCTAAATACATCTTCAGAGAGCTGGAAACCTGGTTGTAGACACTTAGTCTTGGCTGTTTTTAGTCAAGGCTGATTTGATAAGGATGAGTACTGAATGCAGGATACGAATATCCCTCGCTTACCTTTGATTTCGTCATACTACAGTAACTCGTGCAAAAGTAATACAAATTTAAAGTGTAGCATACAGTCCAAAATGTAAAAAATTACTGACTTACTTCCTTAAATTCTCATGTACTTACTTAAAATCTCATGTACTTGATATCGCGTATTTACATAAAATCTCGCATCATTAAAATGTCATACTACAGTATGTCGTCCGAATTTCATAAAAAAAAGTCATACTATAGTATGTCGTTCAAATTAAATAAGTCATACTACAGTATGTCCTCCAAAATGTCAAATAAGTCATACTATAATATGTCGTCCAAATTAAATACAAGTCTTACGATAGCGTGTGGTCCAAATTTAATTAAAAAAAAGTCATACATCATCCAAAATTTCATAGTATACTATGTCCTCCCAAATATCAGAAATATTTCATATAGTGTCATCTGAAAAATCTAAATACTTCTGTGCATACTTGCGTATTTACTGACTTACTTACTTAAAATCTCATGTACTTGACATCACGTATTTACGTAAAATCTCGCGTCATACTATATGTCCTCCAAAATGTGAAAAAAAATGTCATACTACATTATGTCCTCCAAAATTTCATAAATAAGTGATACTATAATATGTCGTCCAAAATGTAATAAAAATATCATACTATAGTATGTCGTCCAAATTATCATAAAAATGTCTCAGTTTAGTATGTTGTCAAAAATGCCTTGGTATAGTATATTAGCCAAAATGTCATTAAAACGTGATGCTATAGTGTGTCGTCCAATATGTCATGAATATGTACTAATATGGTCTCCTCTTGACCATTCCCAATAGGATAAACTTTGCATTCTTTATTCTTTCCTTTAACCCTAAAGGATCACTCATAAATATCACTGATAGATAGCAATATGTCTGTATTGTGGATGTTAGGCTACATACCTATAGTCCCATGAGTAGTATTCATGAATGGAGAATATATTTAATATATTTTCTACGCTATATTGGGGGGACAGATTGGTATTTTCTCAGTTGTGGGGGGGCACATCCCCCCCCTCCCCCAACAAGACCGTGGTTATGTCCATGTTCCCCAACTACTACAATAAGAACACAATTTAAGACGAAGCCTAAAGTGATTTGTCAAACACCATACTTCGTTACTGGACGAAAAATGTGTTCAAAAGTGTTTTTCCCCCTTTTTCTTTTTCTCACGGCTACTTCATTGTTTACTTCCAAGGGAGTGGGATGCTATTTCGATGTTTGCTTGGCGTCTCCAAAAATAGGTTTGACGTTGCCCTGAGTGAAAAAATGTTCTTTTCACTCCAAGCTTTAAGCTTCATGTTTACTCAGATACAAAACAAATGCTTTGCATCAATCCTTTTTTTAAGTAAAAAGCTGCGTTAATCTTCCTCTATGTGCTCACTGCTAAATGAAATACTCTACGCTATGTGTGTGTAATATGGAGTTAAAGCATTAGTGCATATGTTCATCTAATCCTCCTGTGATCAACTGCCTGACTGATATGAGTCAGTCAGTTAAGTACTCTGAATTTTGGTAACCCAGAGTATTAGTGCAGATATCATGTCATTACTGCACATGCAGCTGAATGGGATGACTAGAATCCTAAATCCTACTAATACCTACATTATAGTTATTGGTGATTATAGACCAAAATGCTGTTGTTTTTTTTGCAGCAAATGTTAGAGGAACAGTGCCTCATTCTGAGAGTTATACTTTGTCCCTTTCTGGCTGAGTTAGCTTAGCACAAATACTGGATATGGGACAACATTGAATCTGGCTCTGTCCAATGGTAACAAAATCTGCCCACCAAAAATTGTGCAAAAATCTGATTTATTTTGTTTTTTAAAATTTACATTTTGCAAAGAGTTTAATGCTGGACTATTTATTGACTGGGCACAGTAAATAAAGTCTCCACTCACTGGCCAAGCCTTCCTGAGATATTCTATTCAGAGTGGGAAATGGATGTGAACTCACAGTGACCCCTCGCCTCTGACCACTAAAATATTATAAGGTTATCCTTGAGTGAGTGTTTGTGCCAAATTTGAGGAAATTCCGTCAAAGCGTTCCTACGATATTGCACGCACGAGAAAAATCAGTTCATCCTTGAATGAGTGTTTTTGCCAAGTTTGAAGAAATTCTCTTCAGGCGTACTTGACATCATGTTCACGAGAACGGGACAGACGGACAACCCGAAAAACATAATGCCTCCAGCTATGCCTTAAATTGGCATAAAATTCGGTTTCTGATTATATTTGAGGGAATAAATAGGTCTTAGATTTGCTGAGCCTTCATAAATTACTAAAGAGTAACAGCATTTTTTTAAAGGTTGTTTTTATGAGATTCAGGGTTACAGTTGGCAGCGAGTTTTTCTCCATTTTTCTCCACAAAGCAGGCAGAACCAACCCGTCTGCTGACTATCTGAAATGTACATTTTGGTCAAACTAAATTATATAATCCCAATTCTTACCTTAATCATAAACCTAATACCTTATAAATCCATCTTTCAAGTGGCGACAACTTACTAAATACGTTGTATTAAATGGGATACAGGCTGCATCTTTGCATCACTGAACTCTCACACACACACACGCACACACACATGCAGCAGCTACCGGGATATGACATTTGCTCAACACTCTCTTACGTGTGCAGAAAAAGTGTCCTTAAGACACACATTCATGCAAAAAAATCACAACCACGGTCGCTGGCCTATTTTCCATATGTAAGTGGGGCACCTACATCCAGCCAGCTGTATTAATGCAAACCTGGGTGTGCTTGTGTTCTCAGCCATCTACACAAATGCAATCTAGTGCTGCAGGTACTCTAACATCATTCACAAGGGCATGATGGCGAGGAGGGAGTTGGAGAAGGCAGCAAGAGAGGTACTCCAGTTTCCTTGGAGAGACAAGAGAGGAGAGTTGGAGGGGGAAATTAGGCTTTGTAGCAAAAGATGAGGTGAGAGAACAAAATACTAAAAAGACAAGAATCCCCACAAAATATGGTCAGCAATTTAAAACAATAAAAGATTCCAAATTAAACGAATAATTACTGTCAGGTAAAATAATCATATCATGTTCAGTGGTTTTGCTAAAACATAACTGTGGACCTAAGTTGCTGAAGTACATTTTTTTATTTAAACTGCTTAAAACTCCATGAAATGACCTCCATTCTAGTGTTGAAGAGGATATTCTGAAAATAAAATACACTCAGCACACAGTGATGCCAACTCTGACATTAAGACCACCAAACCCACCACCGTAGTCAATTTGGAAAATTATTTCTGAAATCATCTCATTGCATCAGAACCATATTTGCACTCTTTAAATAGGGAATCTGAAATTGGTGCCATGGAGCGGTAATGCAAGAAGAGTTTTGAAGAGGAGGGATGAGAGACATTATGTTCAGATAAAAAAAAAGAAAAAAAAAGTGGTGGGAATTCAAGAGAGGTAAAATGGATGAAATGCAAAAATAATTGAAACTAAATGTATGAAGAAAGAGAGCAGGGCTGAAAAGAAAGAACTGGACCTTCCCCTTTCCACATGTTGCCTATAACCAATCTTGAGGTGGATTAATTAAACTGATTGATAGGTTTAGGAACGGCTCATTAACACACACACACAGACATGCAAACCCATGAAATTGGTTAGTAATTGTGCGTGCTCAGGGAACGGTCATGGGTGCTCAAAATCAGTTCACCTTTAGGCGCTGACACACTCAGCATTCACATCAGAGCAACGTCAGAATTGCCACAATGGATTTAGACCTCAGTCTTGGTCTACTGCCATGTACCTGTCCCCAAAGGATATGTCATTATTTAAACTAGCAACTGTAACTGTATGTCACAGACAACAACAACAACAAAAAAGACTTATTACAATGACAGTGTTAGAAAAACACTGATATTCAGACTGTCGGACGAGATTATTCTATGTGACAGTGATTTTGAAATATTCCAAATAAACAACATTTTTGTGGAGGCAAAACAATCTCATAGCAAAATGACTTCTATATGATTTTATTTTACACATATCATAGAAAAACACAATGGAACTTGGGCTTTTTTTTCTCCGGCCATCACATGTAAGCCCAGTATTCACTCGTGCTTCATTCATCCACATAGAAATGTTTTTTTGGCTTGTTAGATGGTAAAAATCCTGTTCCCTCTGTTGCTCTGGCTTTCACATTGTGGATGAAGCATGCAGCACACTTCATATAAGCTAGTTTACTTTTTTTTTTTTTTTAGAGAGAGAGAGAAGTGAGTGATATCTTTTTGGGTGGCTCTACAAACTAAAACACTGAGCTTTAAGCAGCTGCAAGCTGACACTGGATTCTGAAGAGCTACAGATTTAGTTATTTGATTAAGGGCTGAGCACTTAAGCAAGTTTGATTTGATTTAACTTGATGATTGCAAAGATACCGCATATTTGACTGTCTCTTTTCTAAATGCTGGTTTGGATCTGGCTCCGACCAGTGCTCTTGGATTGATTGATCTTTTGTCTGTTGTCTTATTTGTCTTTTTGTTTCCATGAAAGCTGGTGATTTAGGTAAAAAGCTGGCACATGCCGCATATTTGTATTTACAGTAATGACTTAGTAGAGCAGCTGCCATTGCGATTCTGAATTACTACAGCTGCTGCATAAATCTTTTGGCTATTAAACATATACAGTTCAGTAGATTGGTAGAGATTTAAATAATTAAAATACTTAAGGATTTTTTTTTTCAGTTTACAAAGTCTGAAGTTTCTAAACTAACAAACAACAAACAAAGCAATCCTTCCACAAACACATACATGTACGTGCACTTTAAGTATTAATATGCACAGATGCATAGAAGGTACAAATAAAACAGCCACACACATATGCACGCTTACACATGCACATTACATTACATTACATTTCATTTAGCCGACGCTTTTATCCAAAGCGACTTACTCACGCACAGTGATTTGTTTTGACACGATGAGCATCCTGTGGGATGATGGCATCCTGTGGGAGCAAGCCATCATGCATCACCCCAAAAATAAACCTCACTCTAGGGTAGGAGACAAAGGGCATGGACATAACACACAAATGTAAATGCCCATCCAGCTCAGACTAGTGCACACACATACCAGCACAGTCAAAAGGTGAGAGAATGTAAAATGACCAGAGACTACATCCGTTCTCCAACATCATACTGAATCCACATTAGATAAACAACAACACCCAACAGATGCTTAATCTAAATGTCGTATGTCACAACATAGACATTTGTGAGTCATTGTCATTGGAGTAATCAGCACTGATTCACACATCATAAATGTTGAGTAAAATTTGGACGTACAGGAGACTCAGTAATGCCTCGCCTGAAAGACCACGTGCAATTAAAATTAGGAAAAGCAGGTTCAATGAAAAGATTAGCAAGAGCCTCAAGAAAAAAGAAAGTATCAGCAACTGTTGAAAAAAACAGTCTGTCATCATTTCTTTCAGCTAAGTTATCTGTGCTCAGTTACAATGTCCCCACTTGGTAGTTTGAACTGAAGAAGCCTCCTCGATTAAAGGCGCAAACTATTTGTAAAAGTCTAACACTAAATCCAGTCGCATTAATTCAACTGTGTGGGGATGTTCATTAAACCGCAACAACAATACAGGCCACCCGCAGGGTTCACATAAACTGAATGCTGCAAATTAATCTACTGATTAGAAAATTGTACAGGACTCTAACTTTGATCTATGCATCCTAACATTACATTTGCTTAATGTTCAGATAAGGATACTTGTCCATGCAAAGTAAAAGAAAAAATATAGTTGCCTCAAAGCAGCAGCATGTGTTTGTGAATTGTTTTATAAATGGCTCTTTACAAAACAATAGGAGCCTGTGTCCTCCAGGAGGTCGGTCTAACCTGAAGCCAAACAGACAGTTGGAGCTTCTACCAGTGACAAATACTTTACATCAGTAAAGTATTTGTGAAAGTAAAAGACAAAAATAAGGCACGTTTTATCTCTGCAGGCTTTAGCTATGTTGTCCTTGAGCAAGGTCTTTTACATTATTTTTCTTTGGTTAAGCCGTTCAGTGACCAGTAGCTGAACCGGGTAGCTCAAAGATATGAAAGTATATTATTGTGCAAAAGTGCAACAGAGCTTTGCAGAAAAACGGCAAATGCTCAGCTGCCTACATCAGATGAAAACTATGTTACAAATGAAAACAGATCAGACTGCACACATCACATTCCAGTGTCCAAATATTTATGTTTAAAAGAAAACATAGGTTTAAGAAACAATCTGATCTGTCAGATCACCACAGTAAACCCAAACATACACTCTACATTTGAATTCCAAAGCTATGAAACAACTCTACAACCCAGTACTGACATGTAACCAGGTGAATGAAATAAGAGACTTTTTAAGTCGGGCCTATTACTGTTACTTGTAAAAAAAATACATTGCATCTTTAATTTAGGGAGAGGGCTTTCACAACATGAGTAACGCTTTGCAAGAAACAAACCGTTTTTCATCAAATACACCCCGGTTCAGACCACTAGAGGTTGAAAAATGATCAAAGCATCAATAAATTCCCATCAGTTCCTTCGTCAGCATTTGGATAAATGCACGTACACACAAGACACATTCTCACACTCAAACACTGTAAGGATTCTTGGATTGTTGTTGCAGCTGCAAAAGAAAATGAATAGAACAAGTTCACAAAGGTCAGATGTCAAACAGGCCGAGGGAATGTTTACTGTTAAACTGTATTTAAACTCTGTGCGTGCTTTCAGCACACAAGTATGAACGTCCATGACTACTACATTAAATAAAGGATATATTTATGCCTGTGCATGAGCGATAGAGTATACATGCCTGGAGCTTTTAAATTTGAAAAGAAGCAGAAGTGAAGACAGGGTGAGGAAGATGAAACAAGGAAAGACAGAGATGATATGGTGAAGGAACATTCCAATCTGTTTTTTTGGTTTTTTTTTTACTTTAATTTGTATTTATGAATCTTTCTTGTGTGTTAAATGTTGCAATCAAACTATCAATGAAATAGAAAATGAATATCAAGGACTATCATTATTACACAGCTGTCTCTGAAAAAAATCGATTTCTTTTTTTCGAAGAAGGTTCAATTCTAAAGAGATCGGTCATTTTAGCACATGGGGGAAATATTGTTTAAACTCTTTTCTGGCTGGTGCAGAAAACCACCCAATCTTAAAACTGAAACTGCATCCATGTTAGGAAAAGAATGTGAATTTGTATTTAATATTTAGTCTGGGGCTGCAAATATTGATGTTTTGATCAAACAGTCTAGTGAATATTCTGACAGTTCATAGAGTAAATATCAGACTTGTTGGGTCCCTTATAAACTTCACACTTATGATTCACTACCACTTGTGTACCACTTTCCAGTAGTGTGTTCTTAAAAGGGAGCCAAGTTAATGTTTGTGGCAAATGTGAGGAGTAGGATGATGTGAGGTTGCAGTGACCTTGACCTTTGACCTGTGAACACCAAAATCTAATAATTCCATCCTTGGGACCAGCTGAAAAACTTTGAAGAAATTCACCGAGGGTGCTCTTGAGATATTTCACTCAAGAGGGACAGAATTGGCTCTCACTGGTGTGAAGGCATAAAAATCACTTACTTCGACTCTGGGGTAATATCTTCATGGATTAAAAATTCCAAATACAAAAAGTAATAATCAATCCTGTTTGCAGTTCCAGGCGTCTTGTGTGTGGTTACAAATGTTTCTTTTATAAGTACAAAAAAGATATATATGTAATTGTATCCACTTTAAGGTAAAACAAAAAAAGATGAATTCTCCACACAAACATACAGTATAGTAAACTGTAGTTAAGTGAGAACACACACAGACTCTCTGAGTCATAATAATCAAAACCAAGTAACTCCCTGCATACCACACAACTTGACTCCTGTTTGCTTAGTTTGAATTGGGTCGAGGTGAACACTTTGTCTCATCCAAAGCTCTCAGTCCAGGAGTTAGATATTTATCTGGAGGTGTGTAAAACAGAGTAGGCGCAATCACATGATTGTTCTGGGTTTTGTACCCTCATGGTTGAAATGCACTTATTGTAAGTCGCTTTGGATAAAAGCGTCAGTTAAATGAAATGTAATGTAATAACATACGTATACTATCTCACGCATACCTTTGCTCTGTCCGAATTACAACCCAAAACCACTCATGAATAGGTGACGACCTATTCATCTATTTTACAGGACGTAATAAAGAATCCTACGTGTATATTTGTAACAGTGAAGGCCCAACGATGTAGAAGGACACAAACACACAGCAGGTGGCACATCCCAGTCTTATTAGCTGGATGTTTGGAGAAATAATGGATTTCTCTCATAATTCATGCAGAAGTGATTTGATTACAAGGAAATCGGATTGGTCTTAATGAGTATCTAATGAGAGCATGATAATAAGGTTACAAGATGTTCCAGGAAGTAGTACTGAGAGCGTATCCTTAAATCACGCTCACCACAACACACACACACTTGCACACACAGAGAGTTATATACAGTTTGTTTCATCAGCTGTGTCCTGCTTGTTCCTTTGAACAGCCCTTGACGAACTTCCAAGTCTCACACACACACACACACACACACACACACACACACACACACACACACACACACACACACACACACACACACACACACACACACACACACACACACACGCACACACACGTACACACGCGCGTGCGCACACATGCACACAACCCAAATAGACAGGTAGACTCTGAAGTGTTATAATTGGACATATTGTGTATTACCTTCCGGTCATTTGTATTAAAACAGCATTATTTTTTTTTTAACTACCGGGTATTCAACTGACCAGTAAAAATGTTCATGGCCTTAGTATTAAAGAAAAAGTTCAAAATTTGGGGAAATATACTCATTTGCTTTCTTGCAGCAGATTAGTAGAACAAATGTATACCACTCTCATGACTGTAAAATAAATAAATAGCTGCTGATCAGTTTAGTCTTAGTGCCAAGATGGATGGAAGATTGGATGGCCGGATCTTTGGGCCCCCAGTTGGCACGGTATTAAAAAAACAGAAACAAATCTGTCATGGAAATCACTGCATGGGCTCAGAAACACTTTGTGGCTGCATCCACATATGCAGGTTGAAATTCTACCATGCAAAGAAGAAACCATATATAAACATGATCTAGACATGCTGCCACCTTTGCTGAGTCAGAGCTCATTTAAGATGGAGTAAGGTATTAGTGGAAAACTGGTGGTCTGACGAATAAAAATGTGAAATTACTTTGGCATGGGTAGCTTGCACATCTGGGAAGGCACCATCAATATATAGAGATATATACAGGTTTTGGAGCAAGATTTTTAGGGAAGGCCTTGCTTATTTCAGCAAAGCAATGCTAGACTGCATTCTGCACATAATACAAACAGCATGTCTCCATAGTATAACAGTCCGGGTGCTAAAATGTCCTGCCCGCAGCACAGACCAATTGAAAATATTTGCCGCTTCATGAAACGAAAAATACAACAGAGGAAACCCTGAGCTGTTGAGCAGCTTGCCTATATCAGGCAAGAATGGGACATTTCACTGTCAAAACTTTCACTTTTCAAAACTCCACCACAGTTCCAAAACGTTTACAGAGTGAAGAGGTGATGCAAAACAGTGGTAAACATGCCCCTGTCACAACTTTTTTTTTAAACATATTGCTGGCATCAAATTCAATATAAGCATATATTTTTCATGAAACAATATGACTTCTCAGTTTCATCATTTGACATGTTTTCTTTGTTCTATTTTCAATTAAATTCTGATCAGTTGATCCTTGATTCCAAGTAAACGTCCGAACCAAATTTTAACAAATTCCCTCTAGGCTAGGACTAATGGATAAGATGGACATGAGGTCATATTGACCTTGACCTCTGACCTTTGAGCACCAAAATCTATTTACTATTAAATGTTTGTGCCACATTTGAAGAGATTACTTCAAAGCTTTCCTGAGATATTGCATTCACAGTGGGAAATGGATGTAACCTCACAGTGATATTAAACTTTGACCTTTTCCACCAAAATCTTATCGGTTCATCCTTGAGTCCGAGTAAATGTTTGTGCCACAGTTAAAGACATTCCCTCAAGGCGTTCCAGAGATTATTTTTGTTCAAAGAGGGAAACGGATATGAATGTGTCTTTGACCAAAAACAAATATTTTCAGTTCTTCTTCTAATCAAAGTGAATGTTTGTGCCGTGTCGTGTGATGTGAGGCCACAGTAACCTTGACTGATCACCAAAATATATTTAGTTCATCCATACGAACCAAGTGAATCTCTTTGCTAAGTTTCAAGAAATTCATTCAAGGCATTCATCAGATATCATATTCACAAGAACGAGACAAACGGACAGCAACACTGTTTTCACGAATCAGCAAGTTAGCAATGAAAGTCCAATTAGTACATCTACATCAAAGAAAAGAAGTAAAAAAATATTTTTTTTAAAAAGCATGGGGAAGGTCAGCTTGTGGTTCGAGAGAATCCTTTAACAAAATATGCCTGATTTCTGTCTGTTAAGTAAGATTTTTACAGAAAATCCAGGCTTTCAAGGACAGCTGCAACATTGGCCCCCATGGTGTGTTTTCTAGTAATCCTGCAGGTAAAACTGCTGCCACAGAGATATTGCATACTGATCTGTGAGATTAACCAGTATATCATATATGAGTCGCCACAGAGGTTTGTATGATAAATATACATTCATGTTCCGGGCAAAAAAAAATATGCATCACTTTGCTCCTCTTAAAAAGATTAATGGACGGCCAATCCTGCGAATGAGCAAAGATGCATCCAGCACAGTAAAAGGCACATGATCATAGGAGATTGATGTCTTGCGGGTATTTACAAGCTATCACAAACAAAACATGTAAATAGACACGCACACACTCGCAAAAACATGGGGATTGACGCAGAAGGCATTGTAACCACACAGCGTTGCGAGGTTGCCTCTCTGATCTTTTAATTTGCATGGATCAACACTAATCCCCAATCCCACTCATCTCTTTTCCACTCTGGTGACTCTGGTGAATAACGTCCGAGCAAGGCAGGATATGGGCATTAAAGCCAGTTTGTCTCATCCGAAATTTCCGTTCATGCCATCGCTTTTTATATGCATTTGGCTCTGAATGAATTCATATATTTTAAGTGTACAGCATTAATGAGAATAGGAAGATGGACAATCCAAAAACACAACGCCTGTGGCTGGCACCGCAGGTGGAAGAAAGAATGCATTAGAAAACCTTAATATACAACAGCGGCGATTAAATCAGGGTTTTGAAAAGGAAAAATAACAATTAATGAATCAGTAAAAAACAGAAATTGTTTGAATGTCTTTCAGGCCTTCAAATGCAGATGGGAAAAAACGATGACAAAAACAGCAATGAGAGAGAGACGAGCTGAAAGGAAGAGAAAGATGTGTAAAAAGCTGAAGGTGCCTGAGAGAACACAGTAGTGGGTGATGGATGAGAGAAAGATGGAGAGACCACAGATGAAAAAGGAAAAAAAGTGAGGAAAGAGCAATGATTCACTGTTGAGGAGCATGACCCTTCGGCTACAAATTACACTCACAGATACGGACAAACATACAGATTGTTGATTTGGAGGGTGGTGTTGTGGGTGGGTGTAGACACGCCCCATCAGCCGGAGCGTCTGACAGTTTATTACTTAACAAGAACCACAAGGAAGATGAAGGTCAATCCTTTTTTCATCCAGTCTGTCTTCCTCTGCATGTTTACAGCCTACAGATAAATATTAATGCGCTGAAGGTCACAAGACCAAGACATACCTTCTGGTTTTGAAAACATTTTTCTCTTGGGACTTAAGAGAGTATTACACAGTTTTTATCAGCTCAGGACTTTACTAATGGGCATGCACTTACATGCTTTACATATTATTCATCTTCACAGGTTTTTGTCTGTAGCTTTCTTTTAACTGTGCAATGTAGTCATTGTCACAAACATGATCTTTCTGGCTTGTACTCCCCACTGAAGCTGTCCTGAGCCACTAACAGTGGCGCCTTCAGAAAAAATTTTGTTGGGGAGGGGCCAGATTGAGCCAGTGAAAATCTTGGCGAGGCACACTAAAAAGGCTAAAGAGAATAGAGAAATGTCAGACTACACAATTTAACGTGAAGTAGTAAATTGCAGAACATACTTAGCAGCTCTTAGGTTGTTATCTGATTATGATATTCACCTGAGATCAGTCTAGTAAGACTTTACATTCATCATTACAGTACTTCAACATAGTTATTAATCGTTAGCTGATCACAAATATTTCGTTTATGTCCAGCACATCATATTTTACATTATTTACAAGTTTCTTGCTTTCTTTAAATCACAGCCTCAAACCACACTTTTGTTTCAAATGTCACGATTCTAGATGGCTCCGCAGTAATTTGGTGCATTTGTACTCTGTAGAATACAATAACGAATAAAACTAGACACATCTTTTCCCATTTTTGTGAACGCAATATCTCAGGAATTACCTATAGAGACCTACAAATTTGGCAGAAATCTTCCATTTGAATTATGTGAAGGCTTTGCTGATCAGAGGTCAAACGTCAAGGTCAACGTGACCTCATGTTTGTACTATCTACCCTGATTCCATTTCTGTGAATGCAAAATCTCAGGAACGCCTTCAGGGAATCTCTTCAAATTCACTTGGACTTAAGGATGAAGTAAGTAGATTTAAGTATTAAAAGGTCAGAGGTCAAAGCCAATGTGATCCGTACATTCATCCTTCTCTTGTGAATGTGATATCTCAGGAACGCCATATAGGGAATTACTTTAGCACTGGCATCTACTTGGACTCAAGGATGGACTCAATACAGTTTGGTTGTCTCGTAAAACATATTTGTGGTTATAACTCAATAATTAAAATATTTAATAGGATACAATTATTATTATTATGTCCATGATTCAACACGACAACTGAGGGGCCACTGGTTACATTACCAGTGTGTCCATCTGGAAATTGCGGTGATTGTATAGGTCACCACAATTGAAAATTGTGTCAGGACTAAAGTTGTGTATGAAAAATCCATGTTTTAGAATTTTAAGTTGTTTTTTTTGCCGCAACATCCATATTGGTTTGGACTGATATGCACGTAAACTATAACTTGAGTGGTTGAACAGTGAAGAAGTAATTTTAACTTTTTTCTTAAATAGAAAAATATAAAATAATTTCACATGTAAATTCATAATATTTATTATTAGGCAAATTTCAGGAGCTCTTTAAAGTTTGACAGTTTTTCTGACAATGAGGTTTTTTGGAAGCAAACCACAGCAGTTACAGGGGAGAAATTACTTATTACTCAACCCAAAATGATATATTCGTATCTAAAATGCTCCAGACAGGAGCGGCCCACACACACACGCACGCACGCACGCACACACACACACACACACACACACACACACACACACACACACACACACACACACACATAATGGTGTGGGAGGTTGTGTGTCTCAGAGAGACTTTTTGGCCAATTTTGTAAAAGATTTTTGTTATCATTTTTCTATAAAAATCCCCCTAAGAGGTCAAGCTTAAAGGAAAACATACCAATGTTTTTAAATACACGATGACACGCAGTGATCAGAGACCATCTCCTCTGCAGATAAATAATGACTACATAATTCATTCAGATACAGAGTACCCACACCCTCATCCCACAACACCCGCATAACTCAGTCCGACTTCATTTGGCTAATGTGACTGGCACAGTGTGTAAATTACATGGTCTTTGATCACTCGTTCATACCTTCAGATGTGTGTGTGTGTGTGTGTGTGTGTGTGTGTGTGTGTGTGTGTGTGTGTGTGTGTGTGTGTGTGTGTGTGTGCGTGCGTGCGTGCGTGCGTGCGTGCGTGCGTGCGTGCATGTGTATGTGTGTGTGTGTGTGTGTGTGTGTGTGTGTGTGATTTCCATTAGCACGTTAGCCTGTGCGATGTTCTGGCGCCTGGGCACTGAAAATGGTCCATGTGAAATATTCAAACCTCCCAGAGCCAATTAGTATGATGAGAAGTATTTGCCTTGTATGGAAGTTGTGAGGGGGCAAAAGATAAAGGTAGGAGGGATGGCTAAAGGGCTAAAAGGCTAGGAAAAACGAGAAGAAAAGTTACCACCAAACAGACGAGAGGGGTGAACTATGAGAAAATGAAAATGGTCAATGAATATTTTGTAGACGTCCGTTATTTGACTGCTACAACCAAAGTTGTTACCAAATTACCGACAAAGGTACAATGTCTTTGAGGATTTATATAAAGAGTTGCACAAGCATGACAAAATTAACAGGAGGCAAGCAAAAAACAAACGCTGCTGGTTACCATAGTTTACATGGCAACCATTTTAATTCTGCATAGTACCTGCTGGCTGAAAATTATTGGCACAGTTTAAAAGCATTCTTAAAGAGTCAGAACGGTTGGGTGAAACTACCCTGTATCAAGTTAATGGACTGGCTTACCTCCCCATGTTTTTACACAAACAGCTTTTTTTTGTTGTTTAAACGGACTACGTCACAACTTGACTTGTAAATATTAAGAGACTTAGTTAGTTTTTTTAGACTTAAAAAAGATGATCCTGAAGCACCTTTTGGTGCTTTTATGAGCACTGTTGTTGCTTATGAAAGCTGAAAAAAATGTAAACAAACCCTTTGGTGGAATTTGAACCTGAAGTAAAAAAAATAACAACATCAACATCATATAAGACAAAAGATGCGCCCTTAATGTCAGTCAGAAACCAACAGCTGTCATCAAGCCCCTTTAATATACAGTAGACACTTGATTCCAACAACAAGGTCAAACAGGGTTCATGTCCAGGGTCAGCTCACAACATGACACCAAAGTACACCAGATCTTTCACACGTGATGATAAACCACTGGTTCCCAAACTGAGGTCTAAGAGTGAGCTCAGTGAAATGATGAACTGTTAAATGTCAAATCTATTTAATCAGTTTTAAATTAAGCTGGTGAACAAATGTTATGGAAGCTGCTATTGTCATAAGGGTGAAGCTTTGTAGACTAGAGGTGAGTGAGAGTAATGAGCACCTTTTAAGGGGAACTAGATTGTTTTTTTTTATTGAACCCTGGACATGCTTCACAAGTATCAACCGTGTTTGTTTCTGCTGTTAAAACCAGGCTACTGTTGATCAAAAAGGGACCAATTTCCCCTAAGCTGAGACCCATTGTACTGTAAGTAAGTGGGGATGACGTTGACCTTGGCAACAAAAACAGTTCATAAGAATGTCCTGCGAAAAACATCTGTTAAGCAATTTTATTTTTCAACAAAAAGGACAGTCTCATGCGAATTCAGTTGAAGAAAAAGTTTTCATAAATGCATCTGAGGAAAATCATTCAAAATAAGACGTGGAATGAAAAAATTACAATAGTGTGAAAATTATTTTTTCTCAATTCTTGGGGAGGGGGTGAGGGGGTGGAGAGACATTACTTGAGTGTGTGAAGGTTTTGTGGGACACTGGTATGCTGGGAAAACCAGGCTGCCATTAGATGGCACTCTTACTGACGTCAAGTATCTGGCTGAAATATATATATATATATAAAAGACAAACCAGCAAAGAAAATGTCAAATCATTTTGAGAAGTAAAGCAAGAAATATCTGCCGTAGAATTTTATTAAAATGTTCATGTTTCAGTCTAATTATAATAAATAGATCTAAATTGTACAGATCTATTACAAGTACAGTTAGCTTTTTATTAATAATCCGATACTGTTTGATCCACACACAGAAAAACTCAAACAGGCAGGCACACAGATAACAGTTTCTGGAGTTGTAGATGTATTTGGCTTCGTCTCACTGGACATTGGACCCTCTGACACTTACCTCAGGCTCACGGCGACAGTTGTTCACGTTCATTGTTCGACGCAACTTATACAGTACAGCTCGGTTGTATTGCCGTTGTAACCGTGATGTATGCACGTGTAAGAGTAAGTAATCTACAGTACACACTGCAGTGTGATTGTCCAAGACTGACAACAACACTGTAGGGAATCAGAACCTGCAACACCTCTGCATCATAACAGCAAGACTTGTTAAGATCTGGTCAAACGTCTAATATCATGCCAAGAATTTAGAGACTTGGAGACGTGAGCATTGGACACAAGTTGTGTGGGTGGAACGCTGGTGTAATGTCCTTTATTTAGCCTCGAAGCAGAATTTAGGCACTGCTGAAGTCGAGTGTAAACGACGCCTGCACTACCATTTATGCTACAATTTATCAAGAACACATTAATGCTTGTATGCATTAGCGCCGGCACGACAGTCGGAGAGCACTGATGCATCTGCATGTGAAAGCCAGCACTGCAAACACCTCATCCAAAAGTTGATTGACACAGCTGTCAAATACACCTAAAAGTAGCTCACCTACCTCACAAGGTCCCGAAGGAAATTCAGTCATTTTTACCTGATGATACAATGCTGCAGTTGTGTTGATGCGGTTAGTTGTTGTTGGTTTTTTTTCCCTGAAGTGACTTTACCATTGTTTTCACTTGCTAATGTAATATCATAGTCAAACTGTAGTTTTTTTGGGGTTTTTTTCTTCAGTTTTTGGATTTCACTAATTGTAATTTCTTTCTACCAAAAATGAATAAATAAGAAATGCATTATGGATAATCTGGATAATATTGTGTTTCTGGAAAGTTTTGCCTTATTTCCCTTATGCACATTTGACTCCTTATGGATTTTAAAAGCACCACGAAGCTAAAGACAATTCTTAAAAAATGGATGCGTTCTCTGAAAGGACCTTCGTGGCCTCTCGAATACTTGTGTAATTATATTTAATAATCAGGAAAACAAATAAGGCAAACTAGTATCTACTGTACTTTCCCAGGCCTTAAAGACATGGAAACTTCCCTCAGGCTTTTGAACACCATGGTGAACTATTCTGTCGTGTATTTCACAATTTGTAATGAACCATAAGTTACTTTTCTCAGGCAAAATTTGACAACGTTTATAAAAGAGTGCTGATCTTCTGAACATCTGATGGATACATATGCAGAATGTATATTTCAGTGATGAGCCAGTGGGTGCTGCAGATTTTGGTTCTCTACATTATAATTTTGTTTAAATGTATGTTTTAGACCTCCAGGCATTAGAAAAGGTTTTGGCTTTGTTGCAACAAAGCAATTAAAAACATGAACAACATTATGCTGTCTTCTATTAGGTGAAGTAAACCCCAACAACAAATAATATACTGACTTAAATTTGGAGCAGCCACTTGTCTGAATTTAAACTGTAGATATACACTCTTGGTTTAAGATTAAAAAGGTTGGCCAACAAAACAGAGGCATCTAGTTTTGAGTTAATACACATATTTTCTTTCTTTGTGTCACGATTGCTAATAGTTTTAGGCTACAATTGTTGCAATGTTTTTGACTGACAGGGTTTTTCTTCATGTGTTTATTCTCCAGTCCGTTGTTAGTTCTATACTGCATAGCATACTTTAAGCCACAGAACAAAATTTTGAAAATAGTTTAGGTTTTTTTTTTTGTTTACAGTAAATGTGAATAACACTATCAGCTGTATGCAAAAAAAAAAAAAAAAAAAAAAAAAAGCCTAAAAAATATACTCGCATTTTCTTTGCTAGCAAAATTGTCTATTTTTCCTTGTCAAAATGTACTAGAACTTTTACAGAGCATGTTGTAAATGTGGAAGCTTTTTAAGCTTTCTAACGCTACTGCCGACTGTGAATCTGAAGGCAGAATTATTTATGGCAAAAATGAACTATTAACAAAGTCTTTTAGCACTTGGCAACCCATCTCTACTTCAAACACTGGCGGATTAAAAGGAGAACTTTTTGACTTCGCGAGTCTCCCTCATCCGTCCCTCTCCTCTAATATACAACATTTCATTGTTATGCTGTTATTCTTTGTTAGAGGGCATTTCCTTTTGTGGGTTTGACTTTTGGCCAGATCTGCATTAGTTTTAAGTTAGTGTCTTAAGTCAATTATTCTTCTAATCATTTTTCTACAATCTGTGTGCGGCACCGGTTCCTGTACCGCGAGGGCGAGTGAGCTGTCCAAGGGCACTAATCCCATCTTCAAACAACTGCAGGAACTAAACTGTGCTGGTGGTATCTCAGACTTAAATTGGCACATTTTATTTGATCTTTCAGAGGTCCACTCAGAAATGTGTTTTGCCTTTTTGAAGAGCAGTCATTAACAGTTAATTTGTTATTTTGTCAGGATTTATTGTGATGTTGTCATACCAACGTGTACAGGTAGTACCACTCATTCAGATTTAAACAACCAAGATCATTACAGATTTTTTTTTTTTTTGGTCGTCAGTCATATATCAAAACTCTGTATTTTTTTTTTTATTATGATAAAACTTTTCTATCAACATTAAAATGTAATATTTCATGGAAACTAATGCCTCTTACAGTACTTTTTTTTTTCTCTCTCAGCCAGCTTTTCAAACTCTGATATAAACGTGATATTCAATCTGTACTTTACTAATGAAGAACAATGGCAGCAATATAATAACAGTTACGTTTCTATAAATTAGTACCCGAATGAACCAGTTCTGTAAAATATTCAGAGACTTACGTCAACCCATAACGTCCCACTTTATGAAGATTCTTGTGACATAATCTCTTGGCTTTTATGTTCCCATGTCTGAGTTTCTGAGCTGTGCTGAAGTTTGTGGGAGGCCTGAGGTTTCCACTCAGCAAATCTGACTCAGTCTTTCGGCTGTCGTGTTGGTTTAAATTTGCATTGGGGCTACTATATACTATTGTGTCTGTGTGGTAAAAAAAAACACAACAATGCGCTTAAAAAAGATTACGTACTTAAATGTGAACCGTGTCAAGTGTACATACTGTGACTATGTGTACATGTTATTATAGTACTATATTATTAGTACTACATTGTGTGTATTATTAGATTTGGACATTAAAAAAAAAAAGAAAAACAGATAGAAATTCAAATATTTGAACTCTTGGAGGAGCACTTGATTTATCTTGCAGGCCACTCATGAATGTCCTAAAATGGTGGTGGTGATGGTGATGGTGGTGGTGGTGGTGGGAGGGGGGAGGGGGGAGGAGGAGGAAGGGGGGTGACTTGCAACATCACAGGTTCAACTGTGGCTCATAAGCTTTGGCACATATCATTCCCTCATTCACGTCATTCGCTCTTTAGTGTAGCACATAAAAGTCAAAAGTGGAAACAGAAGATAAATAAAGCGCCCCTGTGTTGTTGTTGTTTTTTTTCCCTAATATTTCTTTTCAAATATTTCAATTGAATCCATCTTATATTTGTCCTGATTTGAGCGGTAAAAAGGCACTGAGCTAGGAATACTTTTCAGTCCTACATATACTTCCTGCAATGAAATGAAGTTGTTGTTGGTTACAGATTGCTGTGGGTTAGAAGCAGACAAGGCTCTAATATCAGCTAGCATTTTTGGCATTTGTCCTTTGATGACTCCTTTTCAAAACAAACCTCTGTGTTTGTGCCTCTCATTTGTCTCATCCCACTTCAACCCTCCAGTCCTGCGTTGATGGTTCCAAATGTTACAGGCAGCAGATGTTAGAAGGATGGTTGGTAAAGCATGACATGTTATAGGGACAGTTGCACGGGGAGGAAGGGGAGCTGCAATGTTCTTCAACTGTGGTCTTCCCTGTACAAGAGGCCATGATGCACAGCAGACATTTGTGACAATGGTGCCATCTTCCAAAAGTTCCTACAACTTCCTTCATCTGCACCCACTGTAATGGAAAGTGAACTGGTTCTATTTGCCGTCAGCAATTCCATTGCTAATGAGTGCAACACAGGTCACGTGTATGGTCTCTCTCCAGGTTTTCTCCAAGTACTGTTATGTGCAGGCCTCTGGTCAGGGTATCGTATGTGAGCGAGGACCACAGGAGACAGCTAGATACAGGTCCAGAGCTGAGCAATGCAGCTAGATCTTTAAGCTTTATATTAAGGTTTCTCTGCTAATCGATTCCATCAGTACACTTCCTCTGGGAAAGGTCCATGTGAGACGAACTCAGTTGCTGTTCCTTGAGTCTTTTGAACCATATCTCCCTCGCTCAGGGGAGACAAGAGAGAGCATGTTGTTCTTTTTCACCTATGATGAAAGCATTTCCTTAGTTTCATTCATAGAAGCCATCCCACAGGTCTGAATCCAAGTTTTTACATAACGCATTTGCATATCCAAAGATCTGTATAATTGGACTCCTGCATGTTCAATGGGTTCAAGTCCAGTCACTCACATAACGAATATGTGCGTAACCACGTCTGCGTGTGGGATCTACAAACTTGTTTCTCTTAGAAACATGGTCCCAATGCTGTAGGAGACTTTCCTCATAGAGGCCGGGGGAGCGGAGCGAGAGCTGGTCAGTGAGGCGTGGCTGTGGGACGTCCCCGCCTCCAGGAAGTAACATGTCCCTGGGATCTCTTTGGGAAAATTATCTGGGAGCTCCAGCCGTGAACGAGGAACAAAAGAAAAAGAGCGATCGTCTTTCAACAATCTGTTGAGAAGAGAATAGAAGAACTTTTATTATAGAGTACTGTAAAAAAAAATTAAAAAAAAATAAAAAACTGCAACAAGGTAAGGTGTAACGGTATTTAAGTAAAAGAAAATTACACCATATGATTGTCTACTCGTTACACTAGCAAGAAAAGACAATTACATCTTATTTTTTGTCTTTGTGAGCATACATACTCCTCAAACTTGGTTACTTGTATGGACGTAAGTTATCGTTTATCTATAACTATAACTTATTTGATCTACTGCTACTCATTTCCTTGTATTGACCCATGTTGTGTGTATGGACTTGGCGAGCTGCACACAGCTTGCCCTTCTTAGGGATCTATAAAGTTTATTAGGTGTGAATTGGAATCCCATTATACAGTGGTGTGAAAAAGTGTTTGCCCCCTTCCTGATTTCTTTTTTTTTTTGCATGTTTGTCACACTTAAATGTTTCAGATCATCAAACAAATTTAAATATTAGTCAAAGATAACAGAAGTAAACACAAAATACAGTTTTTAAATGAAGGTTTTTATTATTAAGGGAGAGAAAAAAATCCAAACCCAAATGGCCTTGTGTGAAAAAGTGTTTGCCCCCTAAACCTAATAACTGGTTGGGCCACCCTTAGCAGCAACAACTGCAATCAAGTGTTTGCGATAACTTGCAATGAGTCTTTTACAGCGCTGTGGAGGAATTTTGGCCCACTCATCTTTGCAGAGTTGTTGTAATTCAGCCACATTGGAGGGTTTTCCAGCACCAACCACCTTTTTAAGGTCATGCCACAGCATCTCAATAGGATTCAGGTCAGGACTTTGACTAGGCCACTCCAAAGTCTTCATTTTGTTTTTCTTCAGCCATTCAGAGGTGGACTTGCCGGTGTGTTTTGGATCATTGTCCTGCTGCAGAACCCAAGTTGGCTTCAGCTTGAGGTCACTAACAGATGGCCGGACATTCTCCTTCAGGATTTTTTGGTAGACAGTAGAATTCATGGTTCCATTTATCACAGCAAGTCTTCCAGGTCCTGAAGCAGCAAAACAGCCCCAGACCATCACACTACCACCACCATATTTTACTGTTGGCATGATGTTCTTTTTCTGAAATGCGGTGTTACTTTTACGCCAGATGTAATGGGACACACACCTTCCAAAAAGTTCAACTTTTGTCTCATCAGTCCACAGAGTATTTTCCCAAAAGTCTTGGGGATCATCAAGATGTTTTCTGGCAAAAATGAGACGAGCCTTAATGTTCTTTTTGCTCAGCGGTGGTTTTGGTCTTGGAACTCTGCCATGCGGGCCATTTTTGCCCCGTCTCTTTGTTATGGTGGAGTCATGAACACTGACCTTAACTGAGGCAAGTGAGGCCTGCAGTTCTTTGTATGTTGTCGTGGGGTCTTTTGTGACCTCTCGGATGAGTCGTCGCTGCTCTCTTGGGGTAATTTTGTTCGGCCGGCCACTCCTGGGAAGGTTCACCGCTGTTCCATGTTTTCTCCATTTGTGGATAATGGCTCTCACTGTGGTTCGCTGGAGTCCCAAAGCTTTAGAAATGGCTTTATAACCTTTTCCAGACTGATAGATCTCAATTACTTTCTATCTCATTTGTTCCTGAATTTCTTTGGATCTCGGTATGATGTCTATCTTTTGAGGATATTTTGGTCTCCTTCACTTTATCAGGTAGGTCCTATTTAAGTGATTTCTTGATTGAGAACAGGTGTGGCAGTAATCAGGCCTGGGTGTGGCTAGAGAAATTGAACTCAGGTGTGATAAACCACAGTTAAGTTGTGTTTTAACAGGAGGGGGCAAACACTTTTTTACACAGGGCCATGTGGGTTTGGATTGTTTTTTCTCCCTTAATAATAAAAACCTTCATTTAAAAACTGCATTTTGTGTTTACTTGTGTTATCTTTGACTAATATTTAAATTTGTTTGATAATCTGAAACATTTAAGTGTGACAGACATGCAAACAAATTGGAAATCAGGAAGGGGGCAAACACTTTTTCACACCACTGTATGTACTGGTGTGCATATCCGTTGCCTAATCTGTCTAATAGCATAGCTTTGATTAGATCCATCACAGCAAACATAATTAGTGATTAGAAATACAAGCCAACTGGTGGGACTGGGATACAAAGTCAGACAAGATGGCAGATATTTATGACCTCAAATGATGCGCACATAATTAAATGTCGAACAGGTTGAATCCCGCCCCAAATAGAGATCACTGAAAACCTGTCATGACTATAAAAAGAAGACAGATTACTGTATGATACTTTATGCCTTTGTGTCTATGCACATGTGATGTTTAGTGCAGTTACTTACTGATAAGTTGTAGGACTAACGTTGATACACCTGGGATGGCTCCCCGATTCAAACTTGCTGGCCAGCGTCACATTGTTCCCGAACAGGCAATAACGTGGCATTTTCACCCCGACCACACCTGCCAGCACTGAACCCGTGTGGATACCGATCCTCAGCTGAAGGAGAGACGGAGGAAGAAGGTGGTGGGATACGGTCGTAGAGGGGAAAAGAAGAGGTAGAGCGGGAGAGACATCAGAGCCATGATATCCAGCAGGATGCAAAAAGTCAAATTTAAACAGTATTTGAAGAACATATTAGAATACATGCAGTTGGCTTGGAAATGGATGAAGCTGCTGTTGTTACTGTATCTTTACTTAAGTATCTGTCTGCATGACCACGACTTTTTTTCCCCATTTCGTAACTCTTCATTTCTTGGCGCTGTATGTGTATTTAGTATGATTGCTATGTAGCCATCAATAAAGTTTAACCAAGAGCTGAAACAAGTGTTTTGATTGATTAAGTGTTTAAATCACTTCATTTCCTGAATGCAAAAAAATGGGTTTTGGTCTGTTGGTTGGAAATTTCCACATCCCATGTTAAACTCTGGGGAATCACTATTGGTTTTTTTTTCACTGTTTTCTGACATTTTAAGCGTAAAGATAAGAGTCAGCAGATGCTTCCGCTGATAACGAATATAGTTGTTCAGTTACGGCCTTTGTTTCATGTCCTCTAGGATCTGTAAGCAATGTGAGCAAACTCCTGTGGTTTGTGCCGGAGTATAACCCATCCTGGCCTCTAAAATGACATAATAAACATACCTGGCAGTGCTGTGAATGTTCATAAATTACATCTCCCTGCTGAACAGACCTCACGCCATTGATTCATGTGCTGTCTACCCTGCAGTATAAAGGCTATCTTGTTTTTTTAACCAGAAGTGCTGCGTGCGCATCGATCTGATTAATTGAAATTGCATTGTTGCAAGCACGCTCCCAGATGAGTGGAGATGTTATTGTCTCAAATGTTTCACATTTTTTAGAGTGATGAAAATCTGAAAAAATAGTACAAGTGTGAGAGGAAAATCAATCAAATAAATGATTGATTCCATCTCCCCTTGGTAACAGATATATGGCAGCAACATGGTGCTCATAAAATAATCCGGCCGAGATATGAATCTATAAATGGCTGGAGGCAGAGTGAGCGCTATCAAGCCGTTGTTGCAATTCTCAGACACCCCAGCGGCTATTGACTCCTGCAACTTAAGAAAAAGTCCTCATATACGGTGATGTGCGGCACGCATGCGCACGCACACACACACACACACACACACACACACACACACACACACACACACACACACACACAAGTACACACAAACGCACACAAGCGTCAGCGGAACCCAGTATATTTCTAGCATCTACTTCAGCATCTTGTCACCTTGGTAACCAATGCCACAGTGTGCATTCCAGCACACTGCACCGTAGTCATGGCAACTACAGGCAAGGGACAGACAATGGGGGGGGGGGGGAGAGAGAGAGAGAGAGAGAGAGAGAGAGAGAGAGAGAGAGAGAGAGAGGAGAGAGAGAGAGAGAGAGAGAGAGAGAGAGAGAGAGAGAGAGAGAGAGAGAGAGGGAGAGAGAGGGAGAGAGAGAGAGAGAGAGAGAGAGAGAGAGAGAGAGAGAGAGAGAGAGAGAGAGAGAGAGAGAGAGAGAGAGAGAGAGGGAGAGAGAGAGAGAGAGAGAGAGAGAGAGGGAGAGAGAGAGGGAGAGAGATGGAGAGAGAGAGAGAGAGAGGAGAGAGAGAGAGAGAGAGAGGGAGAGGGAGAGAGGGAGAGAGAGAGAGAGAGAGAGAGAGAGAGAGACACAAAATAAACCTATAATTAGATGGCGAAACCTTGACAGCAGGAGGAGAGATAAAGAAAATGGAAAGAGACAGAAAGCGGAGGGAGAGGGCTGCTAGGTGCATGAGTGTGACCTATTTTCGTAGCTAAACTGCACACAGATGGCGGTACACTGGTCTGTCCCCACAACAGACTACCACACACACACACACACACACACACACACACACACACACACACACACACACACACACACACACACACACACACACACACACACACACACACACACACACAAACAAATCTGCATCCAGCACCCACTCTCCTCTTTATTTTTCGAAGTCCTACAATACAGACACAGTAACAGTCATGCACTCCTTCCCCATGCTTTTCACTATGAGTCAGCATCCATAGCGCCGGCCCTCAGCGAGCCAAAGAGCAAATGGCGCAGCAGCACAGGCAAACCAATCACACTCTCGCCTTTCTGGACAGAAAGATGTGGTAGATAGATCTGGACCAGAGACGGAGAAAAGGAGGTGTTGTGACAGACCGAGCTGAATGTAACGCTGCAGTCAACAGAGGCGATGAAGGTGTTGATGCAACTGTTCGGTCATTTTGGTAGATGTAGTTTGCGGTACTTTTGAATTTGACTGTACTCTACAGAGAAGAGGTACCAGCACTCACTGACATACGTGGCTTGGACTAAATGT
The DNA here is from genome assembly GCF_029030835.1 of Brachyistius frenatus. Lineage (NCBI taxonomy): Eukaryota > Metazoa > Chordata > Actinopteri > Embiotocidae > Brachyistius > Brachyistius frenatus. The sequence goes on from NW_027210600.1 coordinate 9,504,705, forward strand.
TAGAAACACCTCTCAGGATATCACAGAGCAATTTTCAAGAGCACCACAAAATATACAGCCTCCAAAATTACCACAAAGTTGTATCACCGCCGTTTTAAAACAGTCTCCAACAAAAACGGAACAATATCCCCTTCCTGTTAGCGGGGGGCCATCGTATTCGAATACATTTGTTTTAGCTAAGTGGTCCTCATAAACTGAAACCTTCCTTTTAGCTGTTGCAAAGACACGTTAAGTACACAGTCAAGCAAAGAAAGCCCAAATTTTTGGGGGGATTTTTAGTGCCGAAACAATCAGTAAATTGATTAGTCAAACATGAATAAATGGTTCAAAGAAAAGTGCCAAACAGCAGCTGAATTTTTAGCCATTCTCAGTTTTTAAACATTAGAAATTGAATATGGTTGGAGTTTGGACAAGCCAAAGATGTCACCATGGGTTCTTGAGAAATAATGATCGGTACATTTTTGGCTGTTCAACTGAAAAATGACAGAATAACAAATAATCCAAATGATCATTATTTGTGTCTGTAAGGGTTTTGGAGATCTTACATTTAAAAAAAATTTAAAAATTTAAAAATTAAAAAAAAAAAAAAAAAAAAGGTTATTGGCATCTTCTCGTGTCTTACTTTGTTGATGTTTAATTAAATTAAAAGTAACATTTTTAGCAACAATAACTTAACAATAATTATAAGTATTTATATGTAACTAGATGTAAGCTCTTGCCCATATAGTAGTTACAGTACTATTGTCTGTTCTGCTTCTATGCTCCACAAGTTTCTTTGATGGCTTAAAATCAGCACGTATGGAGAAAAAAAAAAAAGAGAGAAAAAACAAATTGTGCATTGTGTTCACCGCGGAGCTGGAGCTTCTGGCAACAGCAGGATGAACACATAGTCAGAAAAAAGTGATTAAATCCAAACCGCTGTGAACACAAGCCTTGCTCTCAGAGTGTAGAGCCGAGCTTCGCCACAGTTTTACGGTGTTTTTGGTCAGAAAGTCATTGAGGTTTGGGAGCAGTTCCTATTGCAAGCACTACATCCCTCAGATCCACACCCGCTCACCTCCTCATACGCCCTCACGCACCAACAGCACACACACACAAACAGAAGGATTGTGCTTTTGGGCCTGAAGTTGAAGCAGTAGTACAGATGAAAACAACTTATGTTAGTTTCTCTCTTGACATCTCACTCCTCTATATATTTTTCTGTGTCCCTCTCTCTCTCTCTCTCTCTCTCTCTCTTTCCAGTCTCACTCTCACTAAACATTTTCTCTCTCAGCTCTCATGCTAGTTTGCATAACAGTGCAACATTGGCTGGAGCTGAGTGCACTCACTGAACAGCATTTGTCATGCTGAAGTGCTGAGTATCTCTATAACTCGTCTTTATACCAGAATGAAGTGAAGAGAGATTTAAAAAAAAAAAATTAAAATTAAAGAAAAAAAAAAGGAGGACAACAAAACAAAGAGTGCAAAATACAAAAGAGCAGAACCATGATAAAACTCTGGAGGAAAAACAAGAAAGAGACTGAGATGGAAAGTGAAAGAGGTGAGCGAGAGAGGCTGCACAGGAAAGAGTGAGGGGAAGAGAGGAAGAGGAGGAGACAGATGAAGAGGGGAAGAGGAAAAACACAGAGAAAGTGGAAGATCAAGAGTGCAGGCCAGAAATGCTTGGCAAGGCCTTTCTATTTTGAGACAAATGGACAATGTTGTGAGAGCAGCAGCACACAGAACAGTGTCCTGTCTGTTATTCAGCAGCTCTCCGTCTCAGCTTCTCTAGGACATTTTATTCCTGTCTGTGACATGCACATATGTTTAATATGTCAAAACCAAAATACGTCAGTGGCCAAACAATTTATTCTGCAATGTTTTCTCGTACATAAAAGCAAACAAAATCATGTCAACACACCATGTTGCACTGTTAAAAAGATGATTCTGTGTTTCTCATCGTCGGGTAATTCTATAAAAAGACCAAAGACAAGGATGTTTTAGTCTCAACTTTCTGAATTACCCACGTCTGTGACACTATGTTTATGGCTTCTGAAGATATAAAAACTAATATCTAGCTTCTTTTTTCTTTTTTTTAAAGGCTCATTTATTTCTTTAAACAACAGAGCAGTGTAGATTTTAAGGAATGTCACTAAACCATAGATATACTGTGTGTTTGTTGGGGGATATTGTTTTCGATCGATTATTTGATTGTTCGGAGTAAAAGAAAAATGTCATTCTACTGTCTCATCCTGCAACATGACTGAAATGACTGACAGCAAAAAGAGAAACAGAGCATGACGACAATGACGTTGTTCTGAATTGTGTTCTGCATTACTGCTACTGTATTTATGCTTCATTGGGAAAAAAACAAAAAATTAAAATGTAACTTAGACTACTGTAGGCAATAACTTTGACTATCTTTATAACACTGCATGTAATCACCCGAGCCAGCAAACCTACGGAGGCATCCTGAGAGTGTTGGGTGACCTTCACAGAGGCTGGACTAATAAATAAGTTACATCCTGTGTTCCCTTTTTATTCTACTGAATTAACAGGAGAGGATTTAAACTCAATTGTACGGCTTCCCTCCCTACTTAATATACTCATCTTGTTTTCTGCACAGCTGATTTCCTTTCTCGATCTCTCTGAAGTCATACACAATTCAAATGGCATTATTTTAAATAAAGTAACGTCAGCCAACTCCAGAGGTACATAACATGCTGTCAGAAACACGTTCACAGCTGCCATGGATTTAAAATTCATTCGTCTAAACAACGAATCCGAGCAATACTCCCTGATAATCCTCTGAAGTTGGGTCAACTCTCACAACATCAGCTGCAGATAATGTGATGAAAAGCAAACAGTTCTACCATTATTTATTTATTTATTCATCTCACCGTCCATGTTGTACTGCAGCTGATACAGTATGTGGGGCACATGCTTTACCTTGAGCAAGAGAACTGATTTAAATCTCCATTTGCCAACATGAAAAAAAAAAAAAATGTGCACACCACTGTTGAGGACTATAGGTGAGATACAGCAAATGTATGTACAAGACCTAACAAACTACGGACAAGAGTTACAATGTCATCAAGCAACACTTGGGAGATGATGGTGTAGGCTCAGATAAATGATCTCATTTCATATCGACATGACACAAAATAGGAAAATGGAAAGAGAGGAAAAAGGAAAAGAGGACATCACTGTTGATTCATGCAGCTGGCGGGTAGAGAGAAGTACAACTCAAATACAGACAGTGTTAAGGTGCACCATGTCTCTTGCCTTATTTTATAAAAAATAAAAAAATAAATTAAAAAAAAACACACTCTAGTCAACCATTAGCACCAGAGACTAAAAATAACTCCTCTCTGCTCCGCAGCATCTCTCACTCTTACGTTTCTCTGGCCAATTACAACTAATGGAAATGGATTTTTTTTTTTTTTAAATTAAAGATAAAATAATCACAGTATTGTAGAGTAAGCCACTTGATTATAATACTATGAATTTTCTGGATTTCCAAACACTGGGATGACAAGTGCCAACTCACATTTAACGCAGCATCACAGTGTGTGTTTTGTAAATGTTATGTCTTTACTAAAATGTACAGAGCTTATTGCATAGAAATATGATTGTTGTTGTTCCAAAAGGCTTTGGGAATCCCAATCATACGCCAAGTAAATATTTTGGCAATGCGTAGTAGATCTCACTAGCATCTTTAAAAAAAAAATTATTCATTGTTTCAGTTTTCTGTTTCTGGCTTTGGTTCTGTTCTTCATCAGATTTTCACAAAGTATTGCTTCAAATTATGCATTTGTGTAGTGAAGGTCAAGCACAAGTGTTGATAGAAATGTTCAAGGACACTGTAAACTTCACCAAGCTACAGATACAGTGTATTTGCTTTTTAACCACATCTATGTTGTGAATGTTGTTGCGTCATACTGGAGGAGTCCACTAGAGGGCAGACCAGAGGGCTAAGAGTATAAATGAAAGTCTGGATTTGCATAATGTAAACAATAAACATAGCAACATTATTGTGTTATATTGCTGAAAATTGGTGTCAGTGAACCGGTGATTTTAAAAATGTGTTTAGCCAGCGTGGTGTTTTTAATGACTGGCACAAAACATTTTCTCCCACGTGTGGTTGTAACACTCCCGGATTGTTTTTGCCGGTTCCAATGTCAACATGTAAAATTATACTGATCTCACACCATCAATTTTGACATGAATATTTGACACAGATGCAATGACACATCATACACATGCTGACTTGGTCATGAACTTGTTGTCTAAACCTTCTGCCAATGTTGTCGCTGCTTTGATGCCAACTAAACCTCGCATCCCCCATTCAGCCCCTGCTGGTTCATGTGTGTATTGTATCCTACTGACGCATTGCATTCATTTCTGGGGATGTGCACAACCAACGCTCCAAACGGACCCAGGGTACACAAAGCAGCCGTTATGCATATATGCAACGGCACAGTAAAAAACAAGTACATCTCCAGCCTTAGAATATTAGACCTATGAAGCCAACAGTGGCCCTATCACAAGGAAAAAGTCATGTATCTAATGAATATGGCCATTTTTAAAGTGTCATGTAGTCACTATGGTTAACATGGCCACGTGTTAGAATATGTGAATATCTATGCACTTAATTAGGGACACCACTTTGTCAGGAAAAAAAAACCTCCTGGATTTTTACAAGTTGATAAAGGGCAAAAAAAAACAGCCTAATCAGCAACAATCAGGCGCTAAATTGTGACTGAAACAAATCTCACTATGGATCTTTGGATCATTTTAAGTTTCTAACTAAGAGTTTTAACTCACAATTTACTTTGTATATCTAATATATATATATATATATATATAAAACAACCCCGGGTTTTACACATGCACTTGTAAAACATACAGGAGTCAAGGACAAACAATGTAGTAACAATAAAGTAAAGTTCGAGACAGCGTTCTGTGCCGAAAACAAATGAATGTCAGTGTACAGACAAATTAAATGTAAACTATATATGGTTCTGGATGCAAAAGAGGAACAAACATACAGATCCCTGCACACTGTTAACAAGTCATGAAGCCACAACCTCAGGAAATAAATGCACCAAAATCATCAGCTATGGATCCAAGTTACTCTCAACGACCACACAGCAACTTTAACAACACAAAAACATCGCAAACCTTACCCAAACTTGATCTACTTTTCTAATTGTGTCGCACGCCTGCGTGGTGGAGAATGTATGAACACTCACCTTGATAGGTTTCCCATCAGGTGTCAGCACTTCCTCAGAAAGTTCCATCATCTTCAGAGCCATGTGTGCGATTGGTTTTGCATGACTATCAACCTTCTTATGAAGTCCTCCGGCCACACAGTAGGCATCACCTATTGTCTCGATCTGTATGAGAAATGGAAGAAGAGGAGCAGGAACCGCAGTGAGTGAATCATTTCAACGCTCGGTGTGGCTGTGAGTATGCGCTGATACCTGAAACCAATATAGCTTCTGAGCAGTAGAAAATTAAAAGCACTCCTTCGTTCCTCATGTAATCGAAGAACTATAGTATCTTTTCTGTTTCTGTCTCTGTCTACATCCTTCACAATAAGAGTTGGTGAGCAATGAGAGAATCGGTGTACCACTTACACCACTCTGCACTGCTTCTGACTCTGAGAAGCTTCAGGCCCAAACATAAACAGAACGAGCATTTCACCTTATTCTCGGCGCCAATTTGCAAACACACACCCCGAAGTTCACTGAACCGTCACTTTACCTTCACCGTGTATTTGTCAATAGCCCATAGTCATAAAACCTCAAACCGTGTCGAATGTCTTTATAGTCAGTTAAACATTATACAGAGTTTTACAAAAGGTATAACAGAAAGGTTTAATTCATTTGATTTTCTTGCAAGGAAGTATGAAAAATATGAAATGCTTGACAAATTGTATTGCAAATTTATATCTGCTAAATGGCAAAAATAAAGCTGTCCAACATGATGTATAAAAACTTTTGGTAAAGGGATATCACGATGTTCTTATTGACAAAAGACCACCACAGATTTGGTCTGTTTCAGTTAGTATAAAAAAAAAGTTAATGGTGTGGTAGGTAGAGATGCTTGAATCAACTTAACCAAATATAATTATGCCCAAAAGACATTTTCTGTATTTATGTTAAGTTCCTTTCAAAAGTATTTGTGGTAATATAGTTGACAAGGCAAAACAGTAGGAATTGTTGCCTGAAGGGTGCATGGCTGTGCAATTTTTATGCAGCTGTTACTCTGTTTTCATATTTATTTATTTTTTAAAGCTTTTCCAATAACACTGGGGGAGGTTTTATCCTCAAGTATTCTGATTCTGTAAAACTAAATGGTGTAAAAAGCTGTTTCCAAAACTGTGCCAGCAGCTACATTCACGTCTGAACTAAGGTTTGAAATATAAATCCAGGTAGTTCATAGTCCCAGTTTACTATGTCAGAGTTTGCAGCAGTAGCAGGTCCCCTTGTTTAAGACTTAGCACGTGATTAAAGCAAAACAAGAGCAGCCTCTTCCATGGATGTGTCGCCATATATCCAGATGAAGGAGTGAGCGAGGTGTCATCATGACAGCTGACACAATCTTAGAAAAAAAAAAAAAAAGACAGCAAAAGAGGAGAAAAAGAAAAAACTAGGCAGACCAACTGCTCTCATTAAGGCCTGCCACCGGCTAAATCCTTTCGACAGTAACCATGACAATGGCGACATATGGGTGATTCAATCTCCTCACCATCGTCCTCCTGTTGCTGCTTTCGTTTCGACACACTAACTCTTCCACTGCTACACACATAAACCCTCTGACACACAGCCAATCTCTCTACATTCCTCTCTGTATTGCCTCCTTAATTTGTCCATATGTGACATTTCTGAGAGATAACGCAGGAAAAGCCTTCTTTTTTTTTCTTTTTTTTAATGGGAAAGTGGTGAGCTCGTGTTGTTGTCACACTGGACGAGGTGGCGAGAAAGAGAGGGAAGATGATGACAACGGTGATGATGGATGGAGAGAAGCAAAGAGGTAGAAAGAGTACCAAAAAAAAAAACAACAACAACAAAAAAAATAATAATTTAAAGAATAGAAAAACGGATCTGGTAGTAGAAGAGTCAGGATGGGAAGAGAGGAGGACAGCAGACTACAATGACAACTGTAACTAGGCCCAAAGCTACTCTGTCAGATGGACAATATTGACACATCTTTGTTAAGCTCTCACAGACCGGCCATTAATCAGTTACTTTTTCCACAACACATGTACACCCAGCACATACACACATACACACACACACATACACACACACACACACACACACACACACACACACACACACACACACACACACACACACACACACACACACACACACACACACACACACACACACACCCTGTACACAAAGACAGTGACACACCCCGGGAAGGTTTAGCTGGTTTAACTAGTGGAAGTGAGGCCTTCAACTTTCTGGGAATCTGTTCCTTCATAGAAGCAATTACAGTACGTTACGCTCATTCTACACACGTCAGACAATGAAGCCGTTACGGCCTCTAAGCTCTCCACCTCTCCCGTCGAAGTTTGTTGAGAGTTTGGAAAAACCTCTCTCCGGCATCCGGACTCAACAACATGAAGACGGCGCACATCTGTCTGTCTACTGACCTTGTAAACATCCAGGATGCCACACTGGTAGTCGAAGCGTGTGTACAGTTCGTTCAGCATGGAGATGACTTGCATAGGCGTGCACTGGGCACACACAGCAGTAAACCCCACGATGTCCGAGAACAGCATGGTGACATCATCAAATTTGCGAGCGGGCACGTTCTGACCCTGCCACAGTTTCTGTGCCACATCGCCGGGAAATATGGAATAAAGGAGATCCACAGTTCTCCTCTTTTCCTCCTCCAGTGCCTGATGAGTCCGCTCTAGCGTGGCCTGGGAGAGGAGAGACAGAGAGGTCGAGGTTGACAGCGATGCCGAGAAGGCGGGAGGAAATTAAAGCTGCCGGTATACACGCATGTATTTGTGATGTCTTTTTCATTGTGTATCTGTATATGTGTCTGTGGGTGAGCTTCTTAAGGCCAAGTCTGATGCAGCGCCATACAACTGGCCAAGCAGGCAAGTTGAGTAAGATATCGTTATTTAGAACGGTGGCCTGGGGGAGTAGTTGCAGTGAGAGAGCGATGCATCGAGCGGATGCATAGGATTGGCTTGCTTAAGGGTAGTTTGAAAGCAAATCATGAGAGCAAGTCCCCGGAGTCACATCTTTTCCAGTCAGCGTGGAGTTATACAGTCAACACGGATATTTAACTCCTCAGTGCAGTCGATGCCTTGGATTTAGCACGTTTGCTTCAGCGAGTGGCCTTGCACATTATGAAAAACTAAAATAAAGACCTACGGTATTATACCCGCTGGTTATTTTTATGTAATTTCACTAATTCGAGCGTCACGGTCACCGCTTGTCATTTGTCCTTTTGATTGGACGCCAATAATCCCGGAGACGGGTTTTCATCTAATATCAGCCAGTCAGTGGGAAGGCTCCAGAGGGAGGAGGAGGGGAGAAGAGGTGTAACTCATTTTGTTGCGACGGTCACGGACAATGACTGATCACCCTCATCGTTGAGTGCTCAGTCGGCGTCACAAGAAAAAGGATGGCAGGTAATGCCAGCTGCACAGAAAAAACGAGCCGAGCGACGCGAGTCGAGTTCCACGTCCTTTCTTTCTTCTGATGTTCGGTGTGTGTTGTGGCCTGTTAGTAGCTGTTTGGACTTGGTAGTAATTACCCACCCCTCCTCCCCAACTTAAATACCAAGGATTTTATCAGCGTAGCTGTCTTGCAACCAAAAGCCGAATCAACGCAAAATTGACAGGCTTCTGCCGATCCACCATTTTTCATAATACTTAACTCCTCTAATGAACTGAAGTTACGTAAGTTTGGAAACATAGAGGTCTGTGTAAGACCCAGAATACACTAGCCAGCCTTTTACCTTGAGTTTGTCCATCCTCTTCTTCAGGCCGTCCTGGGCCTTGGCCTGCTCCCCCACCAGGATGACATCCCGCGTGGCATCATGGATGGGGATATCTGACAGATGGAGACCCCTGCCCATCAGCTCTTCCAGCTTGTCAACGCGCGGTGAGCCCAGAAACATCAGGGAGCTTGACTCGGGAACGTGGATCATCTGACCCTTCAACTCCATCACCTGTCAGAGAGCACAATCCATCAGATGGGGGTTTAGGGGAGGGAAGGTGAAATTTGGTGTCCACGAAGAGAAAGTAAAGGAAGCTTCTGCCAGTTTATGTTCATTATTGGACCCTCATCATTATGTCAAGTTCATCCTGAATTTCTCTAACCAATATCATAACAGACAAATAACGATTTACTGTATTTGCAGCACTGTAGTTTTTTGCTTCTTCTATGATTTATCTCTGCATGAATGTCAGTGTAAAACGGTGATTCAGGAAGGAAGCTTTTCGATTCTGACTGACAAAAAGAGACCTCTCGATGCATTAAATATCAAATCATTTTTCACTGTCCAGCTTCAATATACCCGAAACATTGCAAGTTCACATTACTACAGCAGCTGCATATCTGGTTGTTTGAAAATGCATTTACAAACAAAAATAATGGTATAAGGTATGTGCTTAGTAGTTACACATATATGCGTTTTCATCTCTTCATACATTTAGTTTTCTACAAAAACATCTATACAGGCATACAATGAACGTAATGAATACAAACATGTCTGGCTGTGCTTACATACGTGTGCTCATACAAATAATTATACATATGCACACACCCACACACACACACACGTGTCCACATAATGTATACAATACAACACTGATTATAATTACAGCAACAGCAACAGCAGATTACTGTGATTTAGTTCAGTTGCATTTAAAGAGGGAAGGTGTAATCTGCGATGCATTTCGACCTGTAAAGAAAGAGCCTGTAAAAAGTTGCATAAACTGGTTACCGAGATATTTAAGACAATCCTTCTCGTTCTCATCATAATGTTTCTGGTTTGACTCACGAGACCTTATTTAAATATCTTTCAATCTTTTCATCTGTGATCACATACACACGCAGTGTCTTTGCTGGTGAAATAAGTCCGGAAATTAAGCCAACTAATCAGGTACAAACACGGATATATCAATTTCAGAAAATGCCGTAATCGAAGATGAACACCAACGAGGCAAGCAGATCCACTCACATCCGCAGTGTTGTTGCCAACACTGTCACAAAACAAAATCCGTGAGCTTCTTGACATTTCGCTCACAAGCACTTAACACACGATGACAAATGTGCGCCGGACCCGTTAAATGTCCTCAAGACGGGTGTGAGGACGACAAATGAAACAAACTGCCTCACATTCTTTGCAAATGCAGAAGAGAGGGATTGAAACGAGCGTGCGGGGCAGATTACCAAAGACGATGTTGAGAGAAGACATTACTGCCCTTTTGAACATGACTCTTAGGTGTGTCATGGTGCTAACTACGTCCTCCAGAGGCCCTGTGGAGAAGCCACTCTCTCCTGCTGAGCCCTGCTTTGCCTTCATTCCTTCCTTTTCTTTTAATTTGTCTTTTTCAGTCTCTCTCCATCTTCACCTGTCTTTAATTCCTGCCTCTCTCTCTCTCTCTCTCTCTCTCTCTCTCTCTCTCTCTCTCTCTCTCTCTCTCTCTCGCCCCTTTCTCCATAGTGTCAGATAGATTATTCCGCCAGTGAGCACACTGCAGCCCTGTTTTATTTATAGCACAAGGCTCTCCTAGGTCTGCATAATACATACAGTCTACATCTACACACACACACACACATCTGTGCACACAGTATTTCCCTACACACACATCCAAGAGGGAGACACACACACACACACACACACACACACACACACACACACACACACACACACACACACACACACACACACACAGACGATGACTGTCAGTTTTTCATAAATACATATGAACATGCATGCAAACATATATACACACATGCAGCCTACAACACGCACACCCATCCCCTGAAACTCAACTTGATGGAGTTTAGTATTTCAGTAGGGACGGTTCATTCTTATTCGTCTGCACATGGTGCCACGTGCAGTAATCATAGTGTCACACTGGTGTTGAAGAAACAGTCATCTGAGTACACCTAGTTATACGATGCCCACGAGCTGCCGTTTCCCCAGGTTGTGTCTGGCCGAGTGGGAGATCTACGTGCCTGATATACTAACAACCATCTCAGAGCGTGAAATGCAGTACCACCTGTCAAAATCTGATGGATGGTGACCTTTGACCTTAACCCTAACCCTAGATGGTCTCTAACCATCTTCCAGACGAAAGGTGTCAAGGATCTGAAAGTTGGTGTGTGTTATTGTCCTTAGGTCCCTTCTGCCGGTACAATTTGGCGTCTCTGGCGCCTTCATTCGGCACAGCTGCCACAGACCCCCATTCAAAGGAAAACCGTCGTGGGTGTGGTTGTGTATGAGTGTGTGTGTTTAAATGTGTGTGTTGGTAAATTAATGCGATTAGCATTACCATTAGCCCAGCGGATTTTATGTTCATACAAAATCAATTCTTATCTAAACATACTTAACACATAAACACAAACTTAAAGCACAGAACTACACACTATCACACGGACATACTCGCTGGACTCTGCACGCACACATGGATGATTGGCACAGTGAAACAGCGTGACTCTGCAGCAACAACTCAACGACAACAAGCACGTGCGTTACAAGCGTGTCCACAACAAGGGCTCTGATTGGCTGATTCTTTCCATCCATATTATGACTAATGAAGTCTTTCAATACAGCGTGAACATCTGACGGAAAATCCGACAGCTACATTTACAGGATATGTACTTCTAATTAAGGATGCTTGATATATCAGCGGCCGATATCGTATTGGCCGATAAGCAAGGAAATGTAATTATTGTTATTGTTTCGATAATGTAATTTCAGCTGATAATTGCATGCGATAATGTAGCGCAGGGCGCCACTTGAAACCCGGCTGCTAGGGCTGATTTTTGTCTTTCGGTTTTTCCCTCCTCTTCTGCTGTATGTGTCACTGATTGTTTGCTGGAGAGCAGAGCTGAGCTCAACACACACACACGCACACACACGCACGCACACACACACGCACGCACACACACACACACACGACACCTTAGTCAAGTAAAACATGACAATAGTCATCATCAACAAGTCCAACAAAATCCGCCAGTAAGTGAGACAGTATGAGCAGTTACTAATAACAACAAGAAACATTTAAATTTGCAGAAATGTCCTTGGCTGCTCCCATAGTATGTAGACGTAAAAGTATTTTACATGCTTTCTGTAGCCGCTACCTATATGCCCGTCAATAAGATGATCAAGTCTGTGTATTTTAAGTCTATATATTTAAAAAAAAAAAAAAAAAAAAAGGGTTTTGGCAAACAAGTTTACAACAGATTACTGTTTTTCTAATTCTGAATGCTCATTCACCGCTGATATTTCATTATGGGAAAAAAAACGGGTAAATCTAAGCAAACACATTTATTTTCCTCTTTTTCCTCTCTTCTTGCATCCTTATGACTAATATTATCAGTTATTGAATACGTATCGGACAAAACAAACGAATATTGAAATTAGCTGAAATTCCAATCATTAACATTATTATCAAAAGTCACTTTTGCTAGAGTATAGTGCAGCAGCAGTATGACCGGCAATTAAAGATGTAACACTTGCAAGTTGCCACTCTCATAAAAAAAACAAAACTGCTGGGTGCACTTGGACTTGCCAAGCGACAGCTAGAACAATGTCTCATTAAATCAACATAAACAAATCCCTCCAAGTTAAAGCTAAGGTCACAGCAAGAAGTCCAGACATTGTCAGTTTCCTGTGCACGATGTAATACCTCAAACGTGGGCAGACCTGCATCACAGGCTGTGCAAGTCACCACCAACTTCATCAAAGCGTCCTGCGGAACTGGCATGACCTTCTACAAGGACTCCAGGTTTACATTCACCGTTGTTTCTGTGTGTCTTTTACTGATGTGCTATGCTTTTTTTTATATTTATATATATATATATAGTTATACAGTGAACGCAAAATTTTCCATCGAAACACTGTTTTTGTTGCTTTTTATTCATGTACAGTCGGTATAATTATACCAGTGTCGCACCACCTTGCTCTATACAGCTTCTGTTTCTCTGTCACTCCCATTTTCTGTCTCACTCTGTAACTCACACACACACACACACACACACACACACACACACACACACACACACACACACACACACACACACACACACACACACACACACACACACACACACACACACACACACACACACACACACACACACATCCCTGGAGGCTGTAGCGTTGGCCTAGTTGTGCGTCTCTGTTTAACTCAGCACTCTCTTCTGCTTCTGCCTGCATCTCTGTCATCACAGCACAGAGAAAGAGGAGGTGAGTGAACTGTGAGGAAGGAAGGCAAAAGGAACATAGTGGTAAGAAAATTGGATGGGAGATAGAACAACAACAACAAAAGAGAGCGAGTGGGGTAAAAATTATGAGAAATGGTAGCATTGTTGAAACGGCTCGACGATTAAAAGCAAAGAAACACTGAAAGAAATGTAATGAAAGCATGATGAGACAGTAAATATGTTACGTAGACAACAGTACAACAAGAAAGCAAAACTTTAAGGAGGGAGAAACTGGGGCGGGCATTCAAATATAATCTACAAAAACAAATGAAAGACCGAAAGCTGTAACAAGAGGAGTCTGTTGTGTCCTATAATGTGAGAGTTCTCGGTAGCACGCTGTTACACATTTATAGCTCACTCTAGTTCAAGGTCACCACAATAAAATGACGTTGTTTTTTTTAAGGCAGTTGTGCACCACTAATTCTGTTAATTCCTTACATATATTACTACACGACCAATGCCATACTACTATATTATTTTTGACAAATAATGAATGAATTCATGTAATTCCTGTCTTTTAAAGATACATTGAAGGTGAAAATATTTGTCCCCTTCGTGATGATAATACAAAGTGCTTATGAGAGAAGACACTACTGTGTGACCACTAGATGCACATATGTATCATTAACTGCACATTTAAGACCAAAACTGTGGTCACACAAGTGTTGTGTAATATTATGTTTCCACTTAACAAATACACAACAGCTATCTTTATGTTACTGACAACGTTATGTTACTTGAAGCCTTGAAACAGGCCAGCAGGGAACTAACCTAACAATTCTTTGATTTGTGAATCCAATGGCTTATTTTGAAATCAATTTACACTCGAGCAAATTTGTGTTCTGATCTCACCGTAGTATCACCGATAGCTCTGTGCCTTGCCTTTAATAATATCCTCTCTGTAATCTTATTCTTAGTGCTTATTCTGTGTGTACTGTATTTATGTATTTTATGTTTATGCAGTACTGCTGCGTCTTCTAGCAATAAGGCCAGCAGCACACGGAGATGTTCATATTTTACATATTAAGATTATCGCAATGTACAGATTCAGGTTGCTATCGCCATGGGCAACAGGGTGCTGAAGGTAGATGAGAAGAGAGGAGATAAGTGTGTGTGTGTGTGTGTGGGGGGGGGGGGTGAGTCCAGAGATGGAAATAGAGGCAGAAAGAATAGGGAGGGAGAAGGAGAGGGAGACACGGGCAGAATGAGACGCACTGGATTTGAAAAACGGTGAAAGAGGTAGAAGAGAGGAAGAGAGATGAGGAGAAGGATCACAGGAGGTGGAACAGACAGCTAATGGATTGTCTTTTGTGAGCAGACTCTGGCATGTCAACAGACTCTCATTTGCATGAACAGGCACTGAGCAGCACAGAGTCAATGAGTCAGCCTCTCTCATCCTCACTCTCTCTCACACACACACACACACACACACACACACACACACACACACACACACACACACACACACACACACACACACACACACAATGCTGCAATGCTCTTATCTTGTCCGACTCTGGCTATATTGTGCAGTACTCTTACTTACATCCCACTCTCACAGTAAAACATGTGCACAACCTCAAACCCCCCCTCCCCCAACACAAACAAAAACATACACACACACACACACACACTTCGTAGCCTCGATAAACACAACGTTACAAAAACACACTGTACACATTTGCATGGAAGGCACTCATACCTGCAGATAAAAGAGTCAGCAAGTCTTCAAATGCTGATGTTACACAAAAAAATTACACCTGGAAGGTGAGTTGATTTATATTTGAATCAGAGGTTGACAGAAGTGCAAGTGTTGCTATGCAAGCAATGGAAAAAATAACACTTGGTAACGTTGAAATGCAATTGGGTAAGAGCTGTTGCTGTTTGAGTAAATAAAATGCTGTCATTGTCCCACTACATTTAAACATAATTTGGATCTAAATGAAAAACAGACCCTTTTGATCATCAGATAAATGTCCACTAGATATTGCATCAGACAGTAATGATGCATTTATCTCATTCGGACAGCAGAACTTTGGCCATGCAGCCTTGTGTTCAAACTTATTCAAGCAGAAAAAATGTATGCTACAACACCGTTCATACTGCTTCATCTTTTAAATGTTAACAATGATCTGAAGACCTTCCCAAGAAATGAGTCTCCACTCTCTATGTGGACAAACAACTCGGCCTGAGAGCATCTTAAGTATTCTGAACCAGTATTGTAGCACAACTATTTGGCCGATAGTTGGATTAATGTTGAAATGCCAGAAAGGGAAAACTACATTTATTATTTAGTTATTTTATGGAAAAAAACAAACAACTATGAAGTTATTACTGATACACTATTCATGCTCCTGATTTCTGACCACCGTGACTTAATAAAGAAAAACGTTCAACATCTCGTAATGAGGTGCGTTTTAGCAATTCATGCTTTTTACAGACAGATCAAGGAGAGTAATGTCCACTAGTATAGAGGCCATTTTACATCTGGCACAGAGCTGTGCACACAAGGGACATTTGTGAGGTAGCAGAAAACAATTTTTCTTGTTTCTATTCTATATATTGTTACAGCAATCAGAGACTAAAAATATTTCCGCCATGTTCATTACTTGTGAGGTTTCCTCCTGGTCCGTCTGCCTTTTCTCCTTCTACCCGTGTATTTTAATTCACCGTGCTTTGTAAAACTTATCAATAGTAGACAGAGACAGAGGAAGCAGTGATTTTCAAAGCACTCTCCACCGAACAAATAAACCGTCACGGCTGTGATTTATCTACCTCGGATCAAAGGTGGTGCTAATGTCAAGGCCGTCTTTGTACTCAGACACGCAGGTGTGCACACAAACAAACCTCATTCAGCGACCTCTACAAATGCAACACAGTCGCATTTGTTACACACGACAATATTCCAATATTAGTCCTTGGCCTTCACAAATTTTCCTAGTCCACCGTCTTCTTCGTTGACCAACCTGTCAAAGGTACAAAAACAATACTCATTTTGACTTCAGTCTATAAACAGCCAGGTTGAAAAGGTGTCCAATAAAATCACAGAACCTACAATGTTTGGAGCCGCATCCCATTTTGAGGGAGTTAAGATCCCATTTTAAAAAGGTCAAAGTCCTTCATTGATTTCCACTGCAGCCGCTTGGAAAGATGATTTATCCAAAAGGATCTTATTGTGAGATCCATTGTGATCTGTTGTATTGGTGTCATTTTCTGACATGTGACAAGCTAAATGTCAGAAAAGAGCAGGATTTTGTGTCTGAAAACATGCGCTGTTGTGAATAACTGCTGAAAAATCCGCCGAAGCCAAAACAACAGCTCGTCTGGGCTCCAGTTAACATCAAACACTTTACACATACTGTTCACTGACTCATGCTAACCAGCATTTTGACTCTTTAACCCCAAAGAGTCTGGGAACTTTTGGATAAAATGCAACAACAGCATCACTATTGTGGAGGCAGGTGTTGTGATTCATAGATTCCATCTTATTCATCCTGTTATTTTTAAGAGAAAGAAAATATCAACACCCAAGTAAATCCAGTGCGTCGCGGAGCACGGCCCACACAAATGTCATACGTTCACCTCGCTGAAAAGCGAAGACGTAACCTTGTGTTTTACAGTACGTGCCGAGCACCGGTTGGAGGAGGGCTTTTGACGGAGCACCCTGTGTGTGAACCGCAGCGTTCACACTGGGCGGGGAGACACCGAGAGATGTGATTTGACCTTTTCAGTAGGTCCTTTGAATGTCTTTTGCACGGCCCGTGCCCCTGGGCGAAGAGAGGGAAAAAAAACAAAAAAAAGTCAAACTGAAAATCCCCTACAGGCCACTGAAGGACACGGACACAAACACGGAGTGCACCATCGGGGAGTGTGGCCTCATTACCTTGGCCTGTCGCCTTTTGTCGCTGCCCTTTCTCGTGAAAATGTCAGCCCGTTCCTTTCCTTGCTCCTTCTCTTTTTTCTGCTTCCCTGCCCAGGTGACACAAGATTCACAGGGCAACAATTTGGCAAAACAATATCTGCCCGGGCTGCTTCACAAACCCACTTTCAGGTGTCGAGCAGATGGTGTTTGGAGTTTGGGCGGGGATGTGTCTAACTTACATTTCAGCAGCTCCAGGTTTGACCACAAGAACTGCACACAAAAAGTTCCAGAAAAGACAAGCTGCCGTAAATGAGTCGACCCTGAATTCAAATTAAATTGAAAGACTGAACTTCCTTTCAGCAATTTATGCGTGTCCCCTTTGTTCAGAAATCCCGCTCATCGAGCATTTTTATAAGCAATTATTTCCATTTGTGACACAACATTTTCAAAAGATTTTACTCTCTGAACGTACGAGGGAAAAAAAAAAATGAAAAAGCCGGGGAATGTGTGTGAAGAGAAACGTGAAATCTTCGTCAGGAAAAAAGACCTGGTAAGCAGTTGACAGAATGAGAGTAAATTTATGAGACACTGACAGCGAGAAGATGAAAGCTAGAGAGCGGATGTGCTGTAGTGGTACTCGAGATGTGACTGTGAAGGAGGAGGAGGTGGGGGGGGGGGGGACCTGCTGCTACTCCTGAAGCCATGTGTGTTGTTATTATTATGTGCCCCTGCATAGATATGTAAACCTGCATGGCTCTGTTCAAAGAAATGGTCTAATTTGCAGATACGTATTGCAAACAGTTTGTTTAGAAATGTATTTTAACTGTGTGAGAACGAAAGCTGTCTGTGGGTCTTATTTTCGTGCCAGGGCCAGCGACTAGAGCAAACGGTGTTATGACAAGGAAGGAAAACAAGACATGAGAGGACTTTTAACTGCGCCATCTGCTTCTGGCTGCAGATCTGTGGTGCCATTTATTCGCATTTTGCTGCTCTGTATCATACATGAAAGACTATTAGTGTCCTATTTCGAGAAGCCATCTCCAGTGGCCATGCTGTGATTGTCCTGCCCCACTGGGATCGGCACAGCTGGTGAAAAACTATGAGACAAGTAAATTATCTCACAGAAAGGGACGGTGATTTCCTTCCGTACCCTGTAATTTATCGACCATTTTATCTTCACCCACTATTTGCTCATAGTGTTGCTTTGGCTGCACGAGTAAAAATAACCGGCGTGCTTTGAAACGCAGACAGTCTGTGCGCATAAGACCTGCCACTGATTTTCTCATAGAAATCCTTATGTGGTGCCTCACGAAGAAAAGGCCACTTGTTACATGAGATACCAGTGAAGACGGCAAAAGAAGAGAAGAAACAGAAATGTGAACGCAAAACTCAAAGGGCCTAAAAAAAACAACAACATTGAAAGCAAATACAAGGAACTGTGTGCAACTAATGGCCAAGAGGAGGTTCAAATACAACAGTGCATTACAGTACCCGATGTTAAGAGTCAGTTTTCGTGCTGCTGCAATTTTTCCTCTTGGAAGTACTGATATTAAACAATTTGGAGGAATCTACCTTGTTTACTTTGTTCGTATGTACGCGCATTTGTTTGTTTGTTATCATTTTTACTTTACTCTCGGCTGAGGAAGGTGTAAAGGAGACGCAGGACGCAAGGAAACAATCCCTCAACAGCTTCCCACCACCAAACCAGCATCACTTGTGTTGACAACGTGCGCAAATTGCAGAAGAAGCCCTTTTCCCTGGCATCAGCCATTCGCCTCGAGTGCATTTCCACAGTCAAGATGAACTGGAACCAAACTTGTTCCCAAAAACGATCAGAAATTAACTTTTTTTTTTTTTTTTTTTTTTTGGGTTTGGGGGGCGGGGTGGATCAAAGTGAACACATCTGCTGCTCTCGTGACCTGCGAGCTCGAGACATTCCTGGCTCACCCGCCTGCACACAAACACACGGACCCACCCAGCAGCGCACCGCGGCCGGACCGGTTCATCTCCTCTCGGTCAGTTCTGTTTAGCGTCAGAGTGTTTGGTGCTGTCACCGACAGCCCGCGGAGACCGTCCGATCCATAAAGAACTGGATATAGCACACAACCCCCATTGATTAATTGTTTCTGGTAAATTGGAACCAATTCAAATCCTCACTCCTCCAATGCAGAAACATCACCGGTGTCACGCCGGTGCCGTGGAATGACATTCAGTGAACACGCAGTGCCACCAACGCGCTCATGTTTCACGCTCAATTTTTTTTTTTCTTTTTGAAGATGGTACACATCAATTTCAATATTTGTAAAAAATAAATAAATAAATAAAAAAACACTGCTAGCCACTCATCAACACTAGGAGGTCCAGCAAAAAAATATATATATATATATTTAGCTCCAATGAGATCAGACCCTGAACCTGACTGGGGACACAGTGAGTGAGTCAGTATCCAAAGAGGACAGTTGAGACAAACCATCGACTGAATCAAGTTGTGACCTTCTTGCACTGAAATATTTCAAACGAAACATTGAAGACTCTGATACGATAACAGAACAGAACATAGATGACAATTTCTACATCTTTTCAAAGTACAAAAAGTCCCGTGTTTGATCTGTCTGACCAGCACCGCAATCGCTCGTCAGGGATAAAAGAAAAAAGAAATAGCAGAGACATTTTTCAGCCATGCTCGTCTTAATAATGGGACATGGTATTTCAATAGTATAACTCTTTAATGTGTTTTAATAATTTCTGAATGGCTTGGGGAGGATCTTGATGTGAATGCTTAAGCTATATCTGTCTGTGGCGACAAACACGATACTTGTTTAAGATAAATTCATTACGGAGTTTGAACTTAAAAAAAAGGATACCATTACTGCATGGAACAGTATATACAAAAAAAAACACACAAAAAAGTATTAGTTATGCAACAGTGTCATGTGTTACGTGTGATAGCTTCACCTTCTCCTTGGTGCCAGCCTGCGTGGTGTCGGGCCTGGTACGGATTGTAAATGGGGATGCAAGCCTCAGCAGGATGCCCTGGAACGAGGGCTCCATCTTGGGCGAGACAATCTCGAAACAGTCCCTGAACGAGAGGCTCCGGTGAAGCTCAATGCGAGCCTGTCTCCTCAGTCCTTCTCCAAGCTGCAGTAGCTCCATGCGAGGCCCCAGGACGAGGTGAAACGGAAAGGCACGGCAGAACGTGGCCAGGCCGATGCGTAGATCTATGGGGTTGGTGGAGAGCGAGAGGGGGGGCCGTTTAGTGCTCCCCGAGGCAGCGTTTAAGAGGGTCGGAGGGCATGTCTCGTGGATTTGGAAGGAGAGGCAAACTGTGGGGACTGAGGTCGGAAAAGGAGAGGGAGAGGATGGGGACGAGGTCGGCGAGGCCGTGGGGGATGCAGTCGGTGTCGCCGTTGTGGAGTCACAGTCTGTGTATTCTGTATCTTCATTGGGCAGCAAAGGAGTCAGAGGTGGCACCTCTTCCACCTCGACCTCTGAATGAAAGATCCGCCTGGCAACCGCTCTGATCAACCCTGGCATGACTAATCCAACAACAGAGGCCGGGTTGAAACAATGAAGAAGCAGCAACTTCCCTCTTCCATCTCTTTCTCCTTGATCTCCAACTTTGTCATATTTTCTTCTCCCTTTCTTCTCCTCGTGGGGATCCTTGCACTGGAAGGAGGGGCTCTCGGATGAGGCTCGGCGCCCCGTGGAGGTGCGAATGTGTTCCAAAATGGCGTCAAAACCATTGAAGAAATCCTGGAGGTTGCCGCCCACAGCCCGAAGCACTCGCTCATTTTCTTCAAAGCAGAGGCCAAAGAACTCCTCTCCAAAGTGCTCTTTCAACTCGCAGAATGGCACTCCTGGAAGAGAGGGAATGCAAAACACAATGTCAGTGATGCAATATTACACTGCATTTTATATGAAACTGCGTTACTTCTGCTCCATGACATGTTGAGGGCCAGATTTAAAATCAGCAAAAACAATTTTAGGCATATGAACCACATAAAATCAGTGTTCAGAGTAATCAAACATCAAAGCCTTGGTAACATAATGAATATTGATAAGAAAAAATAATCATGTCACATGCCTATACTGACAGGATTAAAGGATTATAGAACATATTTAATTGGCATTCAATATAAATAAAACCTGACACCAGAAAAACATGCAAAAACATTTGGGACGTATAAATAATGACATGAAACGGAACAAGTGAACAGACTGACAGAAAGTGATTCTCACTTTAAAAAAGCAATTTTTACTTTTTACATTAATAGTCATATATATATTTAGACATCTAATAGAAACAATATGATATTTGTACAAACACGTACGATGGACGGGTGTACTCTTGTGGCTTACAGAGCACAGATTGTGGTGACTGATTACATTACAGAGTCCTGATAAACCTCAGTATTTCTCTAGGTGGTCACATCTTCTGTGCAAAGACATATTTTATACAAGGCTCTTGCTCAAAACCAAGCTCACCTCAGTCTGCCAAACAATTGGGATGAAGAAGAGGCTAATCAAGGTGAAGTTTTAAAGGGGCAATGTGTCGGATTTAGTGGCATCTAATGCTGAGTTGGCAGATTGGCACCAACTGAGTACCCTTCGCCTCTTCCTCACTTTCCCTGGACCTCTCCGTGCGGATGTATTCCAGTCATTTCCAATAGGAGGAAATCTTTGGGCAGATCCCTAGCAAGTTGCAGGGACTATAAATCCCATCTAGCCGGGGAACACCTCGGGATGCGCCAGGAAGAGCTGGATGACGTACGTATCTGTAGCCAGGTATGTCAGGTTCTACTTGCTGCTGCCACCATGACTGGCACCGGAAAAAGCAGTCGAAAATGGATGGATGAATGGATGAACTGCACCTAGTGAGCTTTGCTTTACTCAGGAAGAAGGGTTGTTCCAGATGCTGATTGTTTAACAAGCTGTTGCCTTTCTAAAGCAGGCACGGTAATTACATATACAGCTTCAATCACCATCACAACAGTCTATAAACCGATTTTGCGACACCCCCCTGTATTACTGTCAAAGACTTACAGGTAGGAACAAAAGTACAGTCAGGACAGACTATAAGAACTTCATGCCTGGAGACTCCATTCTTCACCAAAAGGCACATCAAAATTGGATAGACTTGTAAAGTTCTGTAAGCCTGATTTATGGAGTGATTCTCATCTATAAACTGGACTTGTTTGATCAGATCAGATCAGCAGTGAATCTAGAGCCAGAAGGGCAATATGTAAACGACATGACAAGATAAACACTACCCGAGCAGTCAATCACGGAAGTGGGTCTGTCCTGTCGTGGGAATGTTTTGCTGCTGGAGGTAAATTTGTGATCAGCTTCATGGATTCTTTGCATTTTGAAGAAGTATGTGATGCTCTCAGAGCAAAAAAAAAAAAAAAAAAGGAAGTTTGTTGGTAATCGTTGGACTTTTGAGCAAGATGGTGATCCTGAGTTTACAACCAAGTCGAAGCTTGGTTCAGGAACCGAATGTCTGCGAGGGACCATCTCAGTCCCGGGATTTGAATCCTTCTGAAAATTGGTGGGATTTAAACGAAAGCAGTGGCAGCACAGAAAGCAAAGACTATTAATGAAATGGAAGCTTTTACTCATGAGGCCGAAAATATAAAAATGGTGACGTCTAAAGAAACTAGAACTGTTCGCTGGAGGTCATAAAGGTCAAAGGATGTGACTATAAAATGCAAACTCTGAAGGGGGAATAATTTCGCTATTTGTCCTCGTGCTATTATTAAGCTCAACACTGCAGCAAGTCGGAACAAAGGCGGATTGCTGGAAGGAGGTAGGAGACTGTAGATGGAGGCAGGAAGAGATCTTAGATGTTACAGAGGGAGGACGAAGCTTTACTGAGTGACTCACCAGGACAAGTGTGTGTGTGTGTGTGTGTGTGTGTGTGTGTGTGTGTGTGTGTGTTCTGGAGTGAGTCATGGCTGTGTGTGTGTGTGTGTGTGTGTGTGTGTGTGTGTGTGTGTGTGTGTGTGTGTGTGTGTGTGTGTGTGTGTGTGTGTGTGTGTGTGTGTGTGTGTGTGTGTGTGTGTGTGTGTGTGTGTGTGTCTGTGTGTATTTGTACTGCATGTGTAAATAGTTGTATATCTGTACCTGCGTGCCCACTGCCTTGGCCATCATACTGTATCTCTACTGTATCTTTTTTATTAAAAGTGTCTACAGAGTGTTTTAGACGTCAACTCCCTGGAGATGGCCTGGGGAGTGTGTGCACACTCGTAAACAATACTAATGCTGAAGGCTGCCTTCAGACTTTGCTTTACTTGACACACTCACCCAGTATGGTGGCCATGTACTGTAGGATTTGTAGGACATCTTCCTCTGAACCAGAATTTTCTAGAAATGGGCACTTCTCGTCTCTCCTCTCTCTTCGCCTCTCCTCGCTCCCAACTTCCTGACACCTGTCAAAGACAAAATAAAACAAACACACCTTCAGGATGAGTCATGATCAGTGATGAGAAATTAGAAGCCCTCCAGCAGATAGTAACTCAATTCTTAACAAGGCTGTTATTGTGAAAAGGAACCTGTTGTGGACAATAACACTTGAGGAAAAATAACCAAACTGTTTAAAAGAGCATGGTTGTATTGTTGACTTTATGAAATGAAAGCAATGGAAATATACGTCGAATATTGGATGTGAACTTTCTACCATCTTTTGAAACGGCACCACAACTAAACCGCTGATGCACGTGCGCGTCAGAGAAAGACGGGTAGCGGAGACGGTGGAAGGCTCACAGAGACCGAACAGGTGTGTGCGTCCCAAGACAGCAGGTGGGACAGTGACGGAGACATCGTCTCAGTACGGAGACGGAAGAGGAAGGCGGTCTTACCGGATCTCTTGTTGTCTGTAGAATTGGAGAGTTCGCTGTAGAGCCTCCTGAACGGTCTGCGTCTGCAAGAAGAAGTGAAAATATTAGACAAGCTTCCACGTGGGACCGCATTTATTGCATTTCAATACGACGCATATTCGGTGAATCCCTTTTTCTAATTTGAATAAGCAGGTTTTATGATAAACTGCCAGGCCTCATTACTTTGTGTTTTAATCCACCGACCCGCAAAAATGTAAATGTAAGAGTTTTCTGATCCTTCAGCTTTATTTATGCCTCGGCTTGAAAACACAGATGTACCAATGTTGCCCCTCTGCACAGAAAAGGAAACGTGAACACGAACTGACATATGCACTTATATGTTTGTTTATGAATCTATGATTATTGCTGCTATGGCCTCTGAGAAAATGGCACACATCTAAGCAAACACATAACCCTGCCAGAGTCACCTGACGTGTTATTGCAGCCAAAACACACTCATATTTATTGGACCTTTTTTTTCCACAGAAGGCATTTTGACATGTCACAGTACAGGACAGGCGTAAATAAAATTAATGACAATTGAGAATTCCATTTCTCTGCTTCAGTTTTGGGATCTCGCTAATGTGCATGTCCACCTGTCACAGCTTACTGGGATAATTAAATTGAACAGCGTTATTGTTAATGTTATTAGGAACAGCTTTGCTTTTCCTTTTAAAGGCCAAAATGTCTGACGGGAAAAAAAAAAAAAAAAAACAAGAAAAAAAGTTTTTTTCTGTGAGGCTACAGTCCTTCTTCTGTCATATTAACCAGTTTTGCATTTTGTCAAAAACAGATGTGGATGAAACAATATTGTCACTTTATACTTGGGAGTGTCGTTGTCTTGGGGGGGGGAAAGCACGAGTGAGTCATGTGTGTGTGTGTGAGTGCGTGCGTGTGTGCAGCTGGCGTGTTTCTATGTTACCGGCAGCCTAAGCTTAAGAGGGCGGGTCCAATGTGATTATCTGTGATGCAGCTGAAAAGCAAGGCTGTGGTGACAATACTAGAACACAGTGTGCCAGCTGGAGAGGCCATTCTGGGGCCTCCACCCACTCCGGACACTCTGTGTGTGTGTGTGTGTGTGTGTGTGTGTGTGTGTGTGTGTGTGTGTGTGTGTGTGTGTGTGTGTGTGTGTGTGTGTGTGTGTGTGTGTGTGTGTGTGTGTGTGTGTGTGTGTGTGTGTGTGTGTGTGTGTGTGTGTGTGTTACAGAGAGGGAATGAAATAGATAGAGACTACTTAGATTTAGGGATGGAGCCGCGCCAAAACACGAGACAGTAAGAGATAAGAGAAAGTGTGTGCGTGCAGTCAAAGAACAAGCGAGCACGTCTGTCAGCAGGCGTTTATCAGGGTCAGTGAGGCTCAGATGTTACGTTGTAGCTGTACAATACACATGTTTGGAGCCTCTCCTCTTCATGTTTGTCCAGTTGCTGACACAAAACTTGTCATCACATTTGGCAACAGCCGGACACACATTAACAGCAGCACTTAGTAGCCAGATAAGGCATTTCATATGGGCATAACCCATGGCCTCTTTGGGGGATCATGCTACTGAGAAAATTAACAATCTGCCCCTCTCAATATACCTTGCAAAATATTTGAAATACGTTTCAATTTAATGCCCCTTTACCCTCCTTCAAATTGTACACTAGTAACCATCTAGCACCGTACATCCGGTTGTTAGCCTGTCAGTGGAAGTGAACAAATGGAGGACTTCACGTCTCCCAAAAATCTGAAAGCCGCACCGGCAGCCAGACATACTCGTCTTTTTTCAGACAGCAAGTAACGGACACATGGGTGACAGCCTAGTAGATAATAATAGACAATCACAGCCGAAATCTGAGCTCACCGTTTCGAAGGGAACGACATGGCAACAGTTTTCCGGTTCAAAAAAACATCATACAACTCTTCAACAAAAAGATCTTTCACATTATGTACCTGCGACACGTAAAGGGAGGAAGACTATTATTTCATTTTATTAAACATATTTCACAGCGGAGGATATGTGGGATACAGTATTAAGTTTTGAAGCAGCCGTGTAGTCCTGCTAGTTGAAAATACACCACACTTACGAACCAGCGCCCACCATTCTTTCATATATATGTGTGTGTGTGTGTGTGTGTGTGTGTGTGTGTGTAGAACAGATGTCATGACAGTCTCTTCTCACGCCGTCCTCCATGCAGCTATTCATTTACCACAGAGCATTCATGATGGTGTGCGCACCAAAGACTCCGCGACCGTTATCCGCCACATGAGTAAACATACTGTACACACACATCATCGTTAGCTGGCGTTGTTACATCACTGGCATGTTTACCGCTCACACAACTCGATCCCCATCGTACATTAATCTCACTCAGTCACGCACACACACACACACACACCACACACACACACACACACACACACACACACACACACACACACACACACACACACGCTGCTTGGATGACGGGATGTGCTCAGCGGCTCCTAGCCACATCGTGATAACCTGGATGTTTGATAATTTGTTCAAACACACAACTGAGAGCAGCAGAATCCACTGAAAGTGTGTAACTGAATGACGATTCTTTTTGTGCGATTTTCCATTTCCAAAATTTCCATTTAGCATGACCTGGTGTGGTCCACGGTCACGGAGCAGTGGATGCAGCACAGCTGGAGGACCGCCAGCACTTCAAAAGAAAATAAACACTCACACATCAGATGAGACCCTGCGAGATAGATCTCAGCGTGAGATAATAAATGAGCGATGAGTAATAAAGCAGCCACAAAGAAAACAATTCTGTCATAATCTGCTTGATTTTATCAGGATTTTTAGGCGGTTTCGGAGCTCTGCAGTTTAATGTGACTATGAAGCTCGGCAGTGTTGGCGGTGCAACGCAGCCAGCGTGTTAGACGTGGCAGGAGTGAATATTTGGTGATATCTAGATGTGGTTGAATGCACTTATTGTAAATCACTTTGAACAAAAGTCTTCCAGATGAATGTAACGCAATACAAAAGACATGACCTGTGCTCATTGTTCCCTGTAAAGGTGGAATCATGCTTTGCACAGCTCTGATACTTCTGTTTCTTTTATACTTTTACACACTATTTTAAACTTGATAATACTGTTGTTGTTGTTTTTTTTAATGAGAAGAGTTTATTTCTCGTCACTTGGGGAGAAAAATATGTCTCATTGAAATCAATAGGAATGAAAACAAATTGTGAGCCCTTCAGTAGATCGACGACAACCTTGAGCTTTGTCTACTCCAAAGCCAATCAGCTGTATACATTATACTCTATTGTACTCCTCATTGCATTCAAAACACTGTAGTGTATAACAATGGAAGGTACGATTCAATTTCACTACCATTGTGAGGAAGGATATTTGGCCTAATTGCCGAACATCTTAAAATCCAGTCGACTGCAGTAAATTTCCGTCGCGATAACACACGGGCCGTTCTGGAAATACAAAGGACTCCGCATCACAATCCACCAGTAAAAGTCGGGGATACAGACGTACTGGCTTATACGTGATGCAGGAAGTACTCGAGGACAGTGGTTTCACAGGGGAGAAGGAGAACCGGCGTTACAGCTGAGATGTGAGGCTTCGGCTTGGCA